>NW_008825271.1:1039143-1065061 GCF_000699105.1 Pygoscelis adeliae
CTAAAGAATCATAGAACCATAGAATCATTAAGGTTGGAAGAGACCTCCAAGATCATCGAGTCCAACCGTCAACCCAACACCACCAGGCCCACTAAACCATGTCCCTAAGCGCCTCATCTACACGTCTTTTAAATACCTCCAGGGATGGTGACTCAACCACTTCCCTGGGCAGCCTGTTCCAATGTTTAACTACTCTTTCAGTAAAGAAATTTTTCCTTACATCCAATCTAAACCTCCCCTGGTGCAACTTGAGGCCATTTCCTCTCGTCCTTTCGCCAGTTACTTGGGAGAAGAGACCGACACCCACCTCGCTACAACCTCCTTTCAGGTAGCTGTAGAGAGCAATGAGGTCTCCCCTCAGCCTCCTTTTCTCCAGGCTAAACAACCCCAGCTCCCTCAGCCGCTCCTCATAAGACTTGTTCTCCAGACCCCTCACCAGCCTCGTTGCCCTTCTCTGGACACGCTCCAACATCTCAACATCCTTCTTGTAGTGAGGGGCCCAAAACTTAACACAGTATTCGAGGTGCGGCCTCACCAGTGCCGAGTACAGGGGCACTATCACTTCCCTGCTCCTGCTGGCCACACTATTTCTGATACAGAAGTGGAAGTATCCGATAATGATGGCCAGTTTTGTCTTACTTCTACGTGCTTCACCACAGCTGGAGCTTTTGCTCAGCATTTGATAAATGACTGATGCTTCCGTTGGGTTTTGGTAAGTGTACAAGAAATTGTAAATATGCTTGAGTCATTCAGCACTAATTAAACTTTTCAATATATAAGAAACTCTGTAATCTCACAAACTCAGACAGAATCCTCAGGGGGCAGCCATTGTCCTGACTCAGGCAACTGGATATTTAAAGCACTTACATACCCACGTGTATACACACACACACACACACACTCTCTGAAGAAAGTAAATGAAAACAAAATAATAAATACAAAAATAATCATTCATTTCCTTTAACCTTTATCTGGAAACTACATTAAATGGACAAAGTCTAGAATTTCATGCTTATTTAAGACTTGGTTAATTGCACTTTTACCCCTTGGCACTTGTTGAATGCATCTTCATTAAGTGGAGTTCTTAGTTAAAATGTCCCAATTAGGCCACAGTCATCTCCATTCACTCTCATTATGCCAAATCAGTCTCATCAGAGATGTCCCACTGATGCTGCAACTCTAATAAGTCTGTTCTAATGAAACAAAAGTAAATCACACAGGATGCCACTGCAGACATTTGGGAGAAGGCAAAAGTGAAATACACCACGTTCCCCTGCCGAGTGAATTTCATTGTGAGACATGCCCAATTATATCTCTGGGAACAGAGTGAACCAGCTTGCTCCTTCTTTTTAGATTGAGATCTGACAATTAACTGTACACGACTACTTTCCTATAATATCTTTATTCCTCTTTCAATCATTTGAGAGCTGAGTACAGCACACAGCATACTTGCAAGGAAGACAAAAAGGCAAGTCCTTGAACAGAACTGTGTGCTTTCTAACGCTTCATATAATTAACTGTGTCATATTAAAAAACTAGGAGGCCCTGAGGTATAAGCAAAGCTTGACATTCAAAGTGCTTGTTAAACATTGGCTACATAAAGCCTATGAAGCATAGTACCAGGTCTATGTTGTGGTTATAGGCAGTATTTTTGCTGGCAATTGTAAACTCAGTTTGCTTTTTGAAACACCCACTGTGGCAAGAAGTCTTCAAAAGTTTATTTTGAATGTTTATCTTATTTTCAGCGAAGGCGGCAGCAGAGAAAGTGTCACTAAAAGAACAGAATCAAAATAGGAGATAAATGAAAGACAAAACCAAGAAAGCAATCTGAGAAGAAATTGCTCTGATATCCTATTAGAATGACACTTGATTTGGCACCATGTCTTCCTGGCTTTATGCCAGATGCTTACTCCAAATAAAAAAATCATGCATTGGTATAAGACTTGATGTAAATATGAGCAACAAACCATAATATAATCTAGCAGATTCATCTAACATTGTAATCTCTTATGGACAGCCACTGTCTTAAGACAGACAGATATTAAAAAAAATAAAGAAAATTAATTAAAGGGAATGACTATATATGGTAATGAGGGAAAAAAGGAGTAAATGGGAATTATATAGGCTGTATAAGTTCATCCTTAATTTCTCTGATTGGGTATGATTCTCCAATGAAGGAGGCACAGAATACCATTAGTATAAAGGACTCCCTGACATGGTCAGGTTTCCTGTTTTCTGGCAGAGTGGTGAAGATGGGGAAAAAGGTGAAATAGGTTAAAAATACATTTTATCTTCCAGTTTTTAGTAAAAAACAAAACAAAACAAAAAAACCAAAACACCAGTAATGCACCAGCCTCTCTTATACATATTTGGTTTGTTGAGGCACGGCTAAACTGGGAAGTCCAAGCTCTAACATTCGCAAAAAAAAAAAAAAAAAAAATCCACCTATCTCAGAACAACTGGTAATCACAAAATAAACAGGGGCACTCTGCCCTTCTCTTACAGCCTGTGAGTCTTTTCTACCTAGAACATTAACCACGATAAAACATGATGTCTGTACGTACAATTATGCCAACACTGCCTCTGGAGGGCCCATGAGTTCTTTTTCTCTCTTACTGTTTACCATGTTGTATATTTATAATTCATGTCCTTTAATTACACTAATATATTTTATCCGAAGGTTGCTATTGTTGCTTTTGTTATTTTTACTCTCACTCCTGCTTAATAGATTCTTTCAAAACCAAACCCAGATGCCCATGTTTCTTTCCTAGGTATCAAATTTTAAATCAGGTTCGCTTGCAGTTAATTGCAAGCCTCTGTTAGCACCGTACATTTCATACTCTCATGAGTATGACATGTAGCACAGACCCAGCTCTTACAATGTCTTTTACCATTCTGTTGCAGTACATTCTCTAAAACCAGCCTTGTGGGAGCACAGAGAAGTTACCGACACTAAAAGAAAGCTGTAGTTGAGAATTGTATCACACACTGCCTTCTGGAAATCACCTGAAGCTTCAATTGGATGATAATGACTAGCAATTTACTCATTCCCTTTGTACACAATACTTAGAAACTGAACCTCTTACAGCACTTTGCACCCCGATCCCATTGGTTTGAGGCACAGACAAGCTCCTGAGTTGTTTCATGGTCTGAGGAAGGGAGGTGGAAAGTCTTGTTTTCATTTGAAGCAATGAAGTCCCCAAGACTTAATCTGGTCTCCTTCAAGAAGACTAACGCACACTTCATTTAGCTACTGATGTAGGAGCTAAACTTTTAAAAACTTAAGTTCTGTGTGTGGAATAATTCCCCTTTTGTTTGTTATTTACTTGCACAAGACAGATGTGAAAGATTCATTGTTCATTTCTATTGAATATTTTCTTGCGCTCTGAAAACTTAATACATGGGGATGCTTTTAGAACAAATCTCTGTCTTTAATTTCTGTTAGTGCTGTGTTACGGCACATTTCCCCTAGAAATGTCTCAAAACTATTTAATATTACTGGAAGTAACGCACATATACAAAGTGTATATTTATGATTTCTTTTCTGTGCATTGGGATGGTTATGAGGTGAATAGAGAAAAATTATTCTGTACTTTGTAAAAAAATTATTTTAGGCTTAACTGTATTGTGCCCTTTCCAGGTAGCTTCAGCTCATTTAAATCTCACATAAATTTTTGTTTATCCCCATTTAGTTTTTTTAAAAGAACCCTCTGTTTTCCCCTATAAAATCTGATAGGGAAAATTTTCCATCTTGCACCAGAATGTGAGGCAGGCTGTGAAGAAAAAACACCCTTCAAAATGAACTCAGAATGTAATAACAATTACAACAAATGCATTTTAATACACATTTGCCTCAATAAGATGTCAAAAGTCACCTCAACATTAATTGTTACAGATCTTCAACTTTAATTTCTGAAACAGTTTTGCTATCCCTGTCAGTGCCAAAATAAGCCAGTTTCCCTTTTAATCTAATAGCCTTCAATTTTCTCTTGAAAAAAAAGTCACTTTAAAAGCAAAGGCTAGTTCGATGAAAAATTATTTTGTTCTATTTTTCCTTTCTGATCAAGCATGTCTCTGCAATTTCAACATGAAATTATCTTCATCCTCCAGGAGTAATCTGCATTAAATGGATTGTTTTAAAAACAAGGTATCTATTGTTCTGACTGTGAAACGTAAAGGAGGATGGTGCAGCAGTCAATTTTCCAGTGCAAAAGAATAGTGTGTAAGGTACTGAAATGCTTTAGTTAACAAATAACTGCGATATTACTTTAAACAACATAAACCTGATTGCAAGGTCAAATAAAAAAAAAAAAAAAGAAAAAAACAACCCTCCAAAGACTCAACTTCAAATCTGCATTTGGCAACTACTTATCTGACTGATTCACAAAAAATTGCACCTTTCATTTCTCTCTTATGGCTGAAAGCTGCTTCTGTATCAGACATCATTGCCCCTTTCTCCTTCCCCAGAATTAAATGGGATGAAAATATATTGCACTCTTGGAAACTAAGACAGCTGATAATCAACACAAGCCATAACAATGTTAGAACTCTTAGTAAAGCTATATGGGGTTTCATTGCTGTTTCTGGGAGTTCAGAGCTACAATAAGTAGAGCCAATTGCAATGTAAATCGCTTAAGTAATTCTAGTTTAACAAGTCTAGTTCATTTAAATTAAAATTTTTCTAGCCACTTTTGTAAGTCAGAGTTGGGTGGAATTATTTGATATAAAAGTAGAGTTTAGGGACACGTCAGTATCATAGGACAAGTCCAAAGACTCAACTTCAAATCTGCATTTGGCAACTACTTATCTGACTGATTCACAAAAAATTGCACCTTTCATTTCTCTCTTATGGCTGAAAGCTGCTTCTGTATCAGACATCATTGCCCCTTTCTCCTTCCCCAGAATTAAATGGGATGAAAATATATTGCACTCTTGGAAACTAAGACAGCTGATAATCAACACAAGCCATAACAATGTTAGAACTCTTAGTAAAGCTATATGGGGTTTCATTGCTGTTTCTGGGAGTTCAGAGCTACAATAAGTAGAGCCAATTGCAATGTAAATCGCTTAAGTAATTCTAGTTTAACAAGTCTAGTTCATTTAAATTAAAATTTTTCTAGCCACTTTTGTAAGTCAGAGTTGGGTGGAATTATTTGATATAAAAGTAGAGTTTAGGGACACGTCAGTATCATAGGACAAGTTTTGGGCATTTAAATGGCTTTTATATACTCCACAATTATTGCTAGTTTGTTTCATCTTGTGTTTGCATACCCTCAGAAGAGAAAGCTCTAATCTATGCAGGGGGAAAACAAAGCAATTTATTTGCATCTTGTTTAATGTGACTATAGAAACTGCTAATATTTTTCCACTGTGGTTGCCTTTCTAGGTTTCTTATTTATATGCTTCAGCTGTCCTTTTTAATAACAAAGTTAGTCTCTTATTCAGGAAGCAATGCCTGAATATGAAATATTATGGATCAGATTGTTTTTAATGTAGCTAAAAGCATGGCACAGTAAAATAAAAAATAAGTGGTTGTGCCTCCAAAAAAAGGAATTTATAACTCAAATCACTCGTTGCAGATAATGCTTCATTACAGCTATACTCACTTCGTTTTAACCGGAAATTAAAGCAGTATTTAAGCAATAAAAATAAAACTTTCATTACAAACTAAAGAAGTTAGAAAAGAACAAAGACTCTAATGACAAATCAAAGACATCCAGAAAAAACACACTCTCCTTCACCACAAAAGGAGACATTTTAACTCTCATCCCACTAGTAAGTTT
The DNA here is from genome assembly GCF_000699105.1 of Pygoscelis adeliae. Lineage (NCBI taxonomy): Eukaryota > Metazoa > Chordata > Aves > Sphenisciformes > Spheniscidae > Pygoscelis > Pygoscelis adeliae. The sequence continues at coordinate 1,044,927 of NW_008825271.1, forward strand.
TCTTAGCTTGCAAAATTTCTTGACATATCTCTGTTCCTTAAAAACTATGTTCCAGCATATATCACTTCATAACCAGTAGACTTATGTTAACAGCTGTTTCCATAGAAAGGCAGAATTTTGCATCTCTCCACTTAACCTGGAAGCATAAATGCTATTTATAACTAATTAAAACACACCAAAACAATCAGAGGACAAAGAAGTGAATGAAATGCCACAGTACCATGGCCACTAACCAAAGAGCAAACACAATTGTTTCACACCATAATGTAAAAAGAAATAATTTCTGGTTCAAGGGACAGAACTGGCCCCGAGCAGCAGGCACTGACTTCAGATAATAATTTTTGAACTATGTGAACTAAAGAGAATTGTAGTTCTCTATACAATATTCCTGATGCAGCAAAGCTTACATGTACCTGTTAGGATGCTCTGCTGAATCAGGCCCTTTCAGCACTTACAGTCACTTACAGCACTGATCTAGAAAAGGAAAACAAGCATTTGAAGTTACAAAGAGCTGAATGTTACCTAGTATATTAAGAAGGAAAAAAAAAATACAACCAAAGGTAAATCTTTAAAAGAACTAGAAAGATAATTTTCTTCCAGTCAAAATTCTCAACTGCTGCTGGAAGTTATGTAAATATTTAAACATAACCTATCACCTGCCATGGCACTCGTAGCCGTAAACAATGCAATGCTTTACAACACTTCAAATATACCACTTCACATTTCTTTTATACTGTATCTTGTATGCAAGATATGTATCTGTGCTCTTTTGCTATGGCATAACATGCTGAAGACTCCAGCTGAGAGAAACAGCTAAATGTTTTCTTTAAAGGACTGATATGTCTGCATGCTTTGGTCTGTTCTGCCTTCAGCAACTCCACAAACATTTATTCATTAAATCTCCAGTGTACAAAGGCTTAATACACTGGTTTCACTTTTACCTACTAGCCTAACGGCCTCTGAAGTTTATACGTTTAACTAACCATCTCAGATGGTTCCCTTTTCATCATTTCCCATGCTGACTCTTGGCACAGCTTACCAGCTAGCTTCTGCCAGTCAAAATGGTCATGCTAATACAGAGCTATGGTCAAGAGTGATGAGTGACAGTTTTACCTCTCTCTGGTGACAAGAAGTGACTTTTTGGGGGGTGAGAAAATACTAAGATAGGTACTACAGGCTTGTATTTCCCGATTTACGACTGAGTGATTTTCAGGTTTTATTTCTTTGGTTAGTTAGTTAAGGCAAAAGATGTCACTTCTAACTTTACCTCTAACTTTACGAACACTTAAAGTGTAACTGTTCTTCACTCCTTTAGAAACAGATCCAGCCTTCGTGGCTTTCCTCAAGGGTCTGTACTATGCACTAGAGGAAAGAAGAAAAGTTTGTCTTCTCAAACAACAAAACAGGCAGCAAATCTGCTTGACAGATTTGACAACTTCTCTGAGTCGGAAATATCTTCTCTTAGGGTTGACGCGAGGATTTCTTTGAGTACCTGTTGGCCACCCTAGACCAACATCTTACTCAAAGGAAGGACACAACACAACTTCAAGTCAAAGTGGTATTCACATTCATATTCTGCCAGACAAAATGTAAGCCTGCACAAAGCCAGTAAAACATCTGCATGGTATCGACAGACAGTGAAGTGTTTGAGGTAGGAATGAATACCTTGGAAATTATGGGTTGGCTGGATATTTTGTAGAAGACAGCCTAAAAACAGAAGTCATTTCCCCTACGTACAGCATGGGGAAACCCTTCGTAAACATTGATGCTATTACATGTACAGTACTTAATGCTTTCCTAATTTATGTTTGATTGTCAGATAAAAATGTTCTGCAGATTTCTCCAGCTGTGCTCCCTTAGCAGATTGTGAGATGCAGCAATCTGTTTGAAAGCAGCTGTTAGGTCACATGTAGTTTTATTTGCATCAGTGTAAAATAGCAGCTTGCTACATGAATGAAACACGCTTCCTCTTTGCCCTCTTCTGGCAGAAATATTTATCTATTTAATTTAGATGGAGGAGAGCTTTATTTTTAAATAAGATAATTTTCTTTTTTAAGAATTAAAAATAATTTTCAACTATGTATTTTAAGATTCTGCAAAGTCCACGTAGTCTTTTTGGAATGTGTGGGATTTCATTTTGGTCTGAACAGAGTTTTAAGTAACACCGGTTAAAGGAACCAGAAGCATAACATTTCTACTGAAAGACCTATGAGATACCTTTGCAAATAGATTTTAAAAGGTGTTCAGTCTATACTTTGTTGGAAAAGCCCACCTCCATCCCAATCATCAAAGTGATCAAACACACAGTCCACTTGCAGAGTTATATGCAGAAGCATGCCATTTTCGATAGCAATGGTAACTACATAATACTTTGGAAATTTTCAGTTAGTGGCTAATTCTAAATATCTAGGGAGATATTAATGATGATTTGTTATCCCAGTGCCACAGGTGCAAATCAACATGTAATTTCAGTTGAAATAAGTAAGCCATAGGAGACCTCTGAGAGACGTTCTAAAGTGTTTAAAGCCCACTTAAATTGGATTTATGCCCATCACTTCCCAGTGGGACTGACCCTGACCTTCCACACTCAGTGATGCCTGTTAATACAGAGAGGCCCTCGCTGTACAGGGCCACTGATCTCTCCTGTAACTTCCCTAGGTTTTCAGTCTTTCCCATCAAACTCTGCTGGGAACTAGGCTTCAGCCAGGAATCAAAGAGAAACACTCCAAACAGCAGCTCTTAGAATCATAGAATCATTAAGGTTGGAAGAGACCTCCAAGATCATCGAGTCCAACCGTCAACCCAACACCACCATGCCCACTAAACCATGTCCCTAAGCGCCTCATCTACCCGTCTTTTAAATACTTCCAGGGATGGTGACTCAACCACTTCCCTGGGCAGCCTGTTCCAATGTTTAACCACTCTTTCAGTAAAGAAGTTTTTCCTCACATCCAATCTAAACCTCCCCTGGCGCAACTTGAGGCCATTTCCTCTCGTCCTTTCGCCAGTTACTTGGGAGAAGAGACCGACACCCACCTCGCTACAGCCTCCTTTCAGGTGGTTGTAGAGAGCAATGAGGTCTCCCCTCAGCCCCCTTTTCTCCAGGCTAAACACCCCCAGCTCCCTCAGCCGCTCCTCATAAGACTTGTTCTCCAGACCCCTCACCAGCCTCGTTGCCCTTCTCTGGACACGCTCCAAAATCTCAACATCCTTCTTGTAGTGAGGGGCCCAAAACTGAACACAGTATTCGAGGTGCGGCCTCACCAGTGCCGAGTACAGGGGCACGATCACTTCCCTGCTCCTGCTGGCCACACTATTTCTGATACAGGCCAGGATGCCATTGGCCTTCTTGGCCGCCTGGGCACACTGCCGGCTCATGTTCAGCCGGCTGTCGACCAGCACCCCCAGGTCCTTTTCCGCCAGGCAGCTTTCCAGCCACTCTTCCCCAAGCCTGTAGCGCTGCATGGGGTTGTTGACTACCCCATGCAGTCTTGACAGCTGTGGGCCATCTTCTGTGCTCTCCCTGAATACTTTCAAAACAGCTCTGTTTTGTAGAGAGCACCCACCCTGCCAGTGCCTTAATTTTTGTCTTCTTTCTGTCTTAGGTTTCTTTCTTAAGCCTGCCTTTTTACTATTTCAGTAGAACCATTTAAATACGCTGCTCGTGGTTCCTTCCTCAGTTGAGGAAGCTTTTTTTGTGCTGGCGGGGAGAGGTGGTGTTGTGGTTTTGGGGGGGGTTGTTTCTTTGGTTTTTTAACATCCTTTTAGTGCTTAAGTGAGTTTAGTTAAATATAACTTAAGACCACGCTTCCATTCACTGCTGCTGCATGTCAAGAGCAGCTAAACTCAGGCCAGCTCTTTTATTTTTAAAATTCAAGGACCAAATTTTTCATAAAACATTTTTAAACGTATAGAACACTACCTATTTGTGTAAATGTTATTTCTCAAAAAAGCTGGAGAACTCAGGGTGAAATTAAAATGAGACCTTTACTGCACCTGCATTTACCTTTCCTCTAAATGTTGTAAGAGAGCAGTAAGGAGGAAAGATCCAAAACATTTAATTTCAGACACACCTCTTGAGAAACACCAGGCCCCAAGGAAAAAAAAAAAAAAAAGTGTTTGTTTGAAAATGCTTCAACAAACCTGCAGCCAAACACAAAGGTCAGCATCTTAGTCTTTTCCATATGAAATAAATCACAGCTTTATCTGATTTCATCAGGCATTCTCCAGTGTTTCTTTTATTTTTTAAGATCTCCATTCTGCCTCTCAGATTGCAATTGCTCTGCCATTCATGAGATTACATCTTTACCAGCTACAGCCTCACCAGCCTTTACAAAGGCTCCCACATAGTTTGCACAGATACAGGGCACCAACCATTTGTCACTTTTCTGCAACAGATGCACTTTCAGATTGATTACGAAAGGAAGCAGTGATAAAGTAAACAAGATATGTCACCGTTTGGATTCAAGGAACTAGATTTTGCCACTCTGACAAACAGCATTACTCTTCCCCCAGGGGGATAACCAGGCTATTCATAAAGCAAGGCACCATCTATGCTGAACAAGGGTTAAGGACCAGACTCCACATAGAATAGAATCATAGAATCATTTAGATTGGAAAAGACCTTTATGATCACCAAGTCCAACCATAAACCTAACACTGCCATGCATATATCATACATCGTGCATATGTGTACCATGACACACATATGGGCCCCTCCAGTTTTTCAATTTCCCTTCTTACTCTTCTTTCAAATTCACACAAACCATGCAATATCTATTTAACACACTAGTTGGTTGCAGAGCCTGCCATCTTTTCTTATGCCTCATTTGTCTCCATCTAGATTTTTGAATGGATTTTAAAGAGGCATTAGCACACTACTCTGAAAAATATGCTAGACAGTTTGGATCTGGTTATGGCATATCAATTGGATAAAAGCATTAACTTACTCCCCACTTCACTACCTAATGGGCAGATTTATCTGCTTTTTCCCTGTGCTTCCCTCCCAGACAGTAAGGAGTATACCAAGATGAGTGCAAAAAAGCCCCACTTTTTGAACTCACTGTAACTTGTTGCCTACAGAAGTTCCTGGAGCAATGAGTCCTACTGCCTGTAGACTGTTCTTTTGTTTCTTTAGACACTCTCTGACATGATTTCATGGACTCTTCCCCACCATACAACATCCATTCAAGTACTGTGAGAAACAGTGAGTGAATAAATGAATAACTCTTTATTCATCTTGTTTATCCCTCTCATGATTTTCGACAACACGATTGTATTTTCCTCAAGAATCCTATTCTATGTAAATTCTCTGTGCCTAAAAATCACAGAGTTCAGCTAATCTGAATTTCAGCTGACCATCTTTTTAATAGCACTGTGTTTGAAAAGTAAGTCACAAAGCCTCAGCTGAACCTGACTGCATTTGTACACTGCCACTATGGATTTTACATTCCATTGAAATATCTATAAAAAACCTTTTCCCTGATTTAATCACAGCGAACCTTAGGCTAGTAGCAAGGAGTTGGTATATTCAGTCCCCTGTCCCTTCACTGTTTCACAAAGGAAATGCACTCCAAAATAAACATATAAGGTAGAACGGCGAACATAATAGCGACAGCCTATTAACATCACCAAGAGTGATGGGAACAAAACGTATCAGTAACTTTATTCAAATAGTGAAGGATAGGCATTAATTAAGCTAATTGGAAGTGGTCAATAAATCAGAATAATATGAGGTTAAATATGAATATACATACTGAGAAAAAAGACTGGAAGGCAGACAGAAAAACTAATACAAGTGAGCTAAGGTTTGTTACTGAGGACAAAGATAAGTCAAATCTTTTTACCAAACCCCCCTCTCATGCTTACTGCTGATTCTTTTTGCTGTATTTCTCTACCTGCAGCATTCAGCAGGCATGAGCTGTGGAAAGCGATCTTCAGTTGACTGAAGCAGACTAAATGCCCAAAGCCCCTGTTTTCAATTTTCACTGCAGTTTTCCAAGTAATTTCTTATTGGTATTAAGGATATAGCTGCTAAAAGTGACTGAAAATTAGTTTTAAAAAATACCCTTCATTCAAAGTGCTCAGGAAACATAACATCCTCAAGAGCCAGACTAAAATAAGAGTTACCACACTTAGTCCTGCTCCATTTTTCAAAGAAAAGGCATTACATTTTAATTCCTGGCTCCAAATACATCTTCTGGTTTGGATCTTATGAAGCCTTATGAGAAATGAATAACAGGGTTTGAAATCAGATAGAACTCAAAGTAACAAAAATCTTGTGTAACCAGCTCACTGCATAGACTGACTGACATTCGAGCTGAAAGCCACCAGAATGGCTCAAGAGATTTCTGTGCCGTCCAGTTCAGATTAAACCACTGACACTGACTTTCAAACAAATTTAGATACAACTATTAATTTCTCATCTGCTCTCACATTTTTCCTATCTTCTATTATTCATTAGCAGCCAGTCCTGTTTTGAAGTCAGATTCCTGCTAGAGAGCAGCATGCCTCCCTAAACTTTGAAGGGCAGGCTTGCCCATTTAATAAAATAATGCATTAAAAAAATATTCAAATGATCTTAGAAAAAAAACCCAAACAACCCTCAATATCAGCCATGTGCAGAAGTGTCCTGAAACAACCCAGCTTGCCAGACCTTTACTACAGCATTGGAGTTACAGGGTTTTCCCCCAGCCTTGTTAGATCTCAGTATGGGTCCCCTTCAAATCTCCAGCTCCTTTATACCTGAAACAGCCTCTACGCCACTGACATCCTATCCATCATACTCCCCTGAACTTGCAAGAGGCCAACTGCATGATGCATGGTTTGGAAAGGATAATGTGGAGGTAAGATAAGGACCAAGAAAATATGGTGCTAAAGCCAATCTTTGCTGCTTCGAGCCTTCAGAAATGATCTAAAGTTCTTCCATCTTATGCGCTCCACTGAAATTCAAAAAAAGCTATTCTGACAGCTCGGTTGGGTAAGACATCTGGCTATTGTGGCTGTGAGACTGGAGGTGGAGTGGTTGGTGTTGACAGAAGGAAAGTAAAAGCCCTACAGAATTACTTATTTTCAGTCTTCCTGTAATCACCAGGCAATCTGAAATACATCAGTAGACTCTCACAAATAATTTTAACCAAATAGAGAACTGGCCCTATGTTCTACATGACACTGAGCACAGAAAACCGGACCACTTTGTCTGACTTAGCACTGATAGAGCTGCTGCTGCTTCTCCCTCCCCTACAGGTTTTAGGAGAACATTTGTAGTTCCAAGCACCCATCCACCACCTCTTGGGGGTGGGGGGGGTGAAACAGAGCACCTCAGCTCTGAACTCAACTCTTAAAACCATGTCGTAGGTCCAGGTTTGCTCCATGGCAGCCAAGGGACATTTCCTCCAGCCGTAGCCTTTACACTTGAGCTGCAGCAGAAAAGTGGCAAAGATCAATGTCAAAGGGAATACCCGAGCAAACAAAGAGGAGATGATACTGGTTTCATTTCTAGTGGTGAGATTCTGCCACTTTGCATCAGAAATAATCGTGTCTTTTTACCGTAGAAGACTGCAAGGCCATACACAAGCTCAGGCACAGCTTGTGGCAGAACTCTGCTTTCTGGGAAGGTTAGTGAGAGATGTGTTACTGTAGCCGCACACAGATACCAGGCTCACAAAATCTCCATTCACATTTTTTAAAAGGATTTCTTACAGGTATACTCACAAATAGAGTGTTGGGGGTTTTTTTAGAAACACTACACAATAGTAATGCTGCAAAGCTATACACACTGAAGAGTAAAAATGATCAGAATCTGCAAACTATCTTAAAATCCATGTTCTCCCCCAAAGTTAATTTAGTGAAGTTCTCACAAATGTTCCTGTTCGATAATTAAATGGGGTGTAAAAAAAAAAAAAACAAACCTGGCATAACTGCAGTGCTAAAATAATCCTGCATCTGCCCAATAAACTGCTTGGCAATCAGCCAGATGTTACATTTTATTTAAATGCCCGTATCACAACACTGACAATATCCCTGTGTACCTTCTCCTTTCTTTTCTTTTCTTTCTCCAGTAGCACCAAAACTATCAGAATACCTCCTGTGGTTGATCCCAATAGTTCAACATCAGCTTCTCAGTTGTGACTGACTATATATTAGGCCTGGATCGCAGCCAACTTGAAATTACGTACAAAAAGTGCCGTACATAGCAATAGGAAAATGAGACAAGCACATGCTTTTCACCTTAGGATATAATGTTACGTATGCACCACTACATTTCATTACAACATGAATGACTTTCTCAGCTATAGCACAGCCTCCTTCCCCTCAAGGGATGCAAAGCCATAAGCAGAAGGTATCAACCAATGGGCCCTGATATTGCAATTAATTAATATGTTTTAACTGCATAATTTAACAAAGCAGGGGGGGAGGGGAAGTAGTATTTGGAACCAATTAGAATCCATACATTTCCTTAGTTAGCAAATGTGTGCTATATGAGATCTTATTTCACATCATTCCATGGAACAAACTTTTCCCTTTGTTTTTTTCATTACCACAATGTCGTTGTGCTTTTGTCTCAATATTTGTTTGAATAAACATTAATTTTACAGTTTGCAAATATGGGCAACAAAATCAAGCCTCAAAAAAGGCATCTATCTTCTCAAATGGCCTTTTAATTTTCATGCACAATAGAAGAATATTCTCCCAGAATTTTCTTCAAATAAAAACTGTTGGAAGACACTTATCTGTCATTCAGAAAGTTACCTGTAATGAAATTATTACAGATGGCCACAATGATGTCTTCATACCCCAGTGAAAACTCCTGAACATGAGTTATTACAAAGCTTAAATCACCCCAACCCTTTGGCTAAGATCAAGTTGAGCAACAGTTTAATATCAGATATACCTTCTGCCTGAGAGACAGCAGAAAAAAAACAGTATTTGGAACAGATTTTATAATCTAATAGGTTTCTTCCCCTTCTCCAAATATTTTATAATTCTAAAGGTCCTGCTTCAATGAAGTTTTCACCAAGGATCTAAACTGAACTATTATGAAGCATTACAGAAGAGTCACAGTCTTCCTTATCATGTCAATAAACTGTGTATTAAAAAGGATTTATATAAGACACTTGCAGACTAAACGATCAAATCCTCGTTTTGTAAGGGAAAAAGTCTCAAAATACTGTCAGACTATAACTGTGAACTTTCCTGGTCCTCAGACTATTAGAAAAATCATATATACTCTCAAAGTTCTATTCGTGCGTGTTAACAAAACAAAGGAGCTATTTTAACGAAGTGAGTTTTTTTTTTATATATATATTTTTCTCAAAAATCAAGTGAAGCTGCTCTTTGCCTACTGATGACTTTACAATATTTTTATCAAATATATCTAATGTTTTTATTTGCCCAACATGAGATTTCATAAGGAAGCTTTGCCTTCAGAAAGTGCCAGGTACCCCATTTCTGAAAACGCAGCTCTCCAGAGTGTCCCGTGCTCCCCACTCCAAGTGAAGCAATGAAAAACACTCGTTAACTTCTACCTCTTCACCACTCAGCGAGCCTCACACCTGTGCTATCACACAGGTACCTGGCACAGGAGTACTCAGCACTTTCTGAAGGCAAAGCTTCCTTATGAAATCTCATGTTGGGCAAATAAAAACGTTAGATATATTTGATAAAAGCATGGGCTTTTACAGGTCTCGTTATTATCTGGGACTGCCACAGGTATTTCATTACAAAGCCAATATAAATGAAAACAGTGTTCTTTTTCCCTCAAACTAGGATCCCAACTCTAAAAAATATTGAGCACAGCAAACCTTTATCAGCAAAAGCAAGCAAAACATTTCCTCTTTCCCCTCTGTGGTATTCTTCTAATTACACTCAGTTTTAAAATAGCACACCTTTGAAAAGGTAAAGTACAGAGCTACTGATAAACAGTGTATTTTTATACTGTTATCCCCTTCTAGTCTTCCCCCCCCCCCACCCTACAATAACATTAATTAATGCCCAGCCACCCACCAGCTGATTAGAGAGCGCGTGAGGGAATCATTGTACCTACGCTAGACTCCGTGCAACAGTTTAACAGTTGCAAGAGAGATGCCCAGCTGAGGTATTACAACAACTTCACACAGTACTTTTAAAAAACAAAACCAGACAAAAAAAGATGAAAATCCGCTTTTACGTTCCTCACACTGCAGAGACAAGCACTGCAACTGCACATGCACCACCATCATCACAATACAAATTTAGCAAAACACGTGCCTTCGCATGTTATACGATCACACATTAGTATAGTCATTTAAACATTTGAATATATAGCGCCCGGCGCTGAGGTAACCATACTCTTGCCACTGACCTCTTCAGTTTCCTGGCCTGGAGGACAGAACTACCACAGAAGGACTCTCCTCCGACACCCCTGCTCTGCTCTTACCCAGGTCTATGGGTCTGCAGCTGTCGCATACTGGGAGAAGACTTCAGAAAACATAGGAAATGCCAAATGGCCAACTCTATGCATTACAAAACCAGTAACTGCCTAGACCGCTGCCTTCTTTGCTACTCTGACACCGTATTTTGCACACTAGGACAGTACTTTTCTTCTTTCCAGAATACACAATAGCTTTATGCAGCAGCCCAAATGAATTGGTTGATTCTGGTCACGGTGAGACATAAAGGAACAGAATTTATTTATTTTCTCAACATTTATTGAAAACTATTTTCTCATTATAGATACAAAGATCTAAGCTGTTTTTATCTAATCTGTCTCCTGTCATTTCTCATCTAAACCAACAACCTTCTCTAAGCTATTTCATTATCCATTGTTTTTTTCACCCCTAGAATAAAATTCTCTCTCTTTAGTAATTCCAGCAAGCTGAATATGTTAATACTTTTAATCTATTTTAAAATTTTTACTGTCTATTTTGCTTTTGATTACTCTAACAGATTATAGCTATTTCTTTACTATGCCTCTGTCATACAAACTTCACACTAATATATTTTTATTAAACATGTAAAAAGATATTAATTTACCTCCACTCAAATCTTTCTGGATTTTCTTAAATCCATTACATCTCCTACTACTTCATAGTCCTATTTCTGTACGGCAGAAAGTTCACAGTAAAGACTGATTATTGTAATATTAATAACACTCTTACACTCACTTACCTTCTGGGAAATGTTTCATATATGGGTGCATCAGGAAGTGAAACATCTACTAGGTCCTGTCAGTTCCTTAGTTCAAAGTGACAAAAGCAAACCAACTTGTGAAGATCCAATTTATCTATTGCTTCATTCCCTGATACAACCCAGAACCTGATAAACCCAGGTGATAATCTTTAGAGTCAGGTGTAGAGGTGTAGCAACACTAATCGTCTACAGAAAAAAAATCACAGGGGAGTAACTCTAATGAGCCAATAAGAAAAATCCCTCACACTCTACTTGCAGCTTTTAATGTTTAACTAAATGTTTCCTTAATAACAAGTGGCAAATAAGTGAAAACCCATAAAACAAACAATATAACTGTTAAAATCCTGTTTGTTCACATTCACTAGCTTACACTATTAATTTCTCAATTATTCCACCTGTAGCATCAGCATTGGCTATTCTGTTACACTTTTCAAGGAGGCTGAAGAGACTGACTTGTTTGAAAGTTACAGCATGAAGGGTGAAATTGAAATGCAATTCATTGAAATTGAAATGCAAAGGACACACTGATTTGGGAGGAACAGGCTTAGCAGTCAGTGTCCTAACTCAGTGTCTTTTCAGTAACACGTATACAATATTATGTTAAAACAAGATCACGTCATTGCATTGCATCCAACTGGTTCACTAGAAAACAATCAAGGGACACTCTGACGAGGAAAAGAAAATGTCCTAATCTTTACGAGCTCCCTTTACTGATTTTCACAACTTTTTTTTTTTTTAAATCAATCGTGTCATATTTTGACATATCAATCACATTGCGACATGTCAAAAACCATAGCCATATCTTGTGCTTTGACTTATGTCATGAAACACCATACAAATGAAAAAGCAAAGCTTGGAATTAAAATGAAACTCTGCTTGAACTGAAATTTCATAATTTTCCCATTATATTTCTCTGAGGGAATTTTAATCAAAGTCCATACAATGTAATCAGAGGTATATGGATTTTTTCTGTAACTTTTTCCACTGAAAATTTTTGACAAAAATAGTCCATTCCTTTCTATTCTTGGGACACATTAAATCATATTTTCCCTACAATTCTTTACTTTTAGTATTTCATAATAATAAGTGTTATCCATCCAACACCAAACATAACAACCAAACATAATATGACCAAACGTAATATATAATCCATTGCATTTTTGAACACAAAGCAGTTTTTGATTGTGGCAACAAAGATAATATAGAAAATTTGGGTTTCAAGTGAGCATCTTGAGAAGTCTGCACAATTCATACTACTTACAAAGAATCAGAAAAGAGAGCTGGAATGGATCTTAAGAGGTCATTTAAGTCGCGGCAGCAGGATCAACTATATATAAACTATTCCTGTCAGATATTTGTCTAACCTATTCTTAAAAACCTCCAAAAGATAGAAATACTGCAGTCTCCCCAGGCAATCTATTTCAATGCTTCACAATCTTTACAGTTTAAAAGTGTTCCTTCATATCTAACCCTCAGGCTCCCTTGCTGCAATCTACTTCCATTATTTCTTGCCCTAAGTACATTTGGAGAATCCTTTGTTCCTGCACTCTTCCAGTCATTTCTGACATCACTGAACAGTGTCACTGTCTTCATTTTTTTAAGTTAAATAAACCCAATTTCTTCACCTTGCCAAATATATTTCTAATGGACAATCCTTTTTGTTCCTCTCTTCTTCATCCCCTATATAGTAGTTCAGCTCATGGAAGAATACAACAAAGGAACCTTCAAACTTAGGCAAAAGCGTTCAGCAATACAATTTACTAGACTACTAACTGAGCTGCGTTTCTGCAAAAGAACCAGAAAACCAGGGACAACATACTCATGCAAGTCTTGTTGCTAGTTCATAGCTTCTTTTCACTTCTCCTACTAAAAACTTGTGCTGCGCTAGTCAAAGAAGGAAAGAAGAAAAAATTGTGCAAATGTACACCCACATGCTTTACTGAATGTGGTGCCCTTGCTATAAAATGCAGTTCCTGAGGCTTCTGTGAAATACAGGCTCTACTTTGCTCTTACAGTGAATTATGGAAGTCCACCCTGGAGCAGTCTTACAGCTTCTGTGAAAACAAGAGATCAACAGTGGCAACAGGGTGCCTTTCCAGAGAACTGGCTTTATGCTTTAAAGCTTAGAGGTGTAACTCTAACTTAGAGGTGTGAATACCACAGACTCCTAAAACCAGGGATCTGCTTAACTGCCTAGAATGCTATCTTCAGCAAAAGGCTCTAAAACATAACTTTTACTATATTACTGATCTCTTAAATGCCCTCTCCACTTATTAGTTGGTAACAAGCTACAGAGCGTTTTTAGATTGATGAAAGTAAGGGAATTGTGAATGGTGTATATATACTTCTCTGCAACAGCAGATACATTTCTTTAAGGTTAACTAAAAGTTCGTTTCTTCCACCTCTTTTACTAGTCCACAAAACTAGCGAGTCACATCCTTGAGACAGATCTCCAAAACTGCAATACAACATTCTTAACCTCTTTGTAAACCACCTATTAAAGACATTATGAAAGCTTAGACAGGGTAATTCCTTAACTGTTCTTTAAGCAGATCGATAAACAGTTATCTGAAATCTATTAATTATAGGAATACTGTACACTTGCACATTACAAGCAATCAGAAAATATATTAACATGTCAGGGTTGTAAACAAAACAAACTAAACAGTTGTCATCATTCCCAATTTCTCTGGGTTGGCAAAAATGAAACAAATGACAGATGGCAGAGATTCCAGTCACTAGAGACAGCTACTCCTCCTTCATAACCTATAGTCATGCTGGTTTAGCCCTAAACCATCCCACCCCCCATCTGTAAGTCTAATTCCTTGGTTATGTATTTAAGAATGGTAATAAAAACTTGTTCTAGAAATGAATTATATACTCCCATCACTCACTCCTGTGCCAAAATAGATCAGTCTCAAGGCTATCTAATATCACGTTGATAATTATCCTGAAAAAATGCAACTCAGTTCTAACAACCACAGAAAAGCACAAAAATGTATTTTGGAAGAGATCTTTTAAGGTCACCTAGTCCAACCCCCTGCTCAAAGCAGGCCTAATGTCAAAATTAGATCTGGTTGCTCAGGGCATCATCTTGCTGAGTTTGGAAAACCTCCAGGAATAGAAATCCCAGAGCTTCTCTGAACCCCTCTTCCAGGGTTTGACCTTGCTCATAAGGAGGATATAAGGAAAGATGTTCCTCAATATAAAACAGGACATAATGTGTCAGGTAAAACAGAACCCCAGCTCTTAAAACCATCTAAGTTATACAAAGGCAAAAGGAGAAAGAGAAAAATTTTCTCATCAGAAAATGCTACCAGCAGCAACAGAAAACATGATATATAAATATTCCCCTGTAAACAGTGTCCTTCCCTGTAGCCAGCCTGCAGAGGATGGCAATGTCATTCATTTTGTAGTGCCCTAACATCATGTTTGAATTGTTTCTTTTCTACAGATCTGGCAAATGAGTCTTAGAGACATTTATCATACTCCCAAACAAGATCTCCTTCCCTGTTAGACATGCACTCCATCTTACACTAAATGTGATTTGGACAAGACTGAGATGCTGGGTGAAAGAACCGCCCTTGCTGCTAAATCTAAGAAATGCCCAGGAAGCTTCCCCATGACTGCACCTTTGGAAGTTGCGCCACAGCATTCCTCAATAAATTGCTGACTCCACAAGAAGCACGACCCTACAAGTTGAGTCTGCTTTTTTGTTCAAATGGCTTCCTTACACTTATTGATTAAACACAGAAGCAAAATCTGTCTGCTTTTATTTCTTTCTACAGCCTCATTTTATGTAGCACAAAAAAAAAAAAAAGTGAAGCTTCATTGCTTTCTTCTTTCAGTAGAAGAATATAAAACGATCTCCAAGCATGACAGTTACCACCATGATGCAGACTAGCTAAACTGTACAAACATCGTAATAGGAAGATAGTTTCCTGAATCGAGACAGCAATTATGCCAGCCTTAGCTATGGAAACGCATAATCTAATTCCTTTTATTTTTCAAAGGAATTCAAGGCACTGAAATTTATGTAATTCATCCAACTATTTCATTGAACAAGCTCCTATATTTGTCTGTCTTGCACATAACAAAGAGACGACCATACTTTCCATTTCCGCTTTCAAAATTAAAGTTACTGTAGGAATGAGTTGCAGTACTCGCAGCTATTATTACCTCTCCAGCCCTCACTGTGGAGGAACTAAAAGCAAAAATCTGTTCCCACACAGAGTCAGCTTTATGCTAGATATGACTTTGTGAAGCAAGCAGGCACCAGCAGTACACAGAGGCAAAGCAAGCAATGCGTATATTCAAAAGCTGTACTATCTTTTCACTGAGAGAACTGAAAGTATTCCATTTAAGCAAAATATGAAATCATTCCAAATATTGTGTGGAAAATTAATACTGACAGGATAAAAGTGATCGCATTTACTTAGCCCCATTTGCTGATTTTTTCTAAACTGCAGACACTATATCAGACACTAAAATGCAATTTAAAAATAAACTCTCTTTGAAATATGATCCTTGAAATGTTGAACATGACAGAGGCACATTAACCAGCAGCCTCAGTAGACTAGTCTGCATTTAAAGCTATTCAGTTCTATTAAAAAAGATAACGTGGCTCAGGATGTATCTAAATACACCTCCAAACTGTTTGGACAATTCAACAGGTATGTGGGTGTTCTAAGTATGCCCTTAGTTAGCTACTTAGTTATACTTAAATTTCAACTTTGTTATTGCTGTAGAATCAAAGGTGTAAGGAACTTTACAACCAGATATTTTTACCACAAACTTTTCAACACTGAGTAGTCCTCTAAGGCTGGGATCATAGGCAGATCTCAGCATAACTTTTTTAAAAGTGAGAGTATTCAAAACAATAACTGCAGATAGAATCTTGAAAATATACACTGGAAAAGGGTAAACCAAAAGTCCCAATGTCAATGGAGAGGGAGAAAACAAAAAATACTCCTTGTGCCCATCCTACAACTATGTTGGAATGTGCAGGATTGATGTTACTGACTCCATCTCTCTGCTGCATCTTCCTGGAAGACTCGCCATCAGTTTGAACTTAATACAGCAAAAGATTTGCTGTCTTTTTGGGAAAAGACCTTTTTCTTTCCCAAAGCCCTTACTTGTTTTAGCTGTCTTTCCACTGAGGATTGGTTGGATTGGTATTTTAGCTATACAGAAAGAGGGAGAAAAGGTGGGTTCAAGGAGGGTACTTAGTAGAAGAAACAGCTGGTATTGCATGCTTCTACTAAGTATCCTCCATGAACCCGCCTTTCCTCCTGCTTTCCATATAACTAAAATTCCTGTTTATGCCTTTATTGGTATAAACTGAGGATATTGTAACTCCTCCCACCAGGGCCTTCTCTGTCACCCGTGCTGCTCTGCCAGTTCAAATGAAGTTTAACTGTGAACTTCAACTTTTCTGGAGCATAAACAGCTCCAAACTTCAGCAGCTACCTTTGGCTACTTTCCTTTAATCCATCTAGCCATCGCTAGCCAAGCTCACTACAGATCTTGCCTTCCTAACAACAGGAATTGCCTAATCTTGCCTAATAATGCTGCCTCATTTCCTTGTTCCCAGGCTCCTTACCATTTGGGCTACTGCTTCCACCATTTCAGCCAAGCCAGCGTCTTCCAGTTTTGGCCAGCTGCTTACACAGTCATTTGGCTGGATTATGATAGCCAGAGAAGGCAGATTAAGCTTTCTGTTTTCTTCAAATAAGCCCAGGGAAAACTGAAGTCTGCACACAGCAGTATACACCACTTGACTAAATCTTTCTGTCCTTAGACTGAAAGGGTTTTTACAGCCACAAAAAAAACCCTGTAACTCTTTGGGAAATGCTGCTGAAATTGGTTTTCTACACACAGCCTTACAAAGAATCATAATAAGAACGGATGAAGTTCAGCCACTGTGGTAGGTAGCTGTCATTATCATTTGTTGAGTGTAATAAAGATTTTTGTGTAATTAATCAGTCATTAATTTGTTATGCTTGTTTTTGCTTGTGTGTTTTTTCATGCAGGCAGACTTTTGTCCATGTAGAAAAGTCACAGGCTATGGCTGGAATTCCAGTGCCATTTTTAGGCAGAATTTCAGAGAATGAGAACTTCTACTTGGTCTTCAGAATAAATATGGTAATACCACATCCCATTACACACGTGGGGCCTGTGACCACAAATTAACATCGGAGTAGCAGCTAAATATTTTATGTTTTCTGAACAGCTCATGCAACCTAAATCTATATTTAATGAGTGTATCAGATATAAACAGAAGCAAATGTTGGTCTCATTTGCCCAAAACATCTGTTATTAATGTCATTATTTTTTCTTGAGGAAAATTCCTTGCTTGCCGTAAACAGATTCAAGAAAGTTCTTATCTGATTGTTTCCTATTTTGTTTTTAAATAATTTTCCACACAACTTGCCATAAAATGATAAATTAGCACCAAGAAAAAAAGGGACATGCTTCTTAGCCCCTGCAAAGTTGAGAAATGTATTTAAAAATCTTTGGTTGATGACCAGACTGTAATATGGAGCAAGCCCTGCTTTTATTCAGAGGAGGGAAAAGAAATTAAAAAATCAAACTCCTTCATTTTGCACATAGGGCTTGGAAGTCGGCGTAACAAACCTTCCTCTTGGCCAGCATCCTCTTTTAGGTCCACCGAAACATTCTGAAGTCACAAGGAAGGAAGAGATGTGGGGGAAAAAAGACATGGTGCAGAGTGGGAAAATGAGTAAAAGTTATCAGGAAAGTGGGATCGAAACAGATGTGAAAGTGAATTTAGTAAAGAAATGAGACAAAGATAGATACACATACTTTGAAGAACAAGTAAGAGGAGACAGTATTGTAAAACAATGGAGAAAAGATATATAGGGTATAGATTGAAGAAGAGTAGATCATGTGAAATCATGGCAATTGAAAACCTAGCAGCCAAAGCAACATCAGGAAGAAAGAATAAGAAAAAAATAGCTGGCATTCAGACAAGCTAAAATTAAGAAAAAACAGAGGCTGTTATACTGAAAGCAAAAGGCAATGAAGCTATTGGAAAGTGCTAGGAGAGGGGAAGAAGCAGCGTGGGAGAATTGAAGAGACAGTGTAGAGACAATCTCAGCTTTCACATTTAAAGTGGTTCAATTACTTTTGAAAAAGAAAGGCATGGGTTTATTACTTTCATTAAGTGGAGGAGGAGTGGGGGGAAGCTCTTCAGAGCGGGATCAGTTCTGAATCTGAGGAAGAGCAGATACAACATTCTAGAAACAATGAGTATATTAATCATTTACCAGAAGTAAAACCAGACAATCCTGCAAAGAAGAATTCTATGCGAGCAACTGGCGAATCTAAGAATTTAATATAACACATTCAACATCAATTCACCAGGCACAATGGCTGTTTGTTTATGTAAAATAATGTATCAAAAGCTTTATGAATTCTGGCTCAGGGACTTGGAATTTTTAACACTTGAAATTTTAATAGCTTTGGGAGAAGAAAACTCTCCAATGAATAAAGCTGTTTTATCTTACAGGCATCTCATAAACTGTTTAAATAGAATTTTAAGTATATTAGCTATAAGAACCAAAACTGTTTTAAAAATGGACATATGATGAGTTTAGGGGTTAATTTTCCCACAAGAATCCCAAATACATCACAAAAGTATTGTATAATGTATATAATATGTCAGCTGCTTTTGTAGGTTTTACTAATCTATTTTTTAGCCTTTAGAGACCTTTGCTCCTGAAGCACTGACTCCATCTTTACCATAATGCCACCTCTGGATGCCAAGTACTTTTACTGTGGGAGGAAGTGGTGATGCATGTGGAATTATTATGTGGCTCAGGGAGCTGTGACACAAGGTACAACAGTAATACACTCAGGGTTAAGCAGTGAATTTTAAGGCAAAGCCCAGACTTGAGGGCAGTTAAGAGCCTTGTCAACCACACCAAGGAGAGCTCTGAGTGGGTGAAAGGAAGGTGGGGTACACTGTTTGGAGGTCAGGCACTGGCCGCTGGCAGTGGTCAACCTAAAGTGATGCTCACCAACTTTGACCTTTTGCTGCCAGGATGATGCATGCTTTTGCAATGGTTTAAATGAAGAAGAACACTGTCTACTGCTGCTGGACTCCAAAAACCAGTAGCAACAGCTCTTACTTAGGAGATGAGGAAGTGGACTGCATCTGGGTGGGATGGAATTAACATTTTTCGTAGCAGCCTGAATGGTGCTGTGCTTTGGATTTGTGGCTAAAACAGCACTGATAACACATCAGTGTTTTGGTTATTGCAGTGCTTGTGCAGCTTTAAGGTTTTCTCTTTTTCCCACTCTGCCACCCCGGTTAGTAGGCTGGGGGTGGGCAAGAAGTTGGAAGGGGATTCAGTTGACCAAAATTGACCAAAGGGATTTTCCATACTCTGTGATGTGGTCAGCAATAAAAGCTCAAGAAAAGGTGGAGGAATTCAGGATGGTTGTGGGCATGGCATTTGTTTTCCCAAGCAACTCATGCTTAGGTCTTGCTTTCCAGGAAGTGGCTGGACAACTGCCTGCCAATGGGAAGGAGTGAATAAATTCCTTATTTTGCTTTGCTTTCAAACACAGCTTCTGTTTCACTTACTAAACCATCTTTATCTCGATCCCCCAGTCTTCTCGCCTTCCTTCAATTTTAATTTTCTCCCTATCCTGTGGGAGAGGGGACTAAATGAGCAGCTGGGTGGGTGCTTGGCTGCTGGCTGGGGCCAACGCATCTGAGGAACAATTTTTTATTTCTCACAACATAGTTTGAAATTACAATCAGGAACAACTTATTCCCCCCCAACCACCATGAGAAACGCAGGAGATATAATAATAATAATAATAATAATAATAATAATAATAAGATGATGATGATGATGATGATGATGATGATGGTGATGATGATGATGATAAAAAAATACACAAAATAAGTGATGCACAATGCAATTACTCACCAC
>NW_008825271.1:1065160-1067696 GCF_000699105.1 Pygoscelis adeliae
AGGAACAAAACACATGACTGGAA
Organism: Pygoscelis adeliae; assembly: GCF_000699105.1. Classification (NCBI taxonomy): domain Eukaryota; kingdom Metazoa; phylum Chordata; class Aves; order Sphenisciformes; family Spheniscidae; genus Pygoscelis; species Pygoscelis adeliae. The sequence continues at coordinate 1,065,184 of NW_008825271.1, forward strand.
ATTCTACTCTGCTTATACAACTCTTAAATATGATACTGTGTTGGTGCAACCTAAGGGCTCAGACTTGCAGTAATTTATCTACAATGCTAATTAATGCTGAAAACATATGAAGCCAGTTTAACATTCCTCCTGGGTGGACTTCCTCAGAGATAAGGATTACTACGTCATCAGTCTGATATATTTGTATTGTATTTCTCAAAAATATGGCATCTTCTCAAAAATAAATATCAGCTTGCTGAGCTTCTGTGAACCACTGCAATTTTGCCTGCTGCTATTTTCCTAGGATAGGAACATGATGAAACACTGATTGGAACGATAGATCAATGTAGTACTCAGATGAAACCCATCTGAAAACAACAGTTTCTTACCTCCACAGTATCTGTGCATTGATCGCAAAATTTTAGATCCTGGATTCAAATCTGGAAAGCACTTCAATTTCTAAATACAGCTGTCAGCAGACATCTGCCCGCCTTTGTATTGAAGACAGCTGGTGTGGGAGAGTTAATAACAAGGAAAAAATATAAAAGGAACAGAGTCCTCCATCATGATTGAGAGTCAAATATTAATATTTTCAACTACATACAAGTCCAACAAGCTATAATTTTTACCTCTTATTGATCAACACAGTCTTAATGAATCCTAGGTATGAAACAATGGGTAGAAGAGACCAGGAAGGCCATAACGCCATACATTTAGCATTAGTCTAAAGAAAGAGCTGAAATATGTAAATTATGCTGCTATTTTCACTGGATCTTTTGTCATTGTTCCTTCAGTGAATACGAGGGACAGAAGTGAGGAACTTCAAAAGAATAGATAACATCTGAAGAATGGACAAGCTGACAAAAGAGATTAGTGATGAGATGCAAGATATCAGCCCAGCCAGATAATCCTCAACATCCGTGTAAGAAATGAAGGAGAATGTGAAGGTTATGTACAGGACTACTTTTCCTAGCAAGAAGTGTCTGAAGGACAACAGAAAAAAAGTTAGCATTAAAGACATTACCATAAAAAATTTACCACTGAAAGTTAAACAGCAGTCACTGCTGCTTTATAAAGTGGGAGCCACATGCTACGTGAACAGGACTTAGCACACGTAAGGCAAGAGGTCTGTTCCAATATGGAAAAATGCCACAAGGAAGAGGTGGAAAAAAGAAATAAAAAAGTACATGTCAGGAGGTTGCTAGTCTTCATTGTCCCTTAATATTAGGCATCTCTCCCATCCACTAAGTCTTGGCTATATTTCATAGACTTCTCCTGTTTTCCTTCTTGCATGATTTTCTCAGTATGCTCTGGTGCTGATGGTGACTTCTGGAATCAACACCTTACTACTACGTATGGGAGAATTTTATACTTCTCAAGATTAGTATTTTGGGTTGTCTGCAGGCTTGCCCAAACATCCTCAGCTAGGGCATGTGCCTTTTGGTTTATGCTAAAATGGCTATTGCGCAGTTGTGTGAGATACAGGCCTATTAGAAATGTATAGTTTCTGCTGTACAATGTGGCGGCTGCACAAAAAGTGATCACTTTTTTCCTAAACGACATTCACACATCAGGAAAGTAACAGAACTTGTCCATTTTGCCACCACGTATCACAGTCTGACATGCAGTATGTATTAACTAGAGAGAAAGAGCCACATAAAGCGAGCAAGGCACTTGGGAAACGAAATCTTGCGATTCTGCACATGCTTAGCACTTCGATGTGCATCAGTAATTTCAGGGAGGTATGCAAACGAATTTGTGAATCAATTCAGGAATTACTCTTTAGAAATGACGTGAGACTGTAACATCCTTTATACTTTACCAAGAATAGCAAAACTTTGATCTTAATGACTTCATACAGGAACCATTTACACCTGGGAGCAGAGATTCTCATCAGTCCTAATACAGAGCCCATCGAGTCGTGCACATGCCTTGCTCAGAAACCTGGGTCATGCCATGTTACTAATCCATAAATTGTAATGCCTGTCTGCCTAACAGGTTTTTCTATGACTTAATGCATTAGTGTTATTAGCATCTGTGAAAGGTACTCAGATACCTTGGTGAATGCTGCATTTTAAAAACCTGACTAGGTAAGCAGTTCAATTATTTAGCATTATATCTCAGTAATACCCAAGTGCTTTGGAGTTTCAGGGAAAGTTTGCATGTGAAGAAACATGTATGAGTGCTAGATGCAATGCATTAACTTGAAAAATTACTTCTGGAAGAGTCTGTTCTGTAGCAGCAATCAGATGCTGCTATATCATCTTATAGCTATCATCTTTCACTTAATTGTTGTAGGAACAAGTTCATCAGACCAATGAAAAAAACCCCTTTGAGAAGCAGAACCAATATAAATCAGTGTAGCTCTAGTGATTTTAGTAGAACCACACCAATTTATGCTAGTTCAAAGCAACAATTTAGGCCTTTTATTATTGTTGAAGCTCATACTTGAAAAATAAATAATTTTACATGTATGCTGTAACCAACAAGGACTAGAATCATACCACATACGGCAGACAAAACTGGGCTATAGT
>NW_008825271.1:1067792-1070885 GCF_000699105.1 Pygoscelis adeliae
TTTGCTTCCACTCCAAAAGACTGTTACAATATTTTAAAATGAAAGTCTGAAAGAACTGTCATTGATGCACCTATAGCACAAGCATTAAGATAAAATACAGTGGCATCCAGGGTGTCCATTGACCATATTCTCAAGCAGTTACAAAGATTTACCTTTATGGATGAACAATCCCTGGCAGAAGAGTTCTTCTGCACAGAAAGAGTAGAGAATAATAGAGATGATCTGGTTTTTTAGGACTAAAACTTGTGCCTTGCCATACTGTGAACCCAAAATACACTGTATAAACTGTATTACTGTTTCCCTAAAGGATCTGATTTGCCACAACAGGTAAGTATGTGGATAACCTGGATTCGAGTCTCTCCTACTGGTGTATCCCTTTTTCTTAGACTTCTGAAAACATAAACATTGAACATTACCCAGTAATACAACACCAGGAGGAGCTATCTGTGGCTGGAATGATTTGAAGATTTCTTAGTAATGGCTTCCAAGCACCTAAGTAAGGCAACACCAAAGGCCAGAAGTTTTTAGACAACAAGAAGCAAAAAGGGTTCCTATAGTCCGGTATATTGACACAGGCTCATACAGGTTTGCTGTGGAATTGCCTTCACTACAAGCTTTAATTCATAAATGAAAGCCTCTGTGTTTTCTACATGCTAATCATGAATCTCTTTATAAGTAAAATGATCAGAATACGTAAAAAGGTCTGTGCATAAGAAAACTGACTGGAAAAAAAGGAAGTTGAGTTTGAAAATAACAGCTTTGCCTGAACCCCTGAACAATTTCATAGAATCATAGAATTGTTTGGTTTGGAAGGGACCTTAAAGACCATCTAGTTCCAACACCCCTGCCGTGGGCGGGGACACCTTCCATTAGATCAGGTTGCTCAAAGCCCCATCCAACCTGGCCTTGAACACTTCCAGGGATGGGGCATCCACAGCCTCTCTGGGCAACCTGTTCCAGTGTCTCACCACCCTCATAGTGAAGAATTTCTTCCTTATATCTAATCTAAATCCACCCTCTTTCAGTATAAAGCCATTACCCCCTGTCCTGTCACTACATGCCCTTGTAACAAGTCCCTCTTCAGCTTTCCGGCAGGTCCCCTTCAGGTACTGGAAGGCTGCAATAAGGTCTCCCCAGAGCCTTCTCTTCTCCAGGCTGAACAACCCCAACTCTCTCAGCCTGTCTTCATAGGAGAGGTGCTCCAGCCCTCTGATCATCTGCATGTTTTTCATTTCTATCCAACTCTACTTTTTATTTAGATTGCTTTCTTCAGAGAACTGGAATATTATCTCACAAGGGTTTTTCATAATCCCAGTTATCTTCATTGCTATTCCTCCATAATCTTTCTTTTAGAAGTTATTATTATCCTTACTTTTTTTTCTTCATTATTTTTCCCCAACAAATTCCCTCCAACTGATACATATTGTTTTTGTGAACATTAGTGTTCCACGGTAAAAATTTTATCATCAAAAAAGAATAAAAACAAAATAATTAGAAATTTGTTCTAGATACTAATTTTGGAGAGGGAAATGTCATTGTATTATACACTTACTGTATTTGGAAGAAAATACAGATATCAGAGAGAGAAGATGAAAGTCTTTATACCTGTCAGTCTTGCTATACATGTGGAGCTCTAGCAGTGTCATGACCTCAATTCCCCCATGATACTTCCATCAGTAATACTAAGGATACGGGTAGAGTTTTCAACCTCTTCAGCTCTTTCTGCTAATTTGTCACTCTCCGAGTCCTGGAGCTAAGAAACTCCCAAGTTTTCTGTCTTCTATTCATATTTTATAAAAAAGTTAATTACAAGACTTAGAAGTCAAAAAGCTGAATGAAGCTCAGCTGATTTTAATGTAAGGACAATGAAAGATAATTATCTACTCTACAGCAAATTCAGTGGCATGTTCAGCAAAAGGAAAGTTTTTAAATATATATTTGAAAGTAGACATTTGCTGGCCAAATACTAATTCTGAAAATGCTCATCTGATGCAAATTAATTACCCAGCCCATACATTTTCAGTATTTGGAAAATACATTTACAATGAAGTAAATATATATTTTAAAGCATGCACCAAAAACTCAGCACCCTCTTTACAACTAAGTAAGCATATACCAACATAGCATCCTTTTTTTTTTTTTAGAAACATCTTCTCTGATTTCTGTCATCTACTAACAGAGCCCTACATTTTTAATAATCTTTCTAGATGTAACTTCAGATCTTCAAAGGTGTTTAGATACTTAATTCCCTTTGATTTAAATGGGAACTAGGCAGTTAAACAATAAAATGTGCTTGAATATGAAAAAAGAAATTGTCATCTTTTTCAGGAAAATATTATTTAAATGTTTAAAGTATACCTTATATAACTACAGTCAAGCAAACAAAATGTTATCACAGCTATATAGGAGGAAATTTTCAGCTAGTCAGGATGCTTTCTTTACTGAATTCAGTGGATTACTCAAATGGTCATTGACACCAGGGGGTCAGTTTTGAGGGTAAAATGTCTTGGAGACTGGTTTGGGGAAGGTCTGGATAATGAAAAATGGCACTACCCCACTACCTGTGAAAGTCTTCTTCCCTTGTAATCTGCCCTCACCTGAGATGTCTCCCCCTTTCTCTCTTTCCCCACTCACCTTTGTGTTACTCCTTCTCCCCTAGGTTATTCCCACACTAGGATGTGAAACGGTCCCCACGCCAGCTAGCAACGATTCCCAGTCATTGTGCAGAGGTTACGAAGTTCCAGGGGCCATTCCCAATGGGTGTTTTTATTCAGCGCCCCGATTTTTTGAGACAATGTGAACTCAATGGAATACACGATGGCTATTCATGTCAGTGGACTCAGTGCCTGGGGACACAGTGTCAGCATCCTTTACACCTTTGTCTACGTTGACACTATTTCTGCCTGCCCTGCTTCTTATTTCTCCCATTAAGTCAGCTTTTACACATCCATGTCTTTCTAGCATGGGAAAGGGAAAGGAAAGGGTGAGGGTCTGCTCCTGGGCTGCAGTAGGACAGGTAAATTGAAAAAGAGTGGAAAGAGGAGGACTGAGAAGTACTAGAGGTGAGATGAATAGGACTTTCTCTTCCTGCTG
>NW_008825271.1:1070903-1089288 GCF_000699105.1 Pygoscelis adeliae
GGGAAAAGCTGCCCTCCGTTGCTGCACCGGACATCAGCAGGTGGAAAGGGTTAGCCAAAGACAACAATCAGGTTGATCGCTTACTTGAAACATCCAAAACTTGTCTCCTTTGGCTTCATCAACATAGTCAGTCTCCTGCTGTCTTTAGTGCTACTGCCTATTTTGTCTGCTGTTTGGAACCAACCCTTCATAAGTAAGGACAATAATGACAACAAAGATCTGAGGACTGCAGGAAGGCTCAAATGTCAACTTAAGATAAATTATTTCTTTTTTTTTTTTCCTTCCAGAAATGAGCACTGCTAATGAAATCATCTTGATTAGTCTCAGAAAGAATGTGTCAACATCTGAATGGTATCATGAATGGATGTTATACGAGAAAATTCAAAATGTACATTTGCCATATTCTCTTTCAATTACGTAAAAATTATGCCAGTTGAATGTGAACCTTTTAATGTATCATGAGTAGGGAGAAACCACCATTTGAAAAGTTCCAAAATATGCATTAGCACTAATTAGTCTTCTGTAACAGGATTAAAGAGCCACAGTTAAGGACAATTTAAGCTTATTTCATAATGATTTACGCTTATATGGCATTTCTCCAAAGTGCCATTTCACCATCAACCTCTCAAGTTCAGTCAAGCCAACCCAAAGTAAATCTTGGGTTACTAAACAATGGAAGAATTTCAGTCTCCTTCTTCTTGGTGTACTAGTTATATGCCTGAAAGAACATATAAACTAACTGAAACTGCGCTATTGGAATCTGTGTAGGTGTAGAAAGGTAATATCAGGAACACACTTTCATAAGGCAACAATGTATAGGTCCCACTGGTTTCAATTAAACTTCAAAGAAAGCCTAAGATTACAGAAGAGATTTTAATTTCATAAACCAGGACTAACACTTGTTCATGGAGCAATATTCAGAAGTGGATCTAAGCAAGCCTGAATAAGCCCACATAAAGAATCTGAAAACATATGATTTTTGTGTTTTTCGAGCCCTCAGTCATATGTGAAATCAATTTGGGCTTCAGGTTCACATTCACTTGTTAATGATGCAGGTCATCTGATCCCCTTGCCCAGGCTGGTATACAGTATGGAAAGTAGTACAGGGTGAACCACAGAAGACACTCATGAAAAAAATCCAGCCAGCAGAAATTACTAAAACATGTAGATAAAGCACACATGAGAAGGGTGGAGAACTGCCTTCTACCATAACTTTAGGGTTTCTTTTTTCATGGCTCAAGGGCATATAAATGACATTTTGTAAGTGGAACTGATTGCAATATCGGAGTCCAAGTCTTGAACTACATCACTTTCCATATCAATTCTAAAGTCAGCCTCAAATGACTGCTGTATTATCATAGTCTTCTACATAAAATACAGCAACTTTCAGAAAAATACCATCCTAGAATAATTTACTCAATGTTTATCTACTGTTTGGGTTTTTCAGAAAAAAAAAATTGGAACAAGACTGAGGTATGAAACAAACATTCTCTTTTAAATCTGAACATACTCCCACAGCAATGCCTTTTTTGAAAGCAAATCTGGTAAGTCATGTATTTAAAATGTGCCCGAGCTATATAAATCCTTCTAAGACTTTGAGCAACAAAACATCTAGAACAGTGTATCACAGGAAGTGATGGGTTTTTTTTAAAAGATTCAGGCAAATAGCTGCCTAACTCTTCTTCTTAAGTATGTTAAAAGCACAAAAATACATGGTTGAGACAGCAATATACAAATCCCTTACATTTGCATATAAAGTACTAGGGTTTGGATGTGCAAATGTCTTGAAAAAATTCCTACTTGTTGTATCATAAGTAGCCATTGCATTTTCTGAAACAGAAAGTATGATGCTTTCATGTCTGGTTATATTCCAGTTTGGGTAATTGCATCCTACCTGCATAAATTGCATTGGCAGTTTTCATTAGGCATGATATTATTCTTTATTTCCAACCTTACATTGTTGCTATACGCTATTAACACACAGCTTTTTGTGCTTCAGCCAAGCAGCGGCTGCATGTCTGTGAGGAAAAGCCCACATATTCATTGTTTCTTTTTTATTCGTCCAGTCCCCACTGCTCCCCAAAAACAGTATTCTGGATGAAATTAAGAAGGAACCGTGAATTCAATAATACATTGCAGTAAGTCTCTAATTTTACACACCATCCCCACCCCCCGCCTTTTTTAAGGTTATAAGATAACCTTAAAAAATAAATAAATTTTTGTGTTGTTTTTCAGACAATTGTTGAGATAGTTACAAGCTTTTGTGTGTTTGGTTTTGTTCTGTTTTGAATGTTTAGGTATTTGATGAGCTTATGGCAAGAGGAATGAAAAATCAAAATGGTATCCCATCAGAATTTCATCCGAAATGAAATACTAAGAAAGCTTGGAAAAACCTAAAAGAAATCGTCCCCCCTACAAAACGTAAAAGATGCAGCCCAAGTCCTGATGCAGAACCTGAGAAATTCACAACCTGTGTTGATGGACTGAAAACAATGGCAGTAAGGCTGCTTCTCTAATGCAGAATCTGTCCCAAGAGAGATCTTTCTATTTATTTTGATATGCCTCTGCAGATTTATATTAATTTGTAAAATTCTGCACCAAGCTAGTCTATTTCTTTACAGTTATAGTACAGTTGCTTTTGCCCATAGTTTGCTAGTGTTTATGAAATAATGATTTTCAACTTTTCAAAGTAAATTAATTAAAAGAGTAATTAATTTGATAGGCATTAGCATCTCTTCCAAGATATCTGTTGAGAATAAAACTCTGAGCGGATTTGGTTCAGAAAAATTGTCTGTCATTATGTACGAAAATTCACATTCTGGTGATGGAGTCAGGAAGGCAGTTTGGACTAAATTGTTGCAAAGAACGATCTCCCTAGCTGTTTTGTTTGTTTTTTAACTCTATGGCCTCTGCAATGGAAGATAATTATCGAGAGCACAGCATTAGCCCCATTTTGCAGCATCAGCAGCATAAATAAAAAGATAACTTAAGGATGGTGCTTAAGGAAGAAGGTTGTACATTCTTCACTGCCTTTGTTCTGCCTGAAGTATAAGTTAGATAAGGTAAGGTAGTTTCATCTTCATTTATCCAAAGACCTTGTTGACATTCCATAAGCTAGACTCTTGGAAGACATTTTTTATAACATCAGCCTTGATGAGCTGAAGACAGGAACGAATGTGTTCTCCCGTGGCTGCAGAGAGTTTTTCAGACCATCTACCACAATTCCATCATAAATGATAACCAGAAGGAGGTTATTATGCTCACTCTCTCTTCAAAAGTATGATTAGACTAGAAGCTATACCCACAGTTACTGATCCTGGAAAAATCACAGAATCATAGAATCGTAGAATAGTTTGGGTTGAAACGGACCTCTAAAGGTCATCTAGTCCAAACTCCCTGCTGTAGGCAGGGACAATTTAAAATAATAATATTTTATTATATTATAATAAATAATATATAATAATAAATATATTATATATTATATAATATATATTTTATTATCTTATACAGCAGACAATAGAAAAATACTTTCTTATATGTTAATGTATGAAAGCAGTAATGGATTTGGGGGAGGAGGAGGGGAGAGGAGGAGGGCTGCAAAGGACAGGTTATCCAGCACCGTCAATAATCAAGTCTTTAGGCAATTGTACTGGAAAAAAGAAAAAAAATAGCACTCTAAATGGACTTCCATCAGGCCCTGAATTCCACCCCCCCAGCAACTTTATCGGATCTGACATAATGACTTAATATCTCTTGGAAGATGTGTTATTGATAAAAGATCTCCATAATGACGTGACATCAATAAGGTAATTCCCAGGGTTGGAAGTAACAGCAAGTACACAACATGGATCCACATTGGCAAGACTGTGGCTGTCCATTGATTTCTTGATGGATAACTGAAGAAATAACTTTTCTCTGAGTGGCACGAGATTACCGACACCACAAGAATGCCAAAGGCATTCTCTCACAGGTGCACTTTGCTAATTCACTATATCTGACAGCCAAGGCAGACAAAGCAGCTGTAAATCCTTCTAGACAGATTTTTATCTTTGCCAATAACTCCTGAACATTTCTACGAGATGGAGATGCCAGTGAAGAATGGCCATCACCATATTTAAGGACTGCAATTAGCCTTTCTGGAGACGCACCAAATATTCCTTGAAGTGATGAACCTAGAGAACTTAATTGTATGGCCTTATAAAGACTAGCTAAGATGTTTAAAGACTAGCAGAGAGATTGGGTATTACTGTGTGTTGTGGTTTAACCTCAGTTGGCAACTGAGTTCCACACAGCTGCTCGCTCACTCCTCCCCCCCACTCCCTGGTGGGATGGGGGAGAGAATTGGAAGAGTAGAAGTGAGAAAAACTCGTGGGTTGAGATAAGAACAGTTTCATAACTGAAATAAAATAAAATACACTACTACTACTAATAGTAATAATATGAGGAAGAATATACAAAGCAAGTGATGCACAGTGCAATTGCTCACCACCCGCCGACCGATGCCCAGCCAGTCCCCGAGCAGCGGTCACCGCCCCCCGGCCAGCTTTGCCCAGTTTATGTATTGAGCATGACGTCACATGGTATGGAATGTCCCTTTGGCCAGTTTGGGTCAGCTGTCCTGGCTGTGCCCCCTCCCAGCTTCTTGTGCACCTCCAGCCTTCTCCGTCGGTAGAGCATGGGAAGTGGAAAAGTCTTTAACTAGTGTAAGCACTACTTAGCAACAGCTAAAACATTGGTGCGTTATCAACTTTGTTCTCATCCTAAATCCAAAGCACAGCACTGTACCAGCTTCTAGGAAGGAAATTATCTCTATCCCTGCCGAAACCAGGACACTGTGAAGGCTCCATCCTCTGTTGTAAAACCAGATCAACAATGATACTCACAGTGAAAATGAGAAATCACTTCCACTGATACTTGAATTGGCTTAGTACACACATATGATTAAAATGAAAGAAAAAAATGGCAGGAAATGTGCTTGCCAAGGAATGCTGTTTCATAGCTAGTAAGTCAGTCAGAGTTGTGGTAGTATGAAAAGAAAGATGACTGACAGCCTGACAATCTCGATGACTTGGTTAGCAATCAGTTGCAGCGCCATTTGATCTGCAAATCATTTTTTCCTCCCAGTTCCAAGGAGGTGACCTTTCCCTTGGGGTTTGCCTCAAAGGTGATAATGAAAGAGGACAGCTCTCATATTCTAAAGGTTGGAAAACACTTTAAAGGTGCTCAGTGTCTGAAGTTTTAGCTCTTTTAATTTTTATCAGCAGAGATCTAGCATTCATAATTACAGAGTCCCACTAAGTAATCAAAGAGCAGTTCTTTTAGCAACAGAAATAAATTTTCTGGTTTTCTAAATCTTAAAACCAAATATAATGAACCTATTCTACATTGAGGCCCATGTTTTCTTAAGTTTTAACTGGAAAGAAAGTAAAGCTTTATATCTTGTATTCGTACAGCCAGTGCAAGTCTCCACAGCCTCTGCTGGACAGAGAAATGAGTATGGCCAGGGTAACTCATTCAGAGTACTGCTGAAATCTCTGTTGTTTGTTTGTAAATTTTAGTTTGTTTTTTTTTTTTTTTCTGATAAAGCCTTTAAAGTGAGCAGAATTACAAATATTACTCATCATCTTGCACGGGTGAACCCCCAAGGCTCAACTGCCTCCACTGCATCCAGAAAGGATGTGCATTTCCAACATTGCTCCAGTGGATGTCAGTGGAACCTACAAATTGTTTTATTGTGTTTATTCTATTAAACAGTCTAACTCCCAGTTTTTCTGTGACTTCCAAGCCATGATCTTGTGAGGTTATAGTAAATGGCAGAACCATTAAAGTATTTTCAAGTGCAACTCTCATAATGCTTTATGGTGGTTTGAATATTATGTTTGAGAACCGATCATAGTCCATTGATTCATAAAGTCAGGAATCACAGTTCTGAACAGAAAATGCTTTTACCACAGATATACATATTACTTCTAGGACTATATGCATTCTTTATTGGTAACAAAAATGAATGCTAGTGACCTATGGAGTGCATAAAAGATGAATTACTATCAGCAGACAACATTTCTACATCAGTGAGATGAAGGAGCAACATTACAAAAAATTAATATTTAGGAAATGTTTCAGCAGCAAAACTTGAAACAAAATCCCTCCCTATCAAAGAAATTTTAGTGCACTGAGCACGCAAATTACATTTCACAATGAAACGGTTACGTTAAATGCCTCTTAATGTTCATATGAACTCTTAAAGGAAATATAAAATGTTTCAAGGAGATGCCTTTGTTTTCTCAGTGTTTACTTCACATCCCTGCCATAAATTAATCAATTTCATTGTAATTCCCTGAGATTGCTCAATTTAGTGGCACAGTAGGCAATATTAAGAACTGCTTCTTACTTCAGGACACAAAAGAGTTGACCATTTTTACAAATTGGGAATAACACATTTGTATCTTTCACTACAAATTCTCTCTGTCCCATTTGTGTTTTATTTCCATTTAAACCTCTAAGGCATACCATCCATCTGCACTGTCAGCCTACAGTCCATATTAGATGTTTGGGTTGAGGTGAAGTTAAAAAGAAAATCAAGAAGATATCCCTAAACATTGAAATGCGATTAGCCTGATGCAAATCCCCCTCTTCCTCCTCCAAGTCCTGACGTGATCTGACTGACCCGTCTTGAGGGTACTGGATTTTTAAAAAGCGGGTACTCAACCATTTCAAAGCGCTTTTTTTGCCTCTTTTGGGTGCCTCTAGAAGGAATATCCATCCCAAATCAGTAGCGCTTTTGGTTTCTGGCCAAATGCTAGAGCACTCCTTATCTCCCACAGCCTGCCATTAGAGCATCTTTTTCCTCTCGGGGAAACTAAACCCTCGGCAATGGATGGAACTGGAGCACTTCCACGGCTTCCTGAGGGTAACTGACTGATCAGTCGACCCACGGCTTTATGAAATACCTTTCATCTTCCGAAGATCATTGGTTTTAGGGAGTTTTCTCCACCAATGGTTTCACTTACATTCAACAAAAATGAAGTTATACTATTCCTAAGTAAATGGCAAACTGAAAGTTTCTCTGCCTCTGTCAAAGTTTACAAAAATCTTGAACAATAGTTTTGTTTTGAATCCTTGACATTTATTAATGCAACAAGTTTTCACTAGCTGACTGATTGAAATGCTTTGCATCCTATGTATAGCAATTATTTTAAAGATTGCTGATACTATTTTTTTTATTTGGCCATAATAATTTTTTTATTTGGCCATATTGCTCTTGTCTGGGACAAGAGCACGTTGACTTCAAAGAAGATATGAATTCTTCACGTGCATTTAAGCTATTACTGCTTCCTGAGGTGTACTGGGGATATCGCAAGAATTTTGAGACAACTCTCAGGCAATAGAAGAGCTTCAGATCTGCTTGGACTGTCTAAGTGCATGTGTATCAGTTACTACATTTCTGTCAGCTGCCTCTGTCAGTGTCCTGACAAGGGGGCAATGGCCCTCTGCCTGTGCTAACAGCATCACAGCTAAGTGCTGCCCTACGACTGAGTAAGAGGCATCGGGACTTGACTGCAGTTATGCACGGACGTAGGAGGGGATGCTCTTCGTGGATACAATTTCTTACCAATTGAGAATAACAAATAGCACTCACTCCCCAAAGTGTTCTGGCTATCCCTTTTATCCACCTTAAAAATGACGTTATCTGGAAGACTGCCATAACAACGTTGCGCTCCCTGAATGCCTAGGAATAATGGAGCGACTCTCAACCCAGATAAGGGGTATCTCTTATGTAGTCAAACACCACCTCTTTGGTTATGCAGCAGTACGAAGGTGCTCTTTCTTCTTATTTTTAAACTACCACACTGTATCTGACAGAAACTGAATTCTAATATATTCTGGCAAGAAAAATTAATCAGAGGAATATAGAAAGGATAAATACACATAAACCCCACATTTTGTCTCACGCCTGCCACCGTCAGATAAATAATGTTTACTAACCATGCTGATGCGTATACATTCACTATCTGCCACCGTATAAGCTGAGAAGCACAGACCAACATACGCAAGCAGCCGTACAAGCAATGACAAAAATAGACTAAAATATTTTTCAGCATAAAACAGTGAGAGCGCTTTATGCACTCAATATGCTACAGTTCCATTTAATTTCAAGAGTTCTATTAAGCATTGCTCTAATTGTACATCACTTATAATTCTTGATCTGTGAAGGGGGATAATAAATGTCAAGTCATTGGGCTAGTAGCCATTCATTCAATTTATATTTTCAAAATAAAAATCATGCACGACTCAAAAATCCTTATGAGCACACTAAAAGCATCATCACAAAGCCATCTGGTTTAGGCCATGTAGAGCTCAGTAACAAAACAAATGTTGCATTTCATTTTCAGATCCGGGCTTATTGATTATTTTATCTCCTGTGCTGCAAAGTATGTCAGAAGGCTCTGCTCTGGAGGCAGGTCACCATGAAAAAAGACAAGAATTTTATTAGTGCTAGAAGATGCATACCTCTGCTTTGAGAAAAATTACACAGCTCTCCAATGAGAAAAAATAATACAAATGAATGAGGCCTGACAAAAAGCAGAAAAAAGCCTGCAGCTGCTATCAAACTGATAAACACTGAAAGGGATCTCAAAGATAAGTGTAATGATGCCTAAGCCAATGACATTTCATTATTATCTCTCTGTAGCTGTCTAGGAGAGCAGGTGAGTCCTTGATGCGTTCTCTACCATGTCGATCACTATTTTGCCAACCAAATTAGAGATGAATCATCTAGTTCAGCTCCTTTTGAGAGAACAGCTCCTTTTGACAAAGCAACACCTCCAGTAACAGCATTACTGCCAGTTTTATTACCTGCTAGCAGCACCTACAGAATTCATTGCCTTTATACATCTACATTTTTAACAGTTGGGAACGGCACAAGGAAATGTTGAATACTCTGTGAGTGGGTGCTGTTTGCGGCACTGTGATCTTTAAAAAGACATGGCAGAGTCTCTCTCTGCTTCACATATTTTCTGATAGAAGAAAACAATTTGTCTGGGGATGTTTTGACCCACTGTTTTCTGTTGATAGAAAGATGTCTTCAACAGATATAGCTGGGAACAGCAAATGGACTAATGACCGCTGCAACCCATTCAGGCATGCAGGCACTCCCTCCCCATCACCATTTGTGAAAGGGCGACAATCAGTGTTGTCTCAGCGGGGAAAAAAAATGTACTTAGGTAAGTGGGTATATGCCCCTCACCCCCAAGTGCAAAGGTGACGTTGGACATCAGCTCTATTTTTAAGAAACCTTGATAAGTAGCAAACATGGCTGTCCAAAACCAAATCTGTCCACAAGCTAACACTTTCAAAACCTCGCTCAGCTCCCTCTTGGACCGATTTACTGAACGCTGACATTAGGTCTGTTTTTCACCTACTCTCTACATAGAGAAAGTGATTCAATTTCTTATGAATTAATTTCTTCTCAATCTACAAATTTGTATATATCTTGGTGGTTTAGGTTACTTATCTCTAAAAATAGTATATTAACATCAATCCTGTTCCCTCTCTCCCAGGGTTTTATACACCTTGATACCTTTTATACACCTCCCTCTTTCTAGTCCCCCTAGAGCGTCACAGATCAAATTTGGCTAATCTTTCGCATCTTGCAGACTGTCTCTGCTGCAACCTAATCTCAACAATGTCCTTCTTCTTATAAGGTCACTGGAAGTGCACAAATTACTCCAAATGCAATTCTATTATTTCTTCAATTTGTACCAAAATAATTTAAAATTAATTATAAGCATAATTGTCCATTTACAGGCCTTGCCTCTTTTTTCTGCTGCCATGTAGTATTCTATGCAGACTGTATTACCTACAAATAATTTTCTTAAGTTAAAGTCTGCATTTCTCTCCCTTTTCCTGTTGTAGTGTGTGTATTATTACTTTTGGGTCTCAGTTTCATTGCCCTTTAAACTTTTATGTCTCTAATCCATTAAAGTAATCCAGTACTGCTTTCTACTGGCATAGAAAGCAGTACTGGATTATTTTAATGGATTAGAGACATACTGTATTTAAGGACACAACACAAAGTCTGAGTTACCAGCATCAGCCAAAGTTTGGTTTTGCTAGTGGCACAATCTTTTTGTTACACGTCCGTCTCCAAGGTCATTTACATACGATGTAAACATAATCGTTTCTAAAAATGATTGATGCTGCCTAGGAATTCAGCCAAAATTTACTGGCATTTGCCCATTAAAAGAGACAACAACCAAACCCCACATTTTAAAGCACTTGAAATGTTCCCATTCCTATAGCTTGATTTCACTTTTTTATAGCAGTCCCTTTTGTATTATAGCAACAAACATTTACTTGAAATTTAGCTGATGAATACCATGTGAAATAGTCCTATAATATGAGTATAACAGCAGGGCTCTGTGGAGAGGCAAAAAAGGTTTTACAGAGACCAGAACTGAATGATTAAATTGCGATAAACTTTCTACAGATTCTTTTTACGATTCTCTAGAATCTGACAGGAGGGATTTAATTCTCTATTAAATTCTACATAACAGTTAAAATATTCAGGCTGATGTATGAAGCATACTTTGGATTATAAGTGAAATGTCTTGCCATTCATCAGCAATTATGCCCTTAATAAGTTCTGACTATTGTCAAAGCTTTCTAGCTTGTCAGTGAAGGTATGCAAGAGCTGATCTCTACAGGAAGATTTATGAATTCAAAAAACTCACCAGAAAGCACTCAGTAAAATCTGCCTTTAGGATCTACCACTAATTTTTATGCACAGTTTCAATTCAAAGCAAATGCATATTATTCATCTCTTCAGGAAATATTTGTAAGCAGATCACAGTTTCTCTGAATGTATTCATTGTCACACAGAACTGCAGTAAGCACAAACTCTTCTATTAATTTTAGTAGGCTCTGGATTAGATCCTATTTTAATTTCCTCTAAATGCACTTTAAGTAGGATTTTTACTTGCTTAGAAAGAAACTTCTATACAGAGCTCATTTACAGAGCACTGAGTATTTGCTGCTTGGTTCATTTGGGTATCATGTTGTTGCTCATGTCAACATGAATGACATGACACCGTTCTTTCTCATTGGAGGAACGCAACTAATCCTAACGAAAGGGAGCATGTAAAGGTAATGGGATATTTTAATCTCTCTAGAGAGGCTATGGGATGAACTGGATTGGGGTGTTTCACAAAATTCCAAGCCAACACTGCTTATCCCTCGGAAAACTATGTAAGGTGTACTCACATCACTATGTTATACTGACAGTGTGCAACCTTTATAGTCTATTTATTTTATCCTTGATGGAGATTTGGGGATCAAAGAGGCAAAAATATAGAAGCAAAGGTGAGACTGTGTCATTTCTGGGGTGACAGTGTTAGAGCTCACAGATAGAAATTTGGGGTCCTGCTCCTTAAACAATATCCCACATGGAAAAAAAAACATCATATACTTACTGATTTTTGTCTTTCTCTGTACCACAAGCTTAACAGTTTCTTACACAGATTATGAGAACGCATGAAATATCCTGGTTAGAGTGGACAGAGGAATACTAATACCATGCTCATTTATGAACTTGAAGATGTTTTTGGGTTCCTGGCAAAATCTTTGGGTATGCCTGCAGTACACAAAGCGTACCTCTATCCCTGTATACTCTCTGAAGGAAGAAGTTTATCATTCCAGTCTACGAGAACAGCTGTCTATGCTAGCATCCTGGGAACACACACACAGTGTTCACCCACTGCCACACAGGATACGCTACAAAACTTGCTTCTCACTTACATTAGTTCTGAATCAGAAAACTTCAGTGAGCAAGTGCTTAACTCAACAACTCAGTAAAACAATTCTCTCTATGCCCTCTTGGGCAAATGTACAGAGACGGGAGTAAGTGCAGCACCAAGTTATATAAACAAATGCAGTCTTGGCTATCCAATGCAAAGCTGTAAGCTGGTCATTTATCCACTAAATAATTTGTAAGATCAAGTATTTTACTAAATACATTGTGTTTTTTAACAATTCAAGAAACCTTCCTTTAATTTAGCTTTTAAGCTATTTGCTTATTCTTTGTTATTCTCTTATATGTGGAATTCCTCTCTAGATCTCGGAATTACCAACAGGTGTCATGTTGATTTTATCGCCTTTCTGAGTGTGTCACGTTTCATCTTGTAGCAGGATTTTTTTGATCCTTTCATCCTAACAGTCACGATTTTGGATATACGAATGACAGATAATCAATACTCTGCAAGCACTGGTCAATGCAAACTAAACTGCATAATGCTTCTTGAGTCACCATCCCCCAAATCTCAAAGCACCTACCAAGAACCCAAATTGTTTTATTACGTATCTACCAAAGCTGTGCATTTGGTTCATTTGAACTTTCCTGCAGAGTTGAAGGAAAACTGTGCAGAGACTTTCAGCTAGCTGAAGCCCACTAATTGCACTGTGTTCCCAGGGCGTGACTACTGAAGTCAAGTAGCTTTTCTTAGTTCTGTTTCCATAATCACACCACCAGAGAACCATAGCTAACGTCCACTTGCATTTGTAACTGGAGACTACATTTTGTATTGGAAGTCAGTAACAGCAACAATAAGGGAAAGCATCATTAAATGGATGTGGTTTGGTTTTCCCCCAAAGATACAGTCCCGCCATATTTCATAGCTAGATGGACAAGATACAACCTGTTACAGTGCTCTGCAGTTGGGTCGGCAGCAGGTAACACTTTTTGAGTTTATGATTTGTCTGGAACAACACTACACAGATTTTATCACAAAATTATGAAGTGATTCAGAACTGTACAAGATTCAAATGTGTGTACATGCAATACATATGCCTTTATGTCACAGGACTAAAACTGGGTAAACATACACAGGGGAACAGTTGGGGAAAAGTGAGAGAGTGATTGAAGCCCTCTGGAAATTTTGTTCTTGCTGTATGTATGAGAAGAGAGCACATGCGCTAAAAGTGATAATGGCAAAAGAAAACCATGAGACAGGCAAGCAGCCCAAACAAATTATGTTTAAAATTCAGCAACTCCTACTACATTTTGTGGATATTTTTGTAAAATGCAGATTTACTTAAGAGTGTAAGAAATATCCTCCTGGGCCTGCTCTTTTGGTCAATGATCACTCTACCTGACACGAAACTGAGTATGCTGATCTACCCTGTCTCTCTGACTGTGGCAGTAGGAAAAGCTATTTGGGAGCAGATATCTGCAGTCTGTCCATTCCCACTTCCCCTTCCCAGGCAACTCCAGTCACTCACCCAGGAATGTTGGATGGAAAAGGTTTCCCTACCCCTTCCCCGCATGGTCTACTATGAACCTGGCCCACAGGTTTGACTAAGCCCCTGTGATCCTCACACTCTTGTCTGCATTTTCTGCTCTGGCAACAAATTCCAGAAGTTCAATACCACTCTTAAAGAAAACAAACAAAAAAGTACTTTCTCTTCCACATTGTAAATGGATTTCCCATAGTTTTGGCACATGCGACCCTGTTCTACTTTATGATTTTGTACATCTCAGTCATAACCTCACCACAGCATTTTCTTCTCCAAACCAAAGAGCCCCAGCCTTTTTACTCTCCCTTTGATAGCTCATTTCTTGTGCCAAGACGACTGTTACTTGTCTCTTCTAGAGCTACTAACAGCCTTGCCACATTCTGCCTACCGTGGTCCTAGCCCCAGAAAGTGTGTTTATCAGCAAAACAGAAAATACTATGGTCTGAGACTTCTACTGGAAGAAGGTTTTTTTGCAAAGTCTGATATTATTTGAGAACAGAACAGCTCTGAAATATCAGATCTTTTTCTGATACCTTGGAAGATAGGACATACAGCTTCATGGAGCAAATTAGAGTAATACTTTCTACAGTTATGAAATGAAGCACTTAAAAGAGAAATAAGCAGAATCACATTTTCAAGAAATAATTGTTATCCCTGGAGTAACTCCAATTCCTTAAGAGCTTTGTACATTTCTCAGGCATTCCAAAACAGGAAAAAAGGCGGGTCTTAGTAATCCTGGTGAAGCTGAGGGCTACAGAGAATAACTTGGTAAATAGCATTATTAGTGTCAATGTTGATAAATACATTCAAGTATTTTCTCATTTTTGCTGTCCCTGTAGATTTCACATCACTACAGTAGAAGGCTAAGCAGACACCATATCTGTAGAAAACAAAGATCATTAAAGGTACCTAAAGTGGATCATTATAACATAACAACTGTGGGTCCTCCGGGACAAGGATGTCTTACTGTGATATTACCTGAAATCCTAACACTTCAAGATTAATTTAGTATTTACGGAATACAACACAAAACCTGATCTCAGGAGCCCTTTTCAAGACCTCAGCACTTTAACACATCCTATTTAAGAAGTAAGAGATAAAAATAAATGCTAATTCTGTACAACTTTCAAAGCAGAGAACTATGGGACAGATCAAAAAAATGATTTAGGTGCTTACCCTGTCAAAATCAATGGGTCCATGTAAATTTTGGCCTAAGTGTTATAATTTGGCAGTTTATGAAATATATTTTGTTTAATGTGAAATTACAGGTAATGTTTAATTAGTTTCTAACATCAGTGCAAACTATTTCTGTAGTCAATTTGCCAGTCTGTGAATTGAAATAAAGAAACACAAAAATGGTAATTTGGGAGAACTTTGCTTTGCAGGTTGTCAAAACTGGATACAGTTTTCCTTAATTAAATCTAATTATTAAATTATGCAGTTTTAATTAGTTACAGATTTCAGATAATCTTTCTCACCAATGTTGAAAGTACCCAAACCATGTCACTCATATATGCATTCCTTAGTACAAAATTTATCCTAACTAATGACAGCTCATAATAAGATGAAAGATTTCCTTTCCCTCTCCTTTTCATCTCTAAAAAAGAATGGAAATTCATTGCTCTTTCCAATTCAGTATGGTGGCTTCTGAAAGTAACCACTTGACTGACACAATACGGTACAGAGGAGCTTATGCTGTTGTTTTTTTTTTCATTTTCATCCTCCACACAGACTCTTGAGCTTTACTTAATGAAATGTCCACACTCTCTCTCTGTTAGCCAAGGGTGATCTTAAGTAAATTAATGAGACAGACACTTCCATAAGTAAATAAATGAAACTCCTGAAGGGTCCAGTACAAGATACAGTTCTATACTTACCCAAGAAGAAATGGTTTGTTCCATGCCAAGATTAAAAACAAAGAGTCCAGAAAGAGAACAATTTTAAACTAGAGACAAAAAAAACAAAATTACAAACTTCACAAACAAATCTTCAGCTCAGATTTTCCTCATAAAGACAGAAGGTCTTTTTACTTGTGCATTTTACCATCAATAAAAAGTCACTGGTTCTAAATATATAGCATTATTATTGTTATAGACTTAAATACCTTCATCATGCCCATGAAGTAAACAGGACTAATGGTGACACAGCAGATCTGAAACACTAATCCATACACTCTCTTGAGTATTTGGAAAGAGACATAAAGGAATACAAATAGGACAAAGGTAAATTCCTTCACTAATTTCATTAAGAATTTACAGAAATCTGACCTATTTACTCGACTGGAGCATCACAGAAAAACGAAGGGTTGGACCATCAAAAAAACAGAGGGCCCATAT
The DNA here is from genome assembly GCF_000699105.1 of Pygoscelis adeliae. Lineage (NCBI taxonomy): Eukaryota > Metazoa > Chordata > Aves > Sphenisciformes > Spheniscidae > Pygoscelis > Pygoscelis adeliae. The sequence goes on from NW_008825271.1 coordinate 1,086,530, forward strand.
CCAAAATGAAGACCGTGAAGTTGCTATATCTTTATATCATCTTTAACAAAAGCACACAGTTTTCTGCCCCCATTCCACCCCTCCACCACTGGGCTCAGCTGGGACCCAATTAAAGCTAAATATATGCTTTTTCAATACCCACAATTTTGACCCCAGGCACACATTTCAAAGCACTAATTTTCATGGTTTATGTATTTCTAATTCAGTTTCAAATAACCTAAATAATATACCCTCTTTTAAAGTTGTTCTTGTTTTTCAAATGAATTTGTTCCTTTTAGCAAAATCGGTAATCCAGAAAAGAAAAGAAAAGGGAAAGGGGCACTCTGGCCTTAATGATGTATATTTAGGAAAGAAATGGCTGAGAGCAAGAACTGTGCCACTGTGGTCTGCTTTCCTGAATCATCACTTCTCACCAATGACATTTGTACGGGAACACACATCTGTTGTAGAGCTGCTTTTTTATGCCTTTCAGTGCATGACAATCTAAGCTGATCAATGTACTACATCAAGGTAGGATTTTAGCCAGAAGACAACCCCGTATTAGCTTTCATTTAGCTAGCACAAGGACAACAGCAAAGCCAGAGGTGTGGCCTTCACTGCATCCATCAACCTGCCAGGTACTTCAAGCTAGAGACTACCGAAATCTGCGCTCTTTCAGTGGTCCTGCTCCCTTGGCAGGCTGAAAAAATGCCCACGTAGTCCCACACGGGATAATCATATACTAATGATTTACTAACTAGACATATCCTCCAAATTGAAAAAATCTGCAGGAGAAATGGACATCTTTGCCTCAGATATGCACTGTCTTTCCAAATGTTGTAAAGTGAGCTAAATGTGCCCAGAACTAGTGAAAAATGGATGATCCTTTATCTAAAAAACAGTGTAGAGTCTGAAATTATATGACTGTGTATTGTAAAAAAGGGAAACACTTTTCCACTATCGTTCTAAATATATAGCATTATTATTGTTATAGACTTAAATACCTTCGTCATGCCCATGAAGTAAACAGGACTAATGGTGACACAGCAGATCTGAAATACACGTGATGCACGTCCTTTCCTTTCTTCTTGAAGAATTAAAATCTGTGGTTTTTACAATTCAAGCTAGTCATTACATTCACCAGTTCTGCGTCACCTACCTTTCAGATCTCTGCATCCAAATTTAAGTAAAGCCTCCATAAATCTCTGCAGACTAGATAGCCGAAAACTACTCATAATAGCAAAATAATAACAAGTGTCTTTTCTTCATATAAAGCTATGTATTTTTAATGAAATACGTAAGTCTGGGATTATTATCCCAACTGTAGCACTACGCTAGTGCAGCTGTACTGTCTCTCTGGTCAGCATTAAACTTGTTGCCGAAGTTTTGTTCAAGATGCATGCCACTGTACGATGCCATTTTTATACAATGTCTTTCAGAGCGCATCAACCCGTTCTGACCACAGGTCCTTGCTGTGACGAACAGGTCACTAGGTCAATCTAGCAACTAAAGTGTTTTCATAGAACAAAAGCTTCTTGACCAAACCAATCCTTTGATATTATAAAAAAAATTCCTCTAAGACTCAATAATGGGTGTCCTGGTTTCGGCAGGGGGAGAGTTAATTTCTTTTCTAGTAGCTGGTACAGTGCTGTGTTTTGGATTTAGGATGGGAACAAAATTGATAAGGCACCGATGTTTTAGTTGTTGCTAAGCAGTGCTTACACTAGTCAAGGACTTTTCAGTTTCTCGTGCTCTACCAACTGAGAAGGCTGGAGGTGCACAAGAAGCTGGGAGGGGGCACAGCCAGGACAGCCGACCCAAACTGGCCAATGGGATATTCCATACCATGGGACGTCATGCTCAGTATATAAAGCTGGGGGAAGAAGAAGGAAGGGGGGGACGTTTGGAGTGATGGCGTTTGTCTTCCCAAGTAACCGTTACGTGTGATGGAGCCCTGCTTTCCTGGAGATGGCTGAACACCTGCCTGCCCATGGGAAGTAGTGAATGAATTCCTTGTTTTGCTTTGCTTGCGTGCGCGGCTTTTGCTTTACCTATTAAACTGTCTTTATCTCAACACACGAGTTTTCTCACTTTCACCCTTCCGATTCTCTCCCCCATCCCACTGCAGGGGGAGTGAGCGAGCGGCTGCGTGGTGCTCAGTTGCCAACTGAGGTTAAACCATGACAATGGGAGACTGTACACGGCTGTTCTGTATGTAAACAAGATATTTGACATATAAAACGTCCTGAAAGTAGAGGGGTAATAGAAATAAGCCAAGTGTCTCTTCAAACCTCTCATTTTTACCTCTGTTTTGGTAGTCTCAAAGTGTGAATTGAAAGTGAACTTGTTTGAACAGTATGTTTCAGTCAGCATCTGGTTTAACTTTATTATTTAGACATACAGTAAGATGCAGCTATAACTTAGAAGTGAAGTTCACATGCATGTTCACATGTAAATAAAGCTTCAGTAATCTCCCACAGAGTAGACAACTAATAAAATCATGAAATCAAAGTAGTAACAGCTTTAGTATAAACAAACTTAGCCAAGGGTATACGTTAGAATGTTTCACATGAGGCATCACCTCTTCACACACAAATTGAGAGCAGTTTGCCATTGTCTCATAATAAACAGAAAGGAGGGCAGGAGGTGGAATTGCAAAGAAATAAAGACATTTAGCACTAAACTGTTTCATACAAAGAGGGGAACAGTTTCTTGCTGGAAGAAATACTTTTGTGAAACACAGATGCCATGCTGTTTATCTAATGACAAAGCAGTTGAAC
>NW_008825271.1:1089387-1098225 GCF_000699105.1 Pygoscelis adeliae
TGAGAGATTTTTAGACTTTCCTGGAATTACTTTCCATAAGACTTGATTGAACTAAATGTGCTCTATGCAAATCTCTGAATATAATGAAAACTGGAATCGGCAAAAAGGGTTTTCCTTGCACTCACTCAAACCACAGCAAACAGCTACGTAGCCTAAAATGCAGAAATAGTGCTTGCACAAAGACTTCATGGTGGATAATAACCTTTCCGTGCACCATGAGAGGATTCGGGCGTTTTTAGACGTCACTCTGAATTACAGAGGAAATGAGGCTGAGTTTCCACATTACTCAGAGTGCAATCAATTATAATACTTCGAATTAAAGCAACTGCCTCTACAAACACTTATCACTACCCTGCAACATAAAGTAGACATGCTAATTTCATTAGGACATTTTGAAGCCTCAGTTACACATCTCACAATGCAGCCCTCCAAACGAGCTACTGTCAGATTTGCCTAAAATTGCCGAGAGAACAGTCAAAGGCAACTTTGCTATTATAAAGCTTAAACGGGATCGAAAGATAAACTGGGACTACCACACTGCTAAGGACTTCAGCCAGCCAGCACGCCCTCCTCCTCCCGCAAACAACAAAAGAACCCAGCTACAGTTTAAATTGACATAAGCATCACTCACCACTTTGTGAGTTTTAGTTTTAGCTAACTCAGTGGCTAGAGTAACAACGCAGAAAATTATCTCAAAGGACTTTCAGAGAAGAAAGAATACAATCGCTGTCATTCTTAGACTGTTGAGACTATTGTTCTCAGAATACTTTAGCCTCACTCAGATCTACCTTTCTGTGTTAGTTTTTAAGGTCAATTTCTTTTCTTTTATAGATGTAAATCAGTTGGCAGTAGCCTGTGCAGCCCTTCGCAAAGCACTGGAGCTGTGTAGATGAGCTGCACTGATTTACATCATCTCAGAATTGGACTCAAAGACTTGAAGTAGCATGCTGAGATCAGATATGTAACATCTATACCAGAGCATCTAGGATTTGATTGCAATATAATGAAGAGTCATTTAAGTAATTACTTTTGCATAAATTACTCTATGCTGGTATGTTCCAATCTATAATTGCCGCACATTACAAGCACCATGGTTACCAATCAAGGGGAGAAAGGAATTTGAGACCTGGAAAGTGCAAGAGAAATTAGGTAGAGCAAATATACGGTTAGACTAAAGAACACATTATTCATCTGCCATGTTGACGTGTAGTATGCATATAAGCAGGAGGGTAAGAAAAAAGACCCAAAAGTGACACACCTACCTACCCCAGCCCAGATAACACGTACTTCCATGTGTCACAGAATATATAAGCAAACGGACTAGATTCAATCAATATAATAAATTCCCTCATCAGGGTTTAAAAGAAAAAAGATAAATCAAGATGCCAAAGTTGCCACGTTCTGTAATTCCATAAAACCCAATCACCTTAAAAGAAACTGTTCCGTTCATTAGAGAAAACCCTGCGTCCTAGATGTAGCAGCCTCCTGGCCCTCCCCTGTTTTAGGAAAGGAGCCTGTGGCCATAGCAGAAGTCCTTATGCTGATTTCCAATAGCAGAGGAAACCACCACCCAGGACCCCTGGCAAATGCAAGGAGAGTAACATGAAGTAGAGCACTGGTAACCTGAGGGAGAGCCCACCCGTTCCACAGACAGCATGGGAGCAACAGCGGCTGCTGACTTCTGATGCCTATTTGCGAGCTTTTTATGACCCTGGCCTGAATTGCACGTTTTGCAGTCAAAGCCGAAGCAGTTTTGACTAGTACTCATTTTTTGTTAGTAACACTTGGCACAGCTGCTCTCTTATGAAACTAAACGTCTTGTGACAGTAAGCGTAGCATGATGGAGAGGGTCTGGCTGAGATGCCGAATAATCTTTGGCCTTTATTTATATGTGACATTTCCAGAAAAAACATTTTATTAGATAAGCCGCTAGGGAGCAATCCTTCAACAGATGGCTATGGCCGCATTCTTCTGGCAAAGATAAGCTTCTAAGAATGCAAACCACAGGTTAGGAGGATATGTTCTGCAAAGCAAAGTAGAAATGGAAGAATAGGAAGGGAGAACTCCTAAAGGGGAGTCATATTTGGACTGAGTGACTCCTGAGGCATCACCACATTAAGAGCTGCCCACAGTAATTATCATGGCAAAGCCCTGGCACTACCCACCAAGATCAGCTGTCCCACAGTTCGTTGACTGATGTTAAATAAACCATCCATATGTCATCATTATCACAAATAACGATTACGTACCCTCAGACCGCATAAAAAGCAGAGTGGAAGTTGAGGTGAATACAGGCAAAGTGAGAACAAAAGACGACCAACATGAAACACTGAATTTCCGAAACACCACAACTCAAGATGGTTTTCTTTCACAAATTCCATCTGCAGTCCTGTCTCACATAAAAGTATGCAAGTTACAAAGTCTGTAAGTTTACAAACTATGAAAAACAACATGTGGAAGAACATATCATGTCATTGATAACAGCTTCAGCCATCATCAGAAAAAATAATGACCATATATTCAGGAAAATGGGTCAAAGTCTGAACTGCTTCACTATGATCTGGAATGAAAAGAGATTCAAAGTTTCTGCATAAGGCATGCAAAGTGTAATTAGCAATTAAAAGATATAACTAATGAATACAACATAGAGTGAGGAATACAGGAAAGAACAGCTTCCCCCTCCCCCTTACAGGTTGTGTTGGTGGGATATGTTGTCTAGCAATCTGAAGTTAGAGCTAACGAAGTCTTCTGTGTGGGAATAGATTTATATACACATATCACACATATAGCTACATAAACACATATGCCCAAACACAAGCTAATCCCTTTAATGAATCCAGCCCACAACAGTCTAATCATCACAAATTTTCTTTATAACAGAAGCTATATTCAGACACGCAAACACAATGCAATCTTGCTTGTAAAGTGCTATAAGCTTTATCCTTTCAGAACCTGAAAATAAGGCCTGGTTATTTCTTCTCCTCAACTTTCAGGTCTCCTTGGGCCCAGATTTTAAATCTTCCTGATGTTAATATCTGCAGCTCAATTATGCTACCATGATTCTTTTTCCCCACTAGACATATAGCGTACAAATCTACAGAGAAAACATCAGTTCCTGGCAAGAGCTCTTGGCAAAGTAGTGATCCTTCTCCTTTCTCAGAGCCATTTTGAATATTAAGACTATGCACAGAAATACTAAAATTTATCATGAGATGGCTAGGGTTTGTTGAAGTCCCCTTTGAAGCCCTGTTGAAATGTCTGAGTCAGGTTTTGAGCTTGGCCTTTTCCTTGAGATGAACAGAAGCGCAACACAAAGGTGCAGAAGAAACAAGAGAAAACTACAGGAATGGAAAAATATCTTAGCAGACTAATCCCTCCAAACCTCTACCCTTCTAAAACTATTCTGAACAGATGGGTAAAGGTGTATCAAGCCAAAGCTGTTACTTTAGATGAAACCTGCATTAGATTTAGAAGTTTCAGCTGCTCAGTAGTACTACAAGCTGCACAAAGAAACAGCTTGCAATATACTCATATGTCTGAACACTGCTGGCTAATATTGGGTATGGCCAGCTATTAGAAGTTTCCGGTTGGGATTTGTTCTATATATCCCAGCTGATATTATAACCTGTATGATATGAAGGAATTTTCCCCCAGAAGGTAAATAAGTAAATGAAGTAAATGAGATAGTGACAAAAGCAAAACTTCACTAAGGGAGTTACAGTTACCCAGTCATTATTTCATCTTGTAAAATTATCTTTCAATAAATACAGACTTCTGAAAATGAAAAAATGAATTAACATGGACAGTCATGTAACCTTAGCTCTTCCATCTACTCTTCAAAATTAGTGATAACCAGTGTGATTTTTTTTTTGCAAGCCTCCCAGCTGCATTCATTGTTACACATATTTGTATATGTATTGAATCACGAGTAATTAGTTGCAACCAGCTTAAAAAAACCCCAAACCTAGAAATGAGGGTATCAGGCTAGTCACGATCAGTGAAAATCATCACTGAGATAAATATTTCTCTCCCAGCGCCCCTGCCTATGATATGGAGAATTCCTGAGAAACACAGCGTTGTATGCGCAGATTGTTCCAGTGGTGAAGTAGAGGAGGTTGTCAGCAGTTGAAAGGGGAAAAAAAAAGAATCCCACCTTTTACTAACAGAAAAATCCTTGCTTTCATTCTTCTTCCAATGAAAAATACCGCATGACAATCCAACACTAAAAGACTGCTTTCAAAAGTACCAAATTCACTTGTTAGAATAGAGGCATTTCAATAATCAAATCAGGGTACAACCAGTCATGGAAACTGTTAATTGTCCAAAAGGACACAGCCCTCGTATCATCTTTTTCCTCCTGAAATATGGTATCTTCTGTAGACAAATAAATCAGACATTATGGGGACTAGATTTACTGCAGTTACAGGAAGAGCAGTATTTGCCTTATAAATTCTTGCAGCACTCTTTTCTTCATCCCCACTAGCTAACCACGGGCTAAACAAGATGAAATATGATACAGTATGTCTACCTTTGTATTATTAAGGCATTAAAAACCTTGTTATTGGTACGATGTCAAAAGCAAGACAAAATTATTTTCCGTTGCCATTTATCTTTCAGTGGTGGCAGTAAAAGCTGCTGAATTTTCTCTCAAAAACAATTTCAACTTTCAGATTATGCCACTACATATTGTTGCCTATACAGCATCTATTGTTTTCAATACCCACAATGAGCCACAAATGCTTTTTTAGCCACAGATGTTAAGGGTACCTAAGATTTCATTTTAGAAGAGCACAGAAAATAAGCTAAGATTTTTCACCTCTGTCTCCCTAGAGAACAACCAGGCTGCATGTCATCTCTGCTCATCTCAGTTGTGAGCAGATTTTAATACACTGTCCATGTTACACCTGGGACACAGCTTCAGTGGCCATGCAAAATAAATTTCTGGGCTTTTCTGTTTTATATTACATTTTTAAATTACATTTATATGCTCTATTACTAACATAATAGTTTGGTCTGACCTACACAAGGATATATGGGCTGTCAATGTCAGGTGAGTAGAATAGATCAGGGATCAGAGACATTCCCCCATCTTACTCACTTGAATTCAGCACGTGACTGCCAAAATAAATCACAATTTCCAGCTTAAGCAAGATATTATTTTTTCCAGCTCTTATTATTAATAATTATGGCTGTTTTATTTAAAATAAGCTCATGGAGTACTCAGGGAGGAAGCCATGAATTAGAGTCAAAGTGCTTGGTTTCTCACTAAAATAGAGATTTGAATTTTTATCAGTGAACAGAAAGATTTATCACCTAACTCTAAGAAGGAGGATTGAAGTTTTACTTACACACAGAGACACACAGCCAGATCCCAGAGCTATCACATGAGTATTTTAAAATGTACCACTGCTAGAAATTGTATCGTAATAAGTCAGTATAAAGCATATTCTTTAGAAATCTCAGTCTGGGAATAACTCAATTCCTCAGGCTCTCCAGTCCCAGCTGGTTGAAGATTACCACACAGCAAAAACGTTTGTTGGAGATTTTGTTGGGGTGCTGCCAGTTTAAGTTCTGGTGCAACAAAAGGCATTCTTCGCTACGAGGGATACAAGGACAAGATGCAGCACCTGATGAGATCATTAGCTGCCTACCTGTTTGCTTGCATTCCCCAGAAGCATGAGAGGCTTGGGCACAGGGGAAAGTCTGATACAAAAAGCAAGCTCCAGTTGCTGGGTAAGTGATGGACTGGTCAAAAGATGAAACACAGCTGCAAAATACTGCCTTATCTATACAGCTCCACTCCAACTAGAAAAAGCAGCTATATAAAAATGACATGGCAGCAACGAAGGAAAGAGAAGGAAGAGAAAACAAAGAAAAGGAGTGCAAAAAGGTAAAGAGTGTGACAAAGATCACCGCAAAGGATACCAGTGAAGTGAGCTAGATATCCAGAATTGCCCAGACAGGACCCTAATATGACCTGCATGTTCTAAATCTGTTTGAAATTGCTTGTGGCTTTAGATCTTTCCAGAGCACTAATAGGCTGGAAACATGTGGCTCTCACGCCACTTCTTTCCCCTCTGTGCATGGAGACATGTAGTAGATGAGCGCAAACATCTAGCTGAGTGACTAGGTTTTGCACAGGCAAACAACTGCTGAAGATGCAAGGAAACGGAAAGATGAGGACTTAAACAGCCACAGGGGAAAAAACAGATCACAGTCAAAAGAGCATAGTCCAAGTATCTATCGTGATTTAATGTGTCAGAATAATAATACCTCTATTAACCAGTCTAACCAGCTTCCAAACTAGAAATATTTCCTAAAAAATATTTATCAATGTTAAAGCAAGTTTCTTATTCAAAATTGTAAGGACGTAACACCAAACAGAGAGTCTATGTTGCAAAGAGAGTAGAAATATCAATCTGGAAAATATTTATGATTCCCAGTTGAAGATGATGTTTAATGAAGCCAGTAAAAATGCAAAATTATCTTCTGACTGCAAGCTCTCCAAAACATTTCAATGAATTTATGTTGAGAACAGCCTGCTTTCAACAGTTACTAATGCAAACCATTTCACTGCAGTCTTGGAAACAGGCATTTCAGACTTTTATGGCCATATTTTCCAAGTCATGTATACTTTATGCTACAAACACATCTGTCTGAAATTAACTCATGAACACGATTATTTAATGTGCACAGTAAAGTCAAAGGGTCTAGCGGGCCGTATGCTAACAACTGAACTGTACACCTGCCCTCAGCTTCACTATAGATCAGTTTATGCATCAAACTACAAAAGCCTGGGGAATTTTGGCTTTTTTCTGGTTTTATTTTTCCGTCCGTATTTGTACACCGCTGACTTATAAAATATAACAAACTTTGGGTCTGAGATAAATGTCTTCTTACATGGTCTTCAGCACTTGGATAATACTAGCAGGCAGGGCTTGCTTTTCAAAGCAACTCTGACAAATAATTGCCAGCATGCACTTAAATGTGTGTCAATTACGACAAACCTTACAGTCTGTAAATATGTAGGAAGAATTAATTGTGTAGTTTCATGTGACACTACTCAGGATTCACAAGGAAAAAAAAAAAAATGCCAGAAAAGCTATATCCTGTAATGATCTGCTTCCCAGTTACAATGAATCAAATGTAACTACGAAGATTTATGCTGTGCTATCAAACATTAATGGTGATGCTTCAATGTCTTTATGTGGCTCTTAATTTATCAGCAATATACTTTAGAAATGTCGACGCTATGCTCAAGAGTTTTGTTCACCTTTCACTGCTGAACTCTACATTCCTAAAAGCAATAACAAGCAACAGTTAGATGTCTGACACAATATATAAAATATACTTTTTAAAACATCTGAAATCCCAGTGTTACTTGTGAAGGCAGAGAATGCAGAATCTTTGGGGTTTTTATTTAAAAAAATGAAAGTATCACAGGAGTTACTTATCGATACTTACATTAAATTTATCAAATGAATCTGAAATATTTTTTCCTTCAAAGTACAAATGGAATCTTATTATTTCATCGGTGTACAAGGCAATCAGGAATCATATCCAAGTGTCTGGTATTTTCGATAATGCATGATATCATACTGAAACAGATTTTCTAAATGGATTTTTTTGGTATAAACTGGGGCGCCCCTTCCCTGACTTGAGAACTTACTCTAACATTATCATTCGGAAATAAGATCCAGACAAAGCCCAGGACACAGGATAATTAGAAAGTAAATACCCCACTAGCATATTTGCCCAACTTTCAACTACTGTTGGCTAAAACTAGAGTTCATGTCCCTTAGTTAATGGTCCTCCACAGATTGTTTTATCCTTGAATTTGTCTGATTGCTTTGGATTTTTTTTTTAAACCTATATAAACTTTAAGTATCTACATCATTTGGCAAGAAGCTGCACAACATAAATGTTTGTTGTACAAAGAAGTAACTGTGGTTTGTGTACAAAATGTACTTGTGTGCAAGTTAAGTACGTTCTTGGCTATTATTTACAGGATTCTGAACATGCAACTGGGCCAAATAACAGATAGCTGAGATCATTTGAGTTAACTCCATTCTGGAGAATATCTTATTATAAACTACAACTACTGGGACACTATAGTTAATACCTGGACCTGAATTGTGTGATAACAGTACATTTTCGTTTCAAAACTAAGACTGATGAGGATCATTTGTTTGGAGCGATGCCCTGAAGGAGAAAGGAAAGGTGAAGGCACGGGGGAAAGTGTCTCCCCATGTCTCCCCCATAGATTGGTTCCCGAAGAAAAAAAGGTAAAGAGTGTAATTATTAATAGTTTCTGAAAGGTGGCTCCCAAGGTACGGACGTGATGGCAATGCCAAGTACAAATACCTGATTAGTCTCATGACCAATAATATTATCATATCATAAACTGGTGTTACACGGTGCAGCAAAATGATATCCTTGACCCAGCTGCCAGAGGTGACAGACAGCACAACAGGGAACACGTACAGCAAGTAAGGTGTTGCATAACACAACTTTGAGAGCAAGCGCGACAACTTTGAGAGAAAATTAATCAACATTGTGACCAGCGACTGTTAAACCAATTTGATGAATGCTTATAACAAATTTGCCTTAACACGCTCTGGTCAGATCTGTCATTACGTCAACTCTTCATGCCCCACGTTGGGCACCAAAAGGAATGTCGTGGTTTAACCCAGCAGGCAGCTAAACACCACACAGCCGTTTGCTCACTCCCCCCCCACAGTGGGATGGGGGAGAGAATCAACAAAAAAAAAAAAAGTAAAATTCATGGGTTGAGATAAAGACAATTTAATAGGAAAGAAAAGGAACAGATAATAATAC
>NW_008825271.1:1098313-1125110 GCF_000699105.1 Pygoscelis adeliae
TGACGTCACATGGTATGGAATGTCCCTTTGGCCAGTTTGGGTCAGCTGTCCTGGCTGTGCCCCCTCCCAGCTTCTTGTGCACCTCCAGCCTTCTCAGTCGGTAGAGCATGGGAAGCGGAAAAGTCCTTGGCTAGTGTAAGCGTTACTTAGCAACAGCTAAAACATCGGTGTGTTATCAACATTGTTCTCATCCTAAATCCAAAGCACAGCACTGTACCAGCTACTAGGAAGAAAATTAACTCTATCCCTGCCGAAACCAGGACAATTATATGTGAAAGAAAATTCATAATATTTAGCTTACATGAAAACAAATCTAGAAGAGTCAATATATAGTAATGATAATTTACATGCACTGGAGGACCTGACCCTTTCATATTAGAAAAAGCCACAGAGCTACAAAGCCAGTGTCTTGTGGATTATAGCTATGCTCTCTCAGGTGTTATGCTGTAATGAGGACAGACTTGTTTAATATTCATTACTCCTCTTCTTGTTTGCTCAGTAGAGAGGGTATTTGAACTCCAGTGTTCAAATGGACTTTACAGACTAATTTCCCTTGGGCAGTCTTTTTGTTGAAATTCCTATAAATTGATATCTAATCAAGGGAATAAAAGGGGATGGGGAGAAGTAAACAGTTGCAAAGCTAGCTAGGGTTCATGAACTGAAAAGTATTTTCTTTTCTGAGAACACTGAAGTTTCAGACATCAGAAGATTATTTGAATTTTAGCCCTAAATTAATTCTATCAGTTGGTGTTTTCTTCTTACGTTTGCACAGGTGAGGAAAAGACCAATTTTTAAATTATCAGTTTCCTTAACATGAATAAAATGCACATTTATAAATGAGTCATTCTGTTACAGAACATGAAAAACTCAGAAACTAGAGTTTTTCTAGAAGGTAGTCCTGCCATTCTATTGATCTCAAAGAAACAGAGGATTTGCGACAAAAGATTGTCTATTGACTGAAGTAATGCAACAGGTTGCCTCTGGCAGTGGCCAATAGCTAACGCTTTGTAATTGAGTAGATAAAACCACAATACATTTAGCCACCCATGCAGTGTTGTACATAGAGGAGGGTTGGCTTTTTCTTTTTTTTAATTGATTCTTACATCAATCGGCCTATATTTTCTAACGTGTGATTTGTTTATTCTTACTTTCACACAAGCAACAATATACTCATCTTGGAGGTGATGGCCTAGAACCCACTTACAAGATGCATTCTTCTATAACACAAGAAGAACCCAATGCAGAAAAATTAAAATCATAACCCATAATTAACAAGGCAACAAATGAACACAGCAATATACCACCTTGAATAGACAAAAGAATAATACTTTTAAAGGCTTTCTTGGTTATCTTAGCCTGGTGGTCTTGTGATTCTCATCTTCCAAGTTTTTATTCTATTGTTTCATAATCCATCATTTGCCTTGAAAAACAATTTCTCAGCATTTATGTTTTTCTTTGTTGTCTAAGATTAATTTTTTACCCTACCAAGATAATCAGTTTGAATGAAGCAAAAATTCTCTAAACATCCATGGTGAGCCAACAGGAAGAGAAAAAGGTAAAATTGAAGACAGGGCTGAGGCCACCAGGTCAATGAATTACATGTGTTTAGTTGGCAGAAGTCCAAGGTATTATACTAAAGAGACCCATCTAACTAAATGATTAGATTTCAAATCGTTATTATTAATTAATACTAAAACACACTGAACAGATTAACACTGAAACTTCTGCACTGTAGACAGCTCCTCATCCCTAGATTTCCAAATGATATAATGGATGATATTGGAGCACACTGAACAGTGCAACACCGAAACCTCCATAGTGGTTTACAGACAGTTCTTCATCCTCCTTTACCATTCAGATCTTGCATTAAAAAACAACCAAAGCATACAAATAAAACGCAACAGCAAGTAAGCAAAAAGGCCAAGTGGCTAGGGTTGTAGCCTTCGAGTGAAAAGATGAGGAGGCTCTATCTTACTTTTACACTGGCTTTTTGTATGACATGAAACACCACACTTCCCCATGCTCCTATGTCTTCTCCCATTCTCTGCTTGAGCTACATGGTCCTGCAATGTGCTTGTGCGATGTCTGCCTAGAGCAATGCGGTCCCAATATCAGCTAGGGCTCTGCTACCTTCCGTTGACCCTTTATTCATTCATCATGGTTTGGTAGTGACTCCAAAGTTTGGCTGTGATTAATAACAGGAAAATATCAACAGTTTGGGAACTGAGCTTTGATTTGAATAAAAAGAAGTTATTTACCAAGCTGCACTAACCTGAAAAAGCCCATGAGAGCTTGCTCTTGTGTAATGTTAGGTCCTCTTTTTGCCCTACAGTCAGAACCCAGAGTCAGATCCATACTGATGTTGTCAACTCACACTACTTCTTTAGACAACCTTTGACCAAATTCTTCACTTTCCCTGAAGGACCATGACTTTTTTGTTTGGTTTTTTTTTCACCTTTTATTCACCACCGGTGAAGCTGGGAAAGCAGTTCTGACCCTGGGCTGTTAATCTTTAATGAAAATGCTACAAAACGGATTTCAGAGCTGTGTCAAACATTACATGAAGGTTAACATTAAATTATTAAATTTAATAATTTAAACCAGTCATTCACTGAACATGATATTACAAGTACTTTTGCCTACCACAAATCTGCATTGAGAGTCTTACATAAAATGCACTGGTAGCTCTCTCTTTATTTATCAACATCTCTATTGCTCATTCCACTTTCATGTAGGCATTTCTCAAAACTGCCCCAATGACTGAGTCATCAGTCTCTCATTTTCAAAACAGACCTCAAGAGAAGTTCCTAAAATGCCATAGGAGAATTTTATCCCAAACCACTACTAAATTTAAATCTGAGTGGGCTATTGACTGTCTTTCAGGCTGGTGAGCAATCTTCTGCCTTAGACATTTAGAAGTTTATGTGTTCATCTGTCCTACATGGTTAGTAATGGTCTAGAAAGCCATGATCTGACATGCTCACAGTGTGGTCAGTACTACATATGACTGACCCTGGAAAGCCTTACAGATGGCCAATGCAATAATGCTGATAAGCCCTTACTAAGAAGGGCAGCTTAGCCACACAGGCACTTCTTCCACAGCACAGTTTCCAGCTCGCAAGGTATCTCAGAGAACAGCCCACGTTAGCTAGCAGCAAGGTCCAGCAAGTGCCAACCTGAGGAGTGACAGTTGACGGTGTCTACACTTCCCATGTTTCAGGAGGGGGTTAACTTGAGGCTGTGCTGGGCCTGTGGACTGCATGCCCTGCAGTCAACAGGCTAGATTTGCCAACTGAAATTCACTTGAAAGAAATCTAGTCAGGGTGCTCCAAGTTTACTCTTAGGAGGTGGGTGGGGATGGTTAGAAGATAGAATTCGAAAGCGAAATCCCCATCCAAATTGAAAACTCAACAGTGCTCGCCCCCTGACTCTGTCCTCCACTGCACAATGAAACCATGCCTCTGTCCTTTTCAAAAAAAAAGAAAAAAAATCTTCAGTTTTCCATATTCTGCAGCGGATTTACAATTCACACTGATCTCGTGAAGTATAACCAATTACCAAACAAGCTGAAGTCCATCTACACAAGCTGTAGTTGTTATAGTATGGATCCTCTTAAGATTGTGGTGGATGATTAAAGGCAGTTGCCTAAAAAACATCGAAACTTGCATATAACTATTTGAAGCTGGCAGAACTACTAAAACCACGCGAAGTTAATCACTTTGTTGTCTGTAGGACCAAGGAAAGGAGTTAGATATTTCAGTAAAGTTTTAATATTTGATCCAAGTTCAACCCAATGGGCAAAATTCTGCAAATGACTCAATAGGATGAAGTGCTCTGATGAGAAATGTTGTGCTATCAGAAAGCATTCATGAGACAAGGCTACGGGAACTATGACCCATAAATTAGATGTCACTGAGTTTATCCAGAAGTGTATCACTGCCGGAGCAATTACTTTTCAATGCTGCGTTGGGGATTTTTTGGTCCTTTTAAATCATTTTCTAACCCAGCAGGGTCACATTAACTCTGAGTGCTGGTTCTGTTGGAGCTTGTCCAGTTGTAAACTGAAATTCCCTAACCTTTGAGGCTCAGAGAAGACCTGTTAACATAATCTGCACTGATCACTTTTCCTAATTTAAACTGTTTGGGTTTTTTCCTTGATTTTCTGAAAAATGACCACAGGGTGTGTAACAGACACTTTTGGACTCTATAAATTAACCTGGCTTGACCTCCAAAAGAGAAAAATGTTTTAAAAGGGAGAAGGAGTAATTATTAAGCTTTTTGTCTGTGCTGCTTGTCAATTTGCATAGCATTATCTGTAATGCTTTGCAAAGCTTTTTTTGGAGGTCATCTAATCTTGTTAAATCTGTCACAGGGCTGCCACTGTATCTGACTTAGACGACACATTTGCATGATCCAACAAGTCCTTAGTAATGGTGATAAATGTGTTTGTTTCTGGCAGTCCGACCACACAGATGCTTATTATGTATGTATGCCTGCATTTACATTATTTAATCAGCTTCAGAAAGGAGAAAAAGGTCTCAGGGACCCAAGATATAGTTTGCTTTTTTATGCACTTACAGCCTGCTTGTGATAGTTGTAAGCAAGCATTATTTGCTAGCTGATCCAGAAAGATCATGAACTTCTTAAGGATTCCACACTATTAGTATTATTACTGTTTATTTACACAGACCTAGCCATGCAGATGGAATAATAACCAAGAGTATCTTTACCTTGTCTAAACCACACCAACTGGAAACTAAAACATAATAAGAGACATCAAGTTCAGGGGAAGACAAATGTTGCTAGCTAGATTACTTGTACCAGAAATTTCCTGTGGCTAACAAAATACTTGAAACTAGTAAGTGGACTGTATACAACTCAGCTGCTTTTATAAAGCATGAAGGATTGAATTCATTTTCACTTTAGGAATCCAGTCCATAGGCATGCCAGGATCACAAAGACTGGAGGGAAAAATCTACAGGCAGAGGTCAATCCTGTAAACCCACACAGAGAGGAAAAAAAAGTTTCAGGCACATGTAGGACTAAAAAAGACAATGTAAAAGAAAAATAAAAGAAAGACGCTATTCAGAAGCTGGCAGTTAAAAGGTAAATTGCAAGCAAGCCATTTACTCTCCTGAATATGAGAAAAAGGAACATGTCTGTGTCTCACCATTTCAAAAATCCAAAAGCTAATATCAACCAACCTGTTTCAAGAGCAGCATAAGTCCATAAACTGCTACCAGTTGAGACAGAAAACTTCGGTTTAATTATTGTCCTGAACATAACATAGCCTATGGTTTAAATGGACTTCACAATTTGAAAGACAATTTATTCTTGTCAATTTAGTGACAGAACATGAAGAACTGAAAAAGACAAGCTCAGGTAGTCTGAATACTGAATCCTGTTCCTTCATCTCCTGTGAGGAACTTCAGCGAATATACTGGTGGAACAACTGTTTTGAGATCAAATGTTGTTGCCCTCTGTAGAAAGGTCTGTTTGCTGGGCTTACCATGGAGTTAAATCTGTTTTCAACTTGATGTTAGACCTTCGTTTTCTTTCTACGTGGTGGGTTGACCTTGGCCAGCTGCCAGATGCACACCCAGCCGCTCTCTCACTCCCCCTCCTCAACAGCCAGGGGGAGAAAATAAGATGAAAAAGCTCCTGGGTTGAGACAAGGACAGGAAGATCATTTACCTATTTACCATCATGGCCAAACCAGACAGAACATGGTGAAAAGTAATTTGATGTATTGCCAATTAAAATAGATTGGGATGGTGAGAAAAACCAAAAACTAAACCACCTTCCCCCACTCTCACCTGCTTCCCAGGCTCAACTTCACTCCTGCATCCCCAGCTCCTCATCACAATCTTAGCTATTCACAGCAGACACTAGACATGCTTAGGTAAACAATGACATCATATTTTGCAGGAAAACACTGATATATTAATGCCGGTTTATGCTAGACAAATTCCATACTCATATTAGAAGATACCTCTAAATGACAAGCTGCAGGTTGAAGATCAGCTTGACTCTGAAGACAGTAATAAGTTACCAAAGTTTGTACATTACTTTTACTCAATTGCCTTTTCAGATCAAGACCCACTGTCAAGTAAGGACTTATGAAAATTTAGAAGGAAGTGAAATTAAGAACTCAGGGTTTCATATTACCACGTTAGAAATCCTGTTAATAACAAAAGTGTACAGTGATGATTAACACAAACACTACATACAGCAATCTTCCCTGAAAATATTACTTTCCTTTATAAATAGCAACTGACTGTTAAAAACGGCATGAATATTTATATAATTTATACTTAATTAGTGTAACTCTGGTAATTTCAGCGGATTTGCCCATATTTTACAGGGGACGCATCTAGCAGTTGATTCAAACCTAGCTTTTCAATCTGCATAATTGGTTTTGAAAGAATAAAAATCACAACTAATCATTCATTTTTATGGATCAAAATTACTTTCACTCTATTTCTAACATATGGTAAGTTATTTTAGGTATTACAGTAATATCATAAAAAGAATTTTGACCTTTATTCCAAAAGTGAATTTTTAGTGTCCAATAATACTTTGCTGAGAATCTTGCAAACATAATAGATTTTTAAAAAGCAAGTTCCTCAGATAGTATCATGCAGTTTTACACAATTACATCGAAGCAATCACATAATTTTGCATGAATGTGAAAACAAAGTGGAGTACTGTCATAACTCCAGAAAGACTAGTGTTTGTCTGATGGGGGGGTCTCCCGCCTTGCACAAAGTGTCAGTGACTTACTATTGAAATGAATTAACCCTCCAGGCAAGAAAATCACCTCAAAACAGACAGAATGGGGGGTGCGTGTGTGTGTGTGTAAGATTGTACACATGTTTAAGGAGGCATGAGATACTTTGTTTGAAATATCTCTGTACCTTTAAATAAGAGCTGATTGACAAAAGACTTGATCCAAAACTTTGATCACATACAAAGATAATTTTTTGCTCTGGTCTGCTCAGGAACACTTACAGGACAATTACCTTTGACTTTACTTTGAAGCAGCTTAGGATGTTGGTTAAAGAGAGAAAAAAGTGTTCAGTGTTAAGCCAAGTGTATGAAAAATGTAAGTCAGTCATTCAACTTCACTAACACTTCAAGTGGGCTGTGAATTAACGTAGCTATGAGCAAGGCAGAACTCTGGACCCAGATGTGCTTCCCCCCCCCCAAAGAAGTTGGGTGAGGTGGGGGAATAGTCAGTGGAAATGGAAAAACACTGAGCTGCAGAAGAGACGGAGTTGACTTTTGCTGGTAACACTACCGTTCTCTCACAGATTTAGTTATTCCCAAAACTCTGCTTATATCTGAATCAACCAACCCCCAGTAAACAAATTTGATAATATTTCTACAAGAATAAAAAATGAAAAGGGTGGGAAAAAATCCCCTAAATCTTCCATTCGTCAGACTATTACAGAACTGATTCCTAGAGTACGCTTATGAGCCATCAGCAGAGCAGGGAAAGATTTTATTTTTTTAAAAGTTTGTTTATGTTACAGGTTAAAATAAACACCATCTCAATTTCAAAGTCTCCAAGGAGACATGAAAAAACATGTTCCACTTTCAATCCAATAGGTATCAAAATGTTTGAAAGTGTAAACTCTAGGAAAACTTTAAGGAGGTAATCTTTAGGAGATGATCTGAAAATAATTTTGAGAGAGATCTCAATTTTCTAACCTGCTACACTGGGGGTGATATAAGTTGATGAAATATGTTCTTTTGTGATTTTGACAACATCGTATCTTCCTTAAAGAGGTCAGGAAGCCCAAGAGAAATGACAGACTCTGTTATTGATCAGCTCGGTGAAGATGCTACCAGAATGAAACAGAAACTGAAAGATTTATGAAGACTTTCCAATAACTATTTCTCTACCATAGAAAAGCTCCATGGGATTCACCCTACATGGGCTCAGGTAGACAAAGCTACTTAGTCATTCCAGAAATATAGCACAGTCTATATGTAAATCTGTAAGAGGATCATATAAAATAAGTGAATAATTGAATGAAAAGTCCATTTTTTACCAGATGGCTTCACAATGACAAAACTAGAAACTGTAAGAAAGAAGCAAGAACCCGTACATCCATTTAAATATTACAAGGATCAACCCAAACCTTACTTCAAATTACTCTGCGATTAAAGAAGAAGTCTAATTAACTTAGCAAATATTTGTGCTGAATCAGGTTAGCTGTGATCCTTCAGGGGAGGACAGGCTGATGAATCTATTACTATCCTCTGGGCTCATGTGTGCTCAGTGAAGAGCGAAAGGTTGTGTTTCCAGAAGGGCACGGCTCTGGCAGGGAGAAGGGGGACTCTTAGCAAAGACACCTGCTGTTAGTTGGCTAAGTGTGACAGAACAAGGCCTTCAGAGCTGGGAAATGCCCAAGGAGCTGGAGAGTGTCTTTGTTTATGTACTTTATTTATTCAATATAACTACGGTTGGACTCGATGATCTTAAAGGTCTTTTCCAACCTAAATGATTCTATGATTCTATATGTACTGTGCAGCACGAAGTACATAAATCTCACTATACACAGTTGCCTTTGAACACAAGCTGCTTCTGAGTGCTTGTGACAATTCATTTCTGGGTGCTAGGAAAAAGCCCTGATGCTGTAGGCTCACAAAGAACAGCATTTGTTTACATGTACCATGTGCATCCTCTTTCTGACTACGTATATAAGTCCTGTTACTCTAAGAGAATACATAATTCTGTACTCCTTCACATTTTTTGTTTCCATCTGAAGCTCAGAAATGGGGGGGGGGCGGAATGTAGTCTTAGTTATTTCCATCCCAGAAGAAAAGCAGCAGCAGGATACTTTGCAAAACAAACTGTCCCTGTGAAATTCCTGCCTACTGCAGATTCAGTTGGCAGCCTAAGCTTTGAATAAGCTTCTCAATTTCTAACATGCTTTTTGGAAAGCTGCTGCACATCAGAGTTTCCAAACCTGTGAGAGACATCCAAACTGTGTATTTTTATTTCTCATGTCAAGATTATTGAATTATTCAAAGCTGGAAATACATACCAGCAAAATACACTTGCCTCTTTGCTTTGTTGTTTAATCATTTACTGAAGACATTTGATGCTGGAAGTTAATGATGCCACCAACTAGTTGGTCATACAACTTGTGCTTCTATATATTAAATTATTTACCCCTAAGCCATTGTCTGAATTCCATCTTCCCAGAAAACTCCCCCTGAGAGCCTGACTGCCTGCATCTGTTCCAGAGACTTTTAGAACCCTCTCCCAACGCTAAGACACTCTAAGATGCCCAACACATGAGAAGAGGCCCAGGCCTCTGTTTAACATTTCTCCCGCAACTTATCAACAATTTTGTGCACCACAGGCCAGGGAAAAACAGTGTTCCAGGGCTCTCTGTGGGTTTCTCCTCTTCCTTCTCCCATATTCTCAAATTTCCTTAAGCAACTGGATCCCTTGTTTACTCTTGTTATGTGGGGCTCCAGGCCACTCAACATCGCTCTTTTATCATAGCATTCTTAATTCTTTTCTTTCTATATGAGGAGATGTCATCTAAATTATATTTAAATATGCAAAGTTGAAAGCTAGTAATGATAAGCTGGAAGTATCAGTGGTTTCCACTAGTTAGATCTTGTTCTGTATCTAGAGTCAATTATATAGGCGGTGGAACCTGCCGCTTCCCTGAACAAATGGCAGATCTCAAGGATGACCCCCAGTTCACGTTAGGCTAAATGAATCTTTACATACCTTCATATGTAAAGATAACTAAAATTAACTGAAGATGACTTCCAATTCACAAAACCACAGATGTCTGGCTTTAGATCGGATAGAGCCGAAATCATCACAAACAGGAAATGCCTATTTCCACAGCATAACACGTTCAAGCACCCTCAGCATCCAAATAAAACTGATGCTGTTTGTTTCAGCAAAGTGCTGCAAACTTAGGGGCGTGTGTCTCTTCAGCAGCACCCCCTCGATGAAACACAGAGCTTTACAGGCTGACACTTTGAGGATACTGGTGTGTAAGAGCACCCACTGGACAATTCTTGTGAAGATTTTTGTCTACTGTTTATCAGTAGCTGCTACAATACGTCTTCCATAGCATACATGCAATATAGAGTTGCAGCTTGTCACATTTGGAGTTGTTTGACTGTTAGCTTGTAGCAAGTGCTGCCACGGTGTAGCATGTCAATAATCCATGTTACTCAGGTCAATGGATTAAAACATTCCCCAATTACCGCCATACAGCACAATAGACTATAATAGCTGTGAATGAGCCATTGTATCACTATTAAGTGTTTTGTCATGGTCTGTCAGAGAATAGTAAGGAAAATACAAGTCTGTAGATTGCCGGTAAAATAAAATGCAATGTCTCATTCAAATACATATGAACTCTCCTTGTGAAAGATTTACATGCAAAATTCTTCTTAGTGTTACGGGAATTAGCTCTATGAATTCCTCACACACTTATGGCAGCAGGATAGACCCTTGTGACTGCCTGGCAACAAAGGATTTGGAAATTTCTTACTGAAAAAGCATTGAGAATTACTGGTAGGTAGGCTTGTTGTCTTTCATTTGCTCTTTTCTTTGAATGAAATAGCAAGTTGTTTTTAACCCTTTTGTACTCAAACACACAAAAGGCACTGGTCTTTATCTTGCAAAACTTCAAGTAAGTCATTATTTTCCTCCCCTCAAGAGCTCCTTTGAAAAGCACCTATACTCCTAAATCTCTCTTGCTCCTTCCTTCTGAGCATAAAAGGAAACATTTGTAAATGGGTATATACAAACTTATTTGTACCACGTTAATTCTCAGGGCTTCCAGCAACGACAGAGAGAATTTCCTGACAACAGAAAATGGGACTGATGGAGTCGCCCTACGTCAGCAAAGCATACCCGTGATACCACTGCAATCAACTCTGCCAGCATCAGGTTTATGGAAAGTCTAGGTTGACTGTGCTCACGGCAGGTTGTTATGAGCCTTTGATCCGTCCCACTAAAGGAAGATATTGAAAGCTAGGGTGTATGAAGCATGCCAAAGCAGAACCCAAAGTCATTCCTGCAATGCCTGTGTATGCTCTAAGATTACCACTGCAACAGGGTATGACAATGCCTATTGTCACAGGCAAATAACATTCCAGGGAAGAAATCGGCAATATTCAGAGATTTACCTTTCTGTCTCATCTTTGTTGTTTTCAGATACAAGAAAACCAGCTACGTAAACAAGACTTTTATATGAGAAAATACTGCGTTAGTCCTTGAGGACCTCATTCATACTCTCTCCCTTTCAATTTATTCCTTTATATACTAATCTAATATGCCATTTCATATCATCAGAAGCCTCCAATAAAACTTAAAAATACGTATGACAACTCTAATGTAATTTTCATTCTTCCTTTAGACAGATGGTCACACATTACAGCCCACTCTGTTTAGATTCACACAAAACCTAAATAAATCCTCTGCATCGTACTTACTTTAAATTCACCCAATCTTAAGACTAACTGAGCTAAGGCAAGACATTCCCCTGGTGATGTTGTATACCAGATACAACATGGCAGGGCACAGGCAACATTTTTACCAAGTCTACAACTCACATTGGGTTAGAATTAAAACTGGGTGATTTGCTTTGGGCACCCATTATTAAAGTCTTGTGTTTCCTTTCCACAAAGTTTGTGCTAAGTCTTTCCATTCAATTTTATGCAAACCACAAACAAATATGTCACCTCATTTTAACTTGCAGATTTTTGATTCAAGAGAACAATGGAAAAAAGAAAGCTAGTTGCCAAAAGCAGTCTGACAATGCCAGACTGTCAGAAAACACACTGAATTAGAAGTTTGTATAGTTTCTGGCCTCACAAAACAGCTTTGGCTGCAGGGCCATTCTAATACAGAAAGATGTGTTTTAATAATGGATGCAAAGTATTTTATCAGCACAGCGAGGAGGGATGAGGGTGGGAAGATGATGAATGACTTAAAATTCTGCAGGGGGTTTCTACTGATGTAGTTGTTTAGAAAGATGCCATGCTCTGTCACACTGCTTTCCCTTTCTCCAGGCTATAATGAAATGAGTGCAGCTAGGGAATCATAACCTCATGCAAGAGCACGGCGTGGTCTTATCTATCTTTAAGATCTGGTGCTTTACTATCTGCAGTCATGCGGCATCACTTAGAAGATTAATTTCTTCAAAAGAACCAAGTCAGAGTCTAGTCCCTTTGCCTGCAAGAAATGAAGTTTGGATTAGCATTCACAACCCGAACTTTCCACTGCACTCCAAGAGACGGAGTCTATTAGGATACACCAGGTTTGTTTCAGACTCTTTACCAGCATTGCAAAACACTAGGGCTTTTTCTTTGACTACCTCAATGCTAAATATTCAAGGGACTAATTATCTATAATTACCGTTCATAAGCTATATCAACTACACCAACCTTATATGCTTTCGTTCAAAGACTTTTTTTTTGACAAAACACTAAGCTGTTGTCCTGGTTTCGGCAGGGATAGAGTTAATTTCCTTCCTAGTAGCTGGTACAGGGCTGTGCTTTGGATTTAGGATGAGAACAATGTTGATAACGCACCGATGTTTTAGTTGTTGCTAGGTAATGCTTACACTAGCCAAGGACTTTTCAGCTTCCTATGCTCTACCGACTGAGAAGGCTGGAGGTGCACAAGAAGCTGGGAGGGGGCACAGCCAGGACAGCTGACCCAAACTGGCCAAAGGGACATTCCATACCATGTGACGTCATGCTCAGTACATAAACTGGGGGAAGCTGGCCGGGGGGGCGCGGCAGATGGTGCGGAAGGGCACGAGCAATCACACGCTGCGTATGTTGTTTTATTATTATTATTATTATTATTTTATTTCAGTTATTAAACTGTTTTTATCTCAACCGACAAGTTTTTCTCACTTTTAGTCTTCCGATTCTCTCCCCCATCCCACTGTGGGGGGGGAAGAGTGAGTGAGCAGCTGTGTGGTGTTTAGTTGCCGGCTGAGGTTATACCACGACAGGTGTACTCAACTTCTTTCACCATTTATTTCATGGTATTTTTCTGCCTAGTGCCCAACCTAGATATTGACCCTTAATATCAACATTAAAAGCAGTTGGACTTATATGTATGTACATATTCTAAGACCAATTCACATCGCTGCCAGTGATCCCAGAAATGCACATTTACATTTTACTTTCTCTAGTACCAAACTAAAATGAACAAATTAAAAGCTAAAACTTCAAATAGAAATACCTACAAGTGGGATGTGGAAATTTGAGCCTCAATATTCTTTTAAAAGTAGCCTGCTTCTAGAGACAACACGCACTTATGGAATATGGGGATGCTTACACCATTTTAGAATCAACAATTTTGTATTTACTGTACAACAGAAGTCATATGGGCTTGATTTTTTTTTTTCCCCTTTTTTACTTCTGCTAGCAGCTAAAGAAATACACAAACCAGAATGCTGTGTTTCAGTAATATATATTTCTGTTTTAAATCACAGGCAGTAAAAGAGTGGACTTTCAAACTGATTTCAAAAGATTCATTGTAATTTTTTTCAGCTTATTTTTGCTCATAATTTCTTAAGGAAAGAGTACGTTGCTAACTTTTAGTAAGACTATTCCACAGTTGTTCCAAGGAAACAACTGAAAAGATCCAAGACTAATTAACTTTGGAACGTGTAACCAAATAGAGACTTTCACACACAGTACCTTGGAGCACGTCACTGTATTAAATGACACATGCAACACTCCTAACAAATAACAAGCTGCAAATACTGTGGCTAAAGTGCACTACACAACGTTAAATCAGAGGGAAAAAAGCGATACTTGGTCTTTAGCAGGGAGTAAACCACAGTAAACCACAAGTGTTGCACACAACATGTATCAGGTGTCAGGGATTTCACACAGCACACACGGAATGCAAATACTGGTGACATTATATGGTGTCCCATTCAGCTGCAAATGGGAGCAAACAAGCAGATCCTGAGTAACAAACCACAACCGCCCCCAGCAAATTACAACTACAATATCCAGGAGGAGACCGTCATAGAAGACAATTTAACAATACTGGAGATACAAAGTTTTAAAATCAAGCTGGATTTTGAGTGCGAGACGTGGAAACTACAGTAAAAGCCGCATTACAAACAGGTTAGAGACGGAGAGAAACTGTAACACGGACAGCCAGAGCCGGCTCTGCAGCTTGTGCAAATGAGGGTAGTTCCCAGCATTTCACCGGGAATCTGACTCCTGGCCCTCCTGAAGGCAGGAGATCCAGCCCGTTATCTCCTCTGTACATTTATCTCGCAGAAAGAGCATGAACAACACGGAATCTCTAGTAACAGGTTATGCTTTTGAGGGCCTAAATGGCTATGGAGCCAGCCATTTGCTGACTAAATACATTGTGTTTAACTGGCTTTGAACACAGCGGAAGAGGCAGCAGCACCATTTGATCTTTTGAACTGTTAAAGGTCGTTTATTGCAAATTTTAGGAAAATACATGCTTATATTAGATTCCAGAGAGTAAAAGGATGTGTTGACAAAGGGCACATTTATTAGAGGAGACCTAATTGCATACTTAACCTTAGGTACCTGCTGTCTTAATGGCAAATGAAAACATGCCAAGCATTTTATATTTTTCGGAACAAGGGCCAGAGGCAACGGAAGAATCAAACTCTCAGTACAGAGAAACCTTTTCTTTTTCCCCATTTCATCACGGCTAAAGTAACCCCTGGATGCCCTCAGATTAAAATATCTGCATACTAATAAATAAGATGCTTCACAGAAGAGGATCTCTGTTCTCTGCAGTCCCAGTTGTCCCACTCACTGCTCTGCATATATACTGCATTCTTATGCATCTCAATGGCAAAACAATTGTCCTTAGAACTAGTGGACAATATTTGGTAAAAATACTGTTATATTTAACCTGTTTGCACCCTCCTATCTCCATTTTGTTGAAATTCCTATCAAACCTTGCCTTTTCTACCAGTGCATGACAAAGCAAAATGTCACACTGAGGGAAATTGCCTCCAATCATCTCCAATTAACCACTATGCCTCTCAGTAGCTGCTAACATTACAGGGGCTACAGGGACCTAAATTGTCCTCCAAGGCTTTGGAGGGAGATGATGCATGATTATGTATTGAAAAATCCTTTTTGGGGGTAAAAAGAAACAAAACAAAACACCACCCACATTCACTCAAGAGCAGAAAACTGAATTGGGAGAAAAATCACAACACTGATCTCTCCTCTGCGTGAAGGTGATCACCATGATCATCTACCAGGGAATCGATTCCTCAGTCCCAGGGTCACTCTGCCGGTTTTAGAAGTCTTTTATGAACTAGTCCCTGGGGAAATGAAGGGGACAAAAACTCAGCCCACAGTCACGTCCGCCTCTGCCCAACAACAAGGGACAGGAGTGCATATGTAAGAGGAAACCTGCCTGGAAGGTGCACAGGGAGGCAGAATTTTCCTCCCAGGGTGAGAGGGGAGGATGTGAACTGCTTATTTACAGAAAAGGCACTGTGCGCTCCTTGTTCTGTGAGCAAGGATCGTGTCAGTGACCAAACAGAAATGAAAACAAAAACTTTGTGGAAAAACAACCTGTGAAGCGTCAGCAACTGCGATCCAAGACAAAACAGACAAAACCCATGTGGAGAAGCATGCGTGTCTCCCTGGTTTCACAGATCAACGGTTCCTTGGGGAAAAGAAACCCTTGTTACATTGGCCCACAGTAGCTCCTGACAGCCTGGGTGAAAGAAGCCTGAATATAATTCAAAGCAGACCAGCACAGAGGATGGGGAACTGGCACACGCAGATTTGGACATTCACCCCAGTACATCAATCTTTAGGATAGTTCCAATCTTCTTACCACATGCTAAAGATTTATACCAAACCTGGGACTTGGTCACATATTCAACTTGCTGAAGAATTCAGAAAAGAAGAAAAAGAAAAACTAACAAAATAATAAACATATTTTTTACTGTATTCCCGCTATCTTCACTCCCTGCTTGTGCATGGGTTGTAGGGGCTCAACAGTAAGAGCTCTGTGCGAATACACCCTTCTGAGACTGCCAGCTGCTGAGCAGGTGTGTGCTGTGTGTGCACCCTCCTCTGTTAACACAGAAACCTAACGGCATAGCGACATATTTGCCGCAGTCAAACATTAGAATATAAAATAAGCAGGCGTTTGAATACTCGAAAAATAACTTAAGGTTCCGATAATTTATCCAAGTGAATATTAACTATACTTCTTCCTGTGACAATGGCAACCTGTACTAAAAATAATGCTTTCTCTCCTCTTGCAATGCTGTCAGCAGATATAGAGACTGAAATTTCAGTATGTGACAGAAGTTGTATTTTTGTATTCTCAGAGGTGTGAAAGTATGCAAAACAATAAGAATCACAAGATAATATGAAATACCAGTAATATTTGAGCCTAAAACAGTGTTTTGTATTGTGAAAATACTGCATAAATATTACTTTATTCTAGGAGCACTTTAATAAGCAAGCACATGTTTTCCTTCACAATTTCAGATGGGAAATGGGGGAAGAGAATTGTGCTTTTGAAGTCAGACAGAGACACCCAGGACCCCAACTCATGTCTTTTTAAATCTCCCAGTCAGGTGTGTATTCACCAATACCATGCATTTATTCTATTATCTTGTATTTTGAGACTTCACAGGGAAGGAAAGGTTTCCTTGCTTTTAACAGCCTTCTGATATAGTTAATTTGGCTTGGTTTTTTTAAAGGATTATCTGTCATTTGCATTTATTCTTGTAGATTTTATCAGCGGTGTTAGTCAGCTCTTCCATTCTGTCCATATGTCCTTCTAAGTTTACCATGAATGGATGGGCAGATCATTTAATTTGCAAGAAAAAGTATGGAATATTCCCAAGACAGGGAGGGAGGGAAAGACTGAAAAGCCCTTTATTAATGATCCATGCATTATTTATCACTTTTATGAAACCAGTCCAAACTGTTCATTAAGATCCAATGAAATTTTAAGGTATTCTGAGAAGGGTGAAAAACAGACTATGCAGAGGAAAAAATGGTAACGTTTCTACAACCATGAAAGAATACATGAAGAATACAGAACAGCGAAAGGGGATTAAGAAAGAATTTACTTAAAAGAAGAATAATTAAAAAGTTGACAGGTGCCAAGGCTGGAACTGCAGCTTATCTGAACAGTCTTAGGCTCCTATAAATAAACAACCAGGCAAACAAACAAACTCTACTTCTGGTGAGTCTAATCCCCTAATTACCTGAAAGAAATCTGTTCGCTCCCTGAAAGTTCACGTAATAGCTGAATGTGTACTTTGTGGTATAAAAGCATATTTAAAAAAATCTTGGAGTTATGAGAGTAACTGAACACGTTTGATGGAACACAGCATGTAATATATTGTCTGAATGGAAGACGACCGTAAGCAACTCATTTCAGATACTGAAGGGATGGCTGAAGAAAAGGAAGTTTGACATTTCTCAGAACCTCAGGAGTCCCCAAAAAGATGGTCTGCAACAGGAGGGAAGCTTCATTTCTTTGGTCATTTCTCCCTCCTTCCCCTCCTTTAGTTTCATTCAAAATAAAACTCAAAGCTAAAACAACCCCTCAGTGGGTTAAAAAATGCTACGATTTCATCAGTCAAAATGGCAGAGCTCTTTTATCCCAATACGCAAACTGAGCTCATGATTTGAACCCTCTGAGGGCAACTAAACAGAACCTGTAACCGTATGGATAACTTACCTGAGGTAAAGCCTAATTTAATAGCAGCGTAGCCCTCTTTCCAGGGGTCAGTCTGAACTGTGGACCTGATTTTGAGGAATTGCAGTATTTCATAGTCAATTGAGTGGAAGCAATATTGTGAGATTAAAAATCCCCACTCCAGGGGGAAAAAAAAAGCTTTCAGGTTGACACGTTACCATTTGTGAAATACTTAGCTACACTATATCCGCACTTTTCTTTCTACTGAAACTCAAGTACTAAAGAAGAAAAGTACCGTCAATTTATCCCTCCGCTAAGTGCTATTTTGTAAGGTTTTTAATTCTCTCAATGTTTTCCACTTGCTTAGGTCCAGATTCTGCTGCTAATACCTACATTTTACATTTTTGCACAAACATCAGCATCCACAGAAACAGGGCAACTAAACTGTTCTTATAACGAATGCTTTGCAGCATGAGATTTTAAAAACTTGTCTGTACCCTTACCAAACTTCAAAACACACTTTAAAGGATTTCTACTTTTATTGCACAGTTTTCTTCCATGAAGTATGTGTTCAGGCTAATTAAAAAGGCTCCTAAAAAAAATTCTACTTCCATACATTAAAAAAGTAGGTAAGAAAGCTTCCAGAAGAAACCTTTTTCTCAGTGATGATTACAGAAATCAATATATCACACATGATTTTTCAAGACCGCAAAACCAAAACAGGAACCTCTTTTTTTCCTTTTGGAAAACTTTTATTTTAGTCTAACTCAGAGAATTCTAGGAATATTTTAATTAAAGCCTACTCTGTGTTACAAGCAGTCTGAACACGTAAATTCAAGGATAACTGCTGAAAGTAGGAAAATATGCTGTACAATATCTTTGATACTTAAACAGTCAATAAGGGTACAAGCCTCTTTAAGCTATTTAATTGCAAATTGCAAAAACTGCTTAATATCATCACTATATATAGTAAGTTGTTTTATGCATAAATATGTCAAGGTCATTTGGTCCCATTATTAATATAAGAAGCCATTTCAGTATAAATGTTATTAATTGGGGGATTAATCAGTCATACAGCAATGCTTAAGCAACTTCTTCACAAACCTTGCAAATTCAAGGGTCACCTCTCCAAATATTTAAAAAGGACAATTACTTCCTTCCCCAGTTTATAAATCTCTCAAGGACACTAAGTCGAGTCCCAGCTATCAACTTATGAGGAATTTCTGCCTCCACAGAGGAAATCACTTCATACCTTTCAAGCAACAAGTAAAATGGTCGCTGTTACTACCACTCTCTGTCCTCAAGAGGTTTTCTTGCACGTTACTAATCAGAAGCCCTTACCATGGTTTCATAAAATTAAGTACATTCACCATTACCCACTTTAGCTTATCCATGACAAACTAAAAAGGATCAAGTGTGGCAAAGCACCTTTAAACAGTGTACCGTTTCCAGGTGAACAGTCTCTATAAATCAAAAAAAAAAAAAAAAAACATAACTAATTATAGAAAAGGCTTATCTTAGTTTAAGTACCCTAGAAGAGTGTCTCCATGAGAGACAGTCCTGTTTAATGGTGCAATCATGATGACAAAAAAACCCCACTGTGACTAAAATCATGAAAGATGCATTACTAAGAGATTTAAGAAATGACTGAAACTTGACCTACCCTTTATGTTTTGCTAGTATTTAAGTTTGTAGCAAAAAAAGGCAAAAACCCCAAGAGCATGATGCAAACAGAAGCCTCTAGAAATGAATGAGAACCTTAGGACTTAAAAATGTTATTCCTATTTCTACCAGAAATAATTCAACCTCTTGTTTCTTTCCAAAGGCTACTAAAATTGGGACAATAAAACCAGCACAGATGTTAATCACCAGCATTAACTTCCAAATCCTATGTACTGAGCTAACACACTCCAGAAGGTACTAGTTTAAAATGTAATCCAGAAGAAATTACTGTTCTGATTACTGGGTTTTGTGTGCATCTTTTTTTTAAAGCTTGATAAATTTTCACTTTACATTGGGACATCTGATACTGCTGTGGGAAGGGAATAGCTTTTGGGCCAAAGAAGATGAAAAAAAAGGAAGAAATTTTTAAGCTGCTCATACTGTGTTTTTTTAAAAGTAGTAAGAGAATTTTTAAGATATTTGATAAATATTTTTTCATAACCACAGTCACTAAAGACTTACCTGAAACTAATTAGAGTAAAATGAATCGGCTTTGA
The DNA here is from genome assembly GCF_000699105.1 of Pygoscelis adeliae. Taxonomy (NCBI): domain Eukaryota; kingdom Metazoa; phylum Chordata; class Aves; order Sphenisciformes; family Spheniscidae; genus Pygoscelis; species Pygoscelis adeliae. The sequence goes on from NW_008825271.1 coordinate 1,118,231, forward strand.
ATTAACACCTACAATGAGTGATTAGGATGTAATTAAGGTAAAATCTGAAAAGATACATATTTTTAAATTTTTGAAATTCATCAAAAGCCTATTGTCCTTCCAGACTCCTACCATGTTTGCTGTTAACACAAAACGGAGATGATGAAAGCAATGCTAGGTCAACAAGAAGAGGAGCTCTGGTTTTTAAAGCATAAAGAAATTAGCAGATATTAGAAATGAGTTATTTAAAGTTATCCATTTATTGCAAGTACCGTTCATTGAAACACCACTCATCTGCTTTTCTTCCTTCACTAGAGCAACCTTCTCCAGCTAGAAAGCACAGACCCAATTTAATTGTTTAGAGATTGAGATGAAGCCCATGTAAGTTCATGTTTTCTCAAGATGCCAATAAGCCTTGGGTTGGTTCCTTTGGAAATGTTAAAGCATAGGATTTCACCTCACTCAGAAATGAGTCATTGGGTAATACGTATAGTTCATAAACATTGGCAGCACCAACCCATACAGAATACAAAACCCCTTAAGAAATTAAATAAGCTTAATATAACAGTAATACTTTTATATAGAATTTATGTAACATTTTATATACGCACCTGTATGTATATATAAAAATTTATATACACACATTGTACGTACTATCATCTACTTACTGTTTCTTAAGACGACTGTGCAGCTGAAAGTATCATTTAATTTGAACTCAGCCACCAAAACACATCTCTCAAACTGTTACTCCCCAAAGGGCAGGAAAGCAAAGCATCGACTCCGACCATCAGATACAGCTGGTGAGTCAGTCTCTTCATGTTAAGGCTCTATGTAAAATGGGGCAATTGGCCCAATCTTGCACTGTGACATTTCCTAGGCAGGAAGATACAGTACACATGTAAACTAACTAGTACCTAGATAGGACAAGTACTCCGAATGCTGTCTTTCTTTGGTTTTTGACTGCAATCCTTTTTCAAGACCCACACCTGAACTCAACGCAGTAATTCATCTGCTATTTTAGACAGGAACTTCACCACACACACCTTTACCTATAAGAGAAGCAATACTGGCAGCATGAGTCTGCTCTTCTTGGCCTGCTTTAATGCATGACACCATGACATAAAATGCCTTTTTACTCTGAGGTGAGTTTGTTTTTTTTTTCCCCCTGCCCATTTCACATCTACTTTTTATAGTACTTGATGAGTCACAGCAAGACAGACAACTTAGATAAATTGGATCATAGCCAGTAAAACCCATCTCACAGCTGCTCTCTACCTCTGCAACAGAAACATCCTTCATCATAAGATCTGTTAAAATAAGCTGTCAATAAAAATTCCCCACGTTTATCTGGAAAAGAGTTGCTGACAGAAAAGGCCAGTAGCAATAAAATCAGAGATAAGGCACTGCAGCATCAGTCAGTGTTCAGTGAGGAAACAGAATCAAACCACTGCTTTACATTTAATTAGGATTAGGCAGAAGAAAATATAGGGCCAAATATTCAGTGGTTGTAAATCAGCTGAGCTCCACTGAGTTTTACCTATTGACATCCACTAAAAATATAAGTCTCTTTTGTTGGAAATGAAATGTCATATACACTGATCTGGAAGAGAGAGGAAGGTGTTTATACACTTATTAATATCCTGTACATCCCGTCCAACATTTCCCTTTCAATGGAAAGGGAATGCAGTGCCACATGGACATATACCAGCTTGCCCTGAGCAGGTCAGTAATTTCTACACAGAAAATGGCAGCCCCTGGTCCTGGATGTAGTATCTAGCTTAATTGCAGGCAAGAAGCTTTACTGCCTGGGCTGCTCTAATGCTGGGTATGAAATAACACACTATTTCTCCATGCACTGCACAGCCATAGGAATAACCTTAATAGTCATTCTTGTTGCAAAATGACTAAATAATTTTACACGTGATGGAAGTAAGGCAGAGAGACAGTAAGTAAATTGTCCAGCCACAGGAGGAGCCAGGAGTAGAAAAGAGATTTTCAAGTCCCAATCCGTTGCTGCCACTTCCAGACCGTATTTTTGTCGTCTTAATGGTCCACTATTGATCCCCATATAAAGTTCCTTTCAGACTCCGTATGTCTTAAGCAGAAAAGACAAAAGCAGCTGATCTTTACCGACATGAAGGCACTCCATTGTCTCAGACTGATCTAGTAAGAACAAAACAATGCTCAAAACAATCCAGCACAAGGCACTACAGCTGAGGAAAAAATAATTAATCTGCTGTTGTTCCAAGATTTCACAATGCTTCTTTATGCTTATAGAAAAATACTTATACAGCATGTCTAAAATTACATCACTACTGTTTAGCTGAGAGCTAGGAAGAAGAAAAAAAATTACCCTCAAAAAAGTTACAAAAAGAGACTTTTTCAGACCTTTGAAGTACATTGTTGCCCCGCATAAGCTTCTGAGGTCTCAACATTTGAGTAACTTATCCACTGTACACAAGTCCTGTCCAGGCTGTTCAAATTGTGTGGAGAGAGGAGGTCTGGTTCTTTAAAAGGAGCAGGCAGAACTGCAACTCTCTCTATATAATGTGAGTCCCAGTGAAGTCCTCAAAATTGAATTTAAAGAATACTGAAGTGCACAGATCTCTTGCAGGCTCCTTATCAAGGGATGCCTATCATTCAGACATCACAGGAGATTAGTTTGATTAGCTTCCAGCTTCATACCCAGCTTCTCTAAGAGCCTGGACAAGAGGGGGCATGGCATTAGCTTCAGAACATCTACTCTCCTTCACTGCGGACTGTGGAACCCAGTGAAACACCAGTGCTTTTCATCAATTAGGTTGGTTGTAGAAAAACGTTTTCACTTCTGAAATTAGCTGCTAACTGAAGCCATATTCACATGATAGTTTGAAACCAGATTTTAATATTTGAGGTTTGAGTGCAAAACTGTCACAGATGACATTGGTTGGTGCTACATTCCATTGCCAATAGTTAGGGGGCTTGCACAGAATATGAAACCCAGGTTCTCCCCTTTTGATCGGAGGGAGCTGAAGCTGTATCTCCCACTGTGACTATCTGGCTATTTCATAGGCTTCAGTAAGGTGCTCCCAGTTTCTCCCACTGACGCTGTTCTTTAAAAAAAAGGGCTTGAATATTTTAAAGAAAAAGGACTGCAAGTCTGCCACTCATCTTCCATTCCTTTTAAAGTGACTATGGATTTGGCCTCTGCATTTGTCTTTGGGCATCCTGTTCATCCAGAGATGAAACAGTGCAAGCCACTCATAGTTTGAAACTTCTGTGTATTCATTTCTGAAGAGCTTTATTGTAACTTGTTTTTGTTTACCATGAATTCCTTTTTTTAATCACTGATCTGAATCCTTCCCTCTGTGCATTATACTTACTCGAACAGGAAAAAAAAAAGTTTCAGTGTTTTCTTATCACGCATTTCTTTCTTGTACTGTGAATCAATACATTTTGCTTTAAGGCATTTTCCTTCACATTCTTTTAACCAGCGATGAGCTGGATGTTCATCAGTAGCTGTGGGATACAGCAGAGAGAGAGAAAAATGAAGTGCAGGGCTAATCACTGCTTCCTTTGGGAACGAGGGATCAAATCCAATAAAGGACTCACACATCTTTAATCTAACTTTCCAATGACAACGTCACAGAGCACAAACAGCATTCAGGGTCCCTACCCTAGGAATCGGCAGATTTCATGATTCCACTGACACTACAAACTGAGCAAGAAAACAGCCTGAAGTCTGCAGGTTGATCATAGAACTGCCAAAACTTCACCAGCAGAAGTACGCCGCAAACGGTGTCAATCCTTGTCACGCTGCAGCTTCCATAATGTGAGGCACCTTGAAATGACATAGTCTAGCAGTCACAGCAGCCTCCTTGTGAGGCACCTACCTATTCTCTGGTTGCCCAAGACTATATAATGTTCCTTCTTTCGGTTTTGTAGCGAAGCACAGCAAAGAGTGGAAGAGGCGGCAGCGATACTGGCCTTACTCGCCTTGCATAAGCAATAACCTAGTGTTGGGAATTCACAGCGAGGAAAGGACAGCACTTGGCTCGTTCTTGCCCCTCTGCTAGAGGAGGGCTTAGCTCTATACCTACCGAGGGAAAAATGCCCCATGCAACACGCTGAATAAGGAGCTAGGAGGTACAGCACGGTGAAAATAAATCAAGGTTTACAAAGCAGAGGAAGGAGTGCAACTTCATATTTGAGAACTCACGTGAAAGAAGTCACCCTAATCCCTTTTCCTTGGACTGCCCACATGCATCATCCAACAACTGATTACCTGGGAAATCTGAAGGAAAGCCAGAATAGCAGTCAGGTCTCCTAGGTGCTAAACGTCAAGCACTAGTCAGTGTGTCAGCTCTCCTTTCCCTGCAGTAGCGTTCCACCCTGCAGTCTCACTAAAGCCCTTCAAGCCTCTTCTCCACTGGTCTGAGTAAGGTCAGTTCCATGCTTACCTTCCAGGAGCCTCTTAATAATGACATTACTCAACATCCATTTTTCCCAGTAAAAGTTTGATGGACTTATTAAATAAATTTTACAAATAGCTTACTGGAGAAAAATGTTATGCCTTTGAAGTCTACAGCATTTCCAGGAAATTCCTTTCATTATGCAGCATGATTTCTACTTCGTAATTAAAACAACTTTAAAAGTAATCTGTTGTTTTTTAAACTCAAGACTTCTTAAGTCTTACCTTTCTTTATGAGTAATAACAGCCTTCCATTTATATAGCATTATTATATGAGAATTTTCACGTTAAAAATATGAACTTTCCACAAAGGCACAGGCATTTTTTGTCCATATACCTCATACAGGAAATTATTAAGTTTTCATATTGAAATTCAGTATGTACCAAAAACGCTGATGAGGATAGTTCTTATACTGATAAAAGGGGGTTAGGAAGTTTTACTTCAGACAGAAGTAGTCTCTTGAATCACCCAGCTTCAGGAGGCTCCTTGTCTCCTGGACCCCTGTGAATAATGTTTCCAGAACTACATTTCCTATGGCCATTATGGTCGAATTTCATTGAAGTTATGATTACGTAGAAATATGTGTGTGTGTGTGTCTGTGTGTATTACTAGAAATGGTGACATGAGCTATCTTCTGTACTAGCTGTAGAAAAATAAATTTTGTTCCTTATGCTGATACCTTCAGGGACTCTTCTAAAAACATCTCTTGCTGACTATAGGCCAACATAAGATACAGAGGATGCATAAGTGTGGATGTCTGTCCCTTATATATATAAAGATGAAGAAAGATGATTATCTATAAAGATTAAAAAAAAACCCAAAAACAAACAAACAAAAAAACCCAAAAAAGAAAGACTGTAGTAAATGCTACTTTTGGAATAAAAAGGTGCAAGAAGCAGTGCAAGAATACCACCTTCATGTTAATCTAGCAGAACCTTTTATTGCAACAAGTGAAGTTTAATGTTTGACTATGTCATTTTACACCAGAAAAGGCTCAATAAACAACCACCACTACCACCACCCTTCCCACCAGAAATATATCAGTTTCATTGGACCTTATTTCACAGAAGATTTTTTTCAGGCTCCAAAGAGAACTTTCATTGCACAAGAGCCAGTAATGCAGTACCACCAGGGTTTGAAGAGTTTCCAAATGACTGTCTTGAATTCAGGTCTCCTATATTAAGGTCAATAAACTAATGGACATTTGTCCTGGTTTCGGCAGGGATAGAGTTAATTTCCTTCCTAGTAGCTGGTACAGTGCTGTGCTTTGGATTTAGGATGAGAACAATGTTGATAACACACCAATATTTTAGCTGTTGCTACATAATACTTACACTAGCCAAGGACTTTTCCGCTTCCCATGCTCTACCGACTGAGAAGGCTGGAGGTGCACAAGAAGCTGGGAGGGGGCACAGCCAGGACAGCTGACCCAAACTGGCCAAAGGGACATTCCATACCATGTGATGTCATACTCAGTACATAAACTGGGGGAAGTTGGCCGGGGGGGCTGCTGCTTGGGGACTGGCTGGGCATTGGTCGGCGGGTGGTGAGCAATTGTACTGTGCATCACTTGCTTTGTGTATTATTATTATTATATTATTATTATTGTTATTATTATTTTATTTCAATTATTAAACTGTTTTTATCTCAACCGACAAGTTTTTCTCACTTCTACTCTTCCAGTTCTCTCCCCCATCCCACCGAGAAGGGGGGGGGAGGAGTGAGCGAGCGGCTGGGTGGTACTCAGTTGCCGACTGAGTTTAAACCACAACAACATTCCAGGCTAGGTGACTCTACTAGGTGGCATCTACTCTACTGACTTCCACCTACTGTAGCTAGCCTAAGCTTCCTGCAGGGGACTGGATTTATTGGACTGCTATGATAATGGACATTCCAATTTTTCACCTGCACTACTTTTCTGGAAAAAGTAAAAAATCAACTACCTTTCACATGACATTTTTTTTGGCTAGCTGTACTGGGTCTGGCTGGATGGAGTTAATTTTCTTCATAGCAGCTCCTACGGTACTGTGTCTTAGGTTTGTGACCAAAACAATGCTGTAACACAGTAATGTTTTAGCTATTGCTGAACAGTGCTTGCATGGCATCAAAGCATTCTCTGCTTCTCACTATGCTCCTCCAGTGAATAGATTGGGGGGTGTGCAAGAGGTTGAGGGGGGACACAACCAGGCAGATGATCCAAACTAACCAAAGAGATATCCCATGCCATATAATGTTATGCTCAGCAAAAAAGAGGAGAGGAGGGGGTTTAGCCATCTTTTGCTTGAGAACTGGCTGGGCATTGGTCTCCCTGTGGGAGGTAGTGAGCGATTGCCTTTGCATCACTTCTTTTCTTTTCTTTTTCTCTCCTTCCACTTCTCCTTCACTTGTTACACATATTTTATCCTGACCCACAAGTTTTCTTGCCTTTCTTCTTCCCCGGGCCTACTGGA
>NW_008825271.1:1125144-1160253 GCF_000699105.1 Pygoscelis adeliae
GGGGGGGGGGAAGTGAGCGAGCAGCTGTGTAGTGCTTAGCTGCCTACTGGAGTTAACCTCCAACACCACTGTAGTTCAATGATACATAAAAAAATTATTTTCTCTCAATTCTGCTGCCTGGAACTTAAGTCAAAAGGAAGGGAAGGATTTGCCTGTTCACAACCGTCATAGTGCATGACAGAGAGGGAGAAGAAGAAAATGGCGAGAGGTTTGGTGCAAGCCCTCTGGTCACTCTAAGCACCACTGAGAGTAGCAGACTTAGACAGACATGCAAAGACTACTTCTGCTACACATTTTGAAATGGCATCTAGTCCTGGGTGAGGTCATCAAGACACTGGAGATTTCCCTATTTTGTCTAGTGGTTTATGTCACTGCTGAATTAACACATCATCATCATTAAATCTCTTGAATTTACCTGCTTTTAGCTCTCCACCCTTACTTTTTATTATGCTTTCCTCTTCTGATTAGAAAAATATATCCCGTATTTTTCTTCTTGAGAAGGTATTTATGCTTTGTATTTCTCCTATACTCCTTACCTCTCTATTTTCTTTTTAAAAAATAAATTAAACTGTGGTGATATTTATTTTATCACCAAAAATATTTCTCTCATTCTTTCTACCTTTTTTGGATCTCATTTTTGGAGTTAAAGATGAAGTCATCATTAGACTAGAAGATGATATTTGCCAAGGATTCCATGAAATGATTCAAAATATAGGTCAGATGATCCAACTTGATCCACAAGAAATATTGGTATTTGGTATTTCAAAGGGCCAATTTCCCAAAGCTATTCAGTATTATTTTAAAGAGCTCTGAACAGAAGAAAAACTTTAGGAAACTCTGACTTCTTTGGATTGGTTTATTAGATGACATACTAACATTTCTGATGACTTCCAAATAGCTCCACAATACCATACTGATGGGAAACGTCAGAGAGGTAGGTGGACAGAAAAATGGCCCTGTATTTCAGACAGTGATTTATTCAAACTACTTATGAATCCTTTAATCTTTTCACTTACTGTCTCTATCCTTTTGCTGGACAGATCTTATTTTCCCTTCATCCAGTTTCCCTGGGGAGTCCGTGCTAGTCACAGATCAAAATGCGCAGCAGAGATTTTTGAGGCTTGCCAGAACAGGCGGAGAGCACCATGAGGATATATTGCAGAGGGCACCACCTTCAGCATGGACACCATCCCTTTAGCATTGCACTCATCAGTTTTACGGGGAAGGGACACAAGAAATGTCTTTGTGGCGGGGGGCTGGAAGTAGTCCCCAGAGACTTCCCCAACAGGTTAAAGACCTGCTAATTGTATTTTGACAACAAAAGAAGGAGGAAAGGAAGATGTGAAGAAAAGCATTTGAATCTCCGGGCACGCACCCACATCCCAGTGGGCAGGACATTTGCCAGGCCTTTAACAACGAGTAACGCTACAATGAAGTGGGTCAGCAAATCAGGAAATTTGAGATTCCACCAGTCGCTTATGACTGTAACAACTTTTTATGACCATCCTATGCCATTATCTTCACACATCTTGTAACATTATATACAGGTAGCGAGACACTACACATCTGCGAAAATTCAAGAGTAGTCAACGTGAAAATACTCTTTGCTATCATTTTTCAGTATTAAGAAGAGTATTTTTGATCTCCTAAACTGAGAGCAGAAGTTGGCATGAACTGGCTGGAGTACTTCAGGGGCTTTTTTAACCTGACGGCTGAGAGCAAAGTATTTGAGCATGCTCAAATTTCAAAGCTGCTCTGCATTTTCACCGGAAGCAACACCGGCCCATCCAACTGCACTCCCCCCCAGTGCTGAAATAGCCTTCAAAAGCAACACAGTTTTTCGGGCAAGAATTCTCAAGGATAACCCTTTGATTTCTCTAAAAAATAGATGAGATACATCAATAGTTTATATCTTAGCCTCTTCTGACCATCTTGTAGTGGTCAACCTGGATGGCAATTTTCTTGCACACTGCAAATGTACACACTATGAGTATATAAATGTGAATTTCCATATATTGTGCAGTACCTAGTTATTGACTTTGCAAAACTAGTAAACTCCGTTTCTTAAAACCTACCCAAAAAGCTAGCAGTCAAATTACAAGCAGTAGAGCCTACTAGGAATAAACTGTATTAAATACCTTCTACTTAGGCATAATGAATTATACTTTCAGAAACAGACCATTCAAAGGGCTTCCTGTAATTGTTTCACTGATAAAAAAGGCTCCACTCATAAAAGGGATAAGTCTAAACTAAGAACAAGGTAGCATAAGGATTGAAATAAAGAATTATTTCCAAGAGAGATTCACTACCAACAAGTGATTACTATAATCTGTTATTTGTGATTTGTAAAATGGTGATTTTACCAATAGATCAATTAACTGATTTGAAACTAAACCTTCTGCACTCTTGAAGTCAGAAACTCATTTTTAAATGAACTAAACCTTATGTAAATTTCTCTAAAAAGCCTCTTTCAAAACAGAGGGGAGGGGAAGAGTTGACTGGATAAATGATTCCATTACCCAAGAACAAACACAATACAAAGCTGTTTATATTATCTTGCCTACACAGCACAGTATAACATTTTCCTTCTATATAATAGCATATTGTGCATTTACAGAACAGAGATATTATATGTTATGACAGAACTGTTTTATCCTGTTCAAAAAATGACATGCATCAATGGGAAAATATCAAAAGAGCACAAGGAGGAGATTTTTTATTATTACAGGCATGGTAGTCTGTCGTAAATTAGCAAGGTCATTATCAGCCAGAGCACCAATATATGCTCCCTGACAGGAGCTCATTTCAGAAGCTGTGACATCCTGATTAATGCTATATACTAGCACTACATTTTACATGCTATATATCTTTAGAAAAGTATATCACCTTGGACAGGATTTCATTCTAGTTCTTGGCAGCCCACATTCAGGAGCTGGGTATATGCCTCAGTTAAACATTTAATTATGACTACTAATTATCATTCAAATTAAGACAAGGAGCAAAAAGTCTAACAACTGTTCTTTGGAAGAAAGGTTTTCTTATTTTTATACTATGGAAATAAATGCACAAACAACATCCAGTGAGTTTAAGGCATTAATAAGAGATAATATGTTTTCAGAACTTAAAACAATTCAGTTGATTGCATTAAGCACTGCTTGTGCTTGCGAATTTTCTTGGATGCTGTTTGCTGGAAACAGTTTCGTAGGTGATCTGTTTCTGCAACAGCTTCATCGTTTCATCTTTCACACAAAAGCAAGTCAGGGCCTTACGAGAAAAGCTGCATCGGAGATCTGAGGCGTAACGCTACTGAGTCACAAACATACTGTGTTTTGTAATGCCTGCATTAAATTTGGGATTACTATTCTGCTTTACAAATGTGGCTGAGCTTGAACTGCAAAGATATTAATCAAAACCAGGTAGAAAACAAGAGATAGCTGCCATTTTTTAAAGAATATAGAAAGAGATGTTTAAAAAGAGATTTCCTATTTACCTGCCACACCTCCTGGGAAGGGGTTCCTGCTACATCCATTCCCATATTAGGAATAACTGACAAGGAATGAGAAACAATGTGCCCAATGCCACATACAAATTGTAGCTTAACAAAACCAGTCAGAAGTAGAATTCCATAATTTATCTGCCTCCAACTTCCTAAACCATGTCCCTGATCCTCCCTTCATAGCAACAGCACCGCACCAACCTCATCTTCACAGCTGCCCTTCCCACCTCTCAGTCTGGATGCTTGAAAGGCAAGATCAAAAAAAGACAAGTGCTTTCATCATATGGCCCAAAGTCAGGAGAAAAATCTACTTTATTTTGCAGGAAACAAGAAGGGAATATCGTATGTTTTAAAATAATACATCTTCCAGATCCCTTTGGCCAGCAGGCAGAGTAAGGCACTCTCAAGAAGCTGAGACACTTCCGTGGGCTGTTGATTCAAGTGAAGCCAGTGAGACACATCACTGTACCACAGGTGCAACTTCAGCAGACCTACATGATTTTCGTTTGTTTTTTTTTACTTTTAAGCCAATTGGGTTGATCAGTTTTGAGAGACAAATTGCCTTTATGTAGTATAATTTATTCAACTGGCAGGTACGGAGCTCCAGTTGTATTTGAGACATGCACAGTGCAGGTTATGTCCAGAGATGGAAAACAGGGTATGTTGTGGTCCATAAACCTCAGAAATTCGTGTTTCAATAAGAACCACCCAAAAAGAGAGAAACAATAACCAACTCACCTTCAAGAGCTATTCCCAACTATACAATGTGGATGGCTGTGGAGATTTCACACAGTACACACCATTTCCCTTACCAGAGGAAAGGACCAGAGGAAAGAAGGTAGACACGAAGAAATTAATTTCAATCAATAAGGAAAGCACTGTCTGGGGAGGCTGATTTTAGAACTATAAAGGCATGCACCCTCATGGTGCTTCTTTTAACTGCAGCTTTGTTTGAAATACGTTTGTCACTGCTTTGTGGGACCTTACAGTGGCTCAAGACTTCAGTTTCTTCACAGCTTCCCCCGACAATCTTGCCCTCAGGCACATACTGGTGTTCTCCCTCCTTGCAACTTGTGCAGGTGGGTCAAATTCCTTATGTTGGGTCAGCCCAAGCCTATGTATTTTTCTTTTTTCTGGGTGGATAGTGTCAGGCGAGGGGAGATTAATGTGTTATCACACAGCTTTTGATTTAAAATTAGCTTATCTATTGAATCTTTTTCAACTGGCCTTTTGAAAAGGATAATATATTCCAATCACTGAGCAAAGATGTCTCCTCTGGCATCGATTTAAATAAAAGAGCAGTTTTGCTTGAAGAGGATTCCCTTTCTGACCCTTCTTTCACTTGAGACTTTTGCCTGCAATTTCGGTAGCCTGAAGCAAATCTCTAGGATATAGTCATTAACCTCATGAACCAAAGAAGAGTGAAACTTGGCCAGAGACATACCTATTTCCACATTTTCCCTCCACTGGCAAATCCCCCATTTTGCTCAATCTTCTAATCACTGTTCATTTATGCCTTTCTAGCTAATCTCTCCAGTCACAAAAGAAAGAATTAAAATATTTCATTCATGTACAATTAATGTTCAAATTGATTGCAAGTGAAAGACAGTTTTTGCTTTGACATAATTATGTAAATGAACACTAGAAAGAGTTAGACAGGTGAAAACCACAGGGTTTCATATGCGAGCATGTTGGCTTAACCCACCTGGGTTTCTTTTCTGCTTTGATGCACCCATACAGAGAACTGACAATTATTTTACAATGGAAAGCCCTTACTAATACCATTACAGCCTATACTGCCTGCCCGTGTAGCCAAGAATACTATATACTGGGAATGAAGGCTATACAAACAACTCAAGCTATACCAAAATTAATCTATCACACCAGAAAGGATCGGTAATTAAATTTGCATAGAATCAAGTCAAAACTCTCACCGATCACATATGCCCACAACTGCATACATGTATTTTATAAAATACAAGGGAAAACTCTACGTTGGATCCTGTACTTCTGCTGTACAGCATTTGTTGATAATTTTAGAGATGAAGGTTTCCTACTGGCAAGTGATTTAGGGCACTACATGTGCTAAAGAGTTTTAATAAAAATAGGATTTTTAGAATGCCTTTAAAAAAAAAAAAGGGCAAACCGTGGAGAAGCGTGAGGTACAGCATTTTTAAGATCTTACCGAAACTTTCTTCAGACTCTAGCTGATGTTCAAGAGCAAGTACTTTCACCAGTCCCTCAGTTGCCAGCATTATTGTAGCTGTTTCTCATTGAAGATACAGAAATCAGAAAGTGCATTGTTAGGTGATATCATCAGGAAATCTCCTTTCCACAGTGAAACTCTTCTACTTTATTTCCTTTGATAGACTGAGATTCAGAAAAAAGAAAGCTTGCCATCACTGACTCTTCAAATGCGCAGCTCGAGTGAAGGTGTACCGCTTAAAAAGCAATGCCCCACAACATTTTTTTCCAGGTAGATTGAGGATGCACCAAAAGCTTACATACGCTGTGCAACATTCGTGCTTGCTTCGGTTGTAGTGAGCTAGCAAGATTCAAAGGCCCTCAGGTCTTAAAAGACCGTCAAAAGTACTGGCTAGGAAAGGATTTTATTACTTGGAAAACAGACCTCTCAGATCCGCAAGTTCTCCAACGTAAGATAGCATGAAAACCTACCCCCACTCCACAATATCCACCACATTTTTTCAGTAGATAAAACTGTTTTTGCTTCAAGCAGATATACTAGTAATGAGTTTGAAGTTTGAGATGTTTTATCACATGGTATGAAGTAGGCTTTAGCATTTTTAATGGAACAGTTGATTTCAGATGGTACACAGTATTTCCTCTTTATCATAGCCTGTAAGTTATAGGAAGCTCATCTTTAGTTTTAATACCTGTTTTCCTGTGATATTTTCCAATTATGTTTTTTTAAAAAAATCTTTAATTTCCAGCATTTTTACAATTATGTGTTTTAAGACTAATGTGAATTACCATATGGTTTAAAATGCAATAGACTTCAGTGAAAATATGGATGAAGCACACCTGGCTAAGTTTGGATAATGGCATTTTTGTCTGTATCATATTCAGTGCTTGGCTCGTAATCAAAGCCTAGTATAGATCACACAAAACTCTTGATGAGCTGTAAATGAGTTTCCATCAATCCACAACCCTAAAAGCAAAACCCACCTTGCTCCTTCAACTCTTTTATGTGTGCCACCCTATGTGAGGGTGGCAGATTGGCGATAGACCCTATGAGGGTCAACTTCTTCATGCTAACTACCTTTGAGACTCAGCAGCTGACTTTAGGAGACAGAAACCTAGTGGTTACGTGCAAAAGTGTATGTGATACTGCTTTCTCAGTTTGCACCCACAATTTGTATGACCATACACACATACTATTTCCTCATGCAGAGTGACTAAAGACCTATATGCAGAAGATCCACTCAGATTTTAGCTGTCTTGATAAATCTTACACGCCAGGTTAAGAAACCTCCTGCCCAGATGCTTATATGCCAAAGCGTCTAAAAGTGCCTAAAACCATTATGAAAATCATACTGCGTTACAAGCCATTTTGTTATTGCACACAACTGCAGGCACTGAAACATTGGCCAACCTGAACACCACAGTGCTTCTACTGCGTAAGGCCAGTTAGGATTCATAAACTACGTGCCACTGCACTTACATCCTGTGAGTAGCTCAGCACACACCTGACATAAGCTCACAACACCCAATTAAGTGCAAAGTAAAGCAGCAAAAACACAGTAGGAGAAAAAGAAATACGCGTCTCTGCAATAACAACCTATTGGTAGCAGGTGAAGGATTGCAGGCTAAACTTTTCCCTAGGAAGCAGTTCAAACCTGTTTATTCACTGTTGGTAAATACAAGTCTAAACTGGGTCCCTCAGTGCATTTTCTCTTGAAATGGAACAAGTGCCTGAGAAACACTGCAAAATTCAAAGGGACAGAAAGAAAGAGGTGACTTGGTACATGAAAAAAAGGAAGAATCCAAGGCGCACGCCATTCATTGCATCTCTGTGAACGGCAGAATCAACAAGAGACCTGCTGGCCTCTTCCTGGGGACAGGGCTTTATCTATTGGGCTACAGTCATGCATTTTCACAGCTATTGCTGTCTTTACTGGAAGGCATGCTATTCATCCCTCTTAAGTAATGATGAAATGAAGTAAAAATGCTACTTTGCAGCAAGACTCTATTGGTCCTAAGGACCTAATCACAGATGACTGAGTAAAGCTTGATTTTAAATTCTACATTACGCCAGAATAACCCCTGTATGTCCCAAGATCACTTTATAAGTGAATGTAAAATCATAAACTTACCCAATAAAATTTTGTCAGGTCATCTATTTCCCTACCAACCATTTCTTTAAGATAGAGGAATAAAAGTAAAACTAAACGTTAGAAGCCTTAACCCATTTGTCTGTACAACAGTTGGAGACTCTCTGCCAAATTCACGTGCTGACCTTTGAAATGCAAAATAGAAAGGGGGAAATACATGAAAACTTATAGGAAGTTGCAATGCATGTAGGCTGTCTCTACCGTAAGTGAAGCAGCATCTGAGTTCCTAGCCATATGTCAACCCACCCAAGTCAGGTAACTGTTTCACCAACATCAATCTCATGAGAAAATGTTTGGAGGACTGGAGGTGCTCCAGTGCAAACACCTCAGTAACGATGAATAAGAACTCTGCAGGGAAGGCTCCTCTTTGTAAAGGAAAAAGTTAGAGCGCTAAGTTTTAATGCTGCTCTCATATTTAAATGCAAAGAATACTTTGCATTTTTATAACACCTAATTAATAGGCATTTCAAAACACTCCGCAGATATGAATAAATTCCATTTCTTACCTCCGGTGAAGTGTGAGAACATTATCCCCATATTAACAAACAGAAGCTTAAGGTGTTGAGATTAAGCAATTTAACACAGGTTACAAAGGAAGTCTAAGGCGGAGAGAGAACAAATGCTACAACCCTCTCAAGCTCCTCTTCCCTCCTGCTCCATGCAACTGCAGCTTTGCAGAGTAATTTTAAAATGTATCTCTGTTTTTAAAAATTAAATTGAATTTTATGTTTGTTCTCAATGTTAAAAGAAATATCCCTCTGACATAAAGGGGAATGCACGGCTTTAGCAAGGAGGAGGGGATATGTCAGCATGTTCTCAAGGTCTTCCTTTCAGTAGTCTTCTCCCAGCTGCACAGTTCATTTGTCTTCAAAATATTCTTCCAGCATAAGTGACTCCAAACCACCCCATCTGCTAAACAACAAACTGTTCTGTTCTCAGAGGGAACAATGAAGCATAAAAGTCAAAGGTTATGCAAAGGTGCCCAAAGACTCATTGTGAAATATGGGATTAGCTAGAGCTGAACAATTTTTTTTTGTTTGTTTTGATGGTATAAGTAAAAAATACTTAAACAATTTTGTGTGTGTGATTTTAGGTCAATCTGGGTTTCTTTTTTCCTCTATTATTGTAGTGGGGGCAAAAAAAGGCAAAAAAAGGCAAAAAAGGCAAAAAAGGCAAAAAAGGCAAAAAAGGCAAAAAAGGCAAAAAAGGCAAAAAAGGAAAAGTCCTCCTCACCTGAAATTAAATGCTACTATGTTTCAGTTATCAGAACTTTTTCCAAATTTGACTTTAAAAAAAAAAAAAAAAATTAATTAAAGATCGTATGTTATTGTTTTTAAAAAAGAAATTAATAGCTATTTTGTAAATAAACAATATATTTTAAAAGATTTCCGCCACCTTCACTCTAGTTTGCAGTCTGTCTGCAAAGATCCAACTTTCAGACACCACCTTTAGGGGCTATGCTGACCAAGGAGGTAAGAGGGTCACTGAGTAAAGAGGCTCCTATCATAGCTCAAAGGCCACCTATGCTTACCCCACAATTTCCTTCTTAGGGCTAGCCACTGGTGTCCAAATGAACTAGCCCTGTCATGTGCTTTGATAACCTTTTGATACATTTTTCTGACATGCTTTCTGCATCAGGGAACCAAGTCAGCTACAATAAAAACCTACTTACAAACCTTCCTGTTGCGTATGGCCAACTGTGAAAAAAGGGAAACCGGTGACACGGGGGCCTTCAGCTCCAGGGTTGTAGATGTTATGGTGTGGGCTAAAACTAATCTGGAAATCACCCCCACTACTCTAGTTGGATACTTTACATTTCTTCTGAAAATAGTAAATACATGGATAAGCAAAAGGAGCTGAAGATAAGCTAAAGGGGTCGCCCCCTTCTCACATCAATTTTCTCTTGGAAGAAATTGCAGGAAGTATAGATTTCCAAGAGTGAATCAAAAAGGCAAAAATATGACTGAGATGTGCAACAGCCACATAAGTCAGAAAAGTCAAGTTGTTTAGTTACAAAAATAGTAAAACCAAATTGAAGGATTTTGTAGCTATGGAAGTCGGTCTAGTCACAGGATTGCAGGGATGCTCCTCAAAAATATTTTACTGGCCATTTCCTTTATATCCAAGCTGGGGCATGCAGTCTGTGTGGCTCTTTATAACTTTGGTGAATATGTTTCAAAAATTTCAGCTGGATTCCACCCTGAGTTTATGTGCAATAATAATAATTAAAAAAGCCCTCTTCCGAAGCAGCACATTAATTGTGAACCTCTTTAAGAAGGCCACACCAGGGCTGAAAGGTCAAGCTTCAACTGCATTAATCAAACACCAAGGTGACAGGGAGTAAGAGAGAATGGTGAGTTTTGCTCCTAAATATCAAACACACGCACACGTTATTTTCTTAGAAACAGATAAACCAGTAGGTTTCAGTGTGTCAGAGGTAATATTCAGATTGTCATGAGTGGCTGTGGACTGGGCTCAGAAACTAGACACTTAGTATTCATTGAGGATTTTTAAAATACCAAAACCATAGAGAGAATATATATAGGGAGTTATTTCCACACATTTAAAATAACATCTCTGTTCATCATCAGACAACAATTGTACTGTAAATTTACTCAGGCCATGACAATCTTTGCTCACTATATGAGCCTGGGCAGATGAAACAGAAAAGCACAGTTTAGCGTTTCTCATACTGGAGCTTGTTTTTCACTAGTTTCAAGTATTGCACTGTCTAATATGGGATATTGCCTTGCATCCACTGCTATCCCTGTATTTGTTCCTCACAAGGAATAGAAGGCAGACAGAATTTAGCCTTGCAGAAGGCGTTCCTGCATGGGATACAGAGCTGATGAAACAACCCTGTGCTACACAAGTGTTAACCCAGAAAGAGAATCCAGGGCGATATTTCTTAAGGAAAGGTGGAACAACTGCCCCGAGTTCTGCTGAAAGGTGGATGCACAGGACCTTAAACCCCAAGCTGATGATCACCAACCAGCTAGTGGCCACAGCACTTCAAGCAATGGTGACAGCAGCTGAAATCCCAACATCTGACAACCGGACCTTGTTCTTTCGAGAAACTGCCCTTTCTTCACAGAGGCAGATACTCCAGTTCAGGCCCGAAAGACATTTATCTTCAAGCTAGCACAAAGAATCCCAAACAGCAAAGAAAGTTCAACAAGTGGAAAGGAAGTATCATGGATTTACAGAGACCCCAGCCCCGCAGAACCTACCCAATTCACAAGACTTGAAGATTTCTTTTTTTCCACTAGTGAGTTTTAACAACAGATGAATTCAGCTATTGCCCATCTAACGTGTCTCCCTCTTATTTATCGCTTGTAAACCAGACTGCCCTTTGAGGTCAAAAGCAGTTGAAAAAATGTTTATTGCCCAGTCTATATCAGTGCCAAAGCTCCCCAAAACACAGTGAGTTCCCTCCCTGAGATTAGTGCTGGAGTCAGTAGCTGAACTGTATTCTCTCAAAAACCAATTGGAAACTCAGTATCATTAACTTTCTAGAGAAAACCCTTAAAATAGCAACGCTACAGGTTATTAGAAATGAAGAAGTTTTAAAAGCTCAGTGAACTTTTTGTCAGTTTTGCTCTCAGTCCACTTGGCTCCAAGCCTGCTTGAATGGTTAAGCTAGCTTGATACATTCAATTTGCATGAATAACCCAGTGTTACTCATGCTGGAGATCATATTAACACGTCTATTTTTTTTTTTTAAGTTCTCTTCCTTAAAAACCAAATCTTAGCATTTTTATACTCTTTTTGAACACTATTAATAAGAACTTTGATATGTTATTCATTTAAAGAAACACTGTCAAATTAGGCTTCATGTTTTAATACAATTTATATCTAAAGACTTCAATAATGCAGTTAAAAGGAATGGACTGAAACAGCCCAGCTCTAAAAAACATGCCTACAATTACACTAGTAACCATAAAATATCCATAACTTCCTAGAGGTGAGGGGTTTGTGCTTTTCTTTAAACCTAGATGGAAAGCTATGCTTTTGCAAGCCTAAGTTATTTCACTCTATACAGGAATAATTCTGGGAAGTTCTATAGCCAGTATTGTATAGAATGAAAGATATACCAATCCTTCTTTTCTTCTTCTTTTTTTTTTTCCGCCTTAATGAAAAGGAAGAACATGCATTTAAGTGATTCCTGATTCAGGATCAATTTTACTAATGCAAGACAAAGCATAACTCAGAAAAACAAAGCATGATACATGTGGATTTGCAGTTTTTAAATGGTCTCTACTTCAAGACACATAGTGTCTAATGTACTTCCCATGTACCAAATTACAGCACCTGAATTTCTCAAAACATGGCAGGGGTGGTTGTTTCTTATTTGCTTAAATGCATTTCAGGTCATTCTAAGTATTTAATGACAAGACCCAATGGGCAAAAGAAGAAAAAGCCATACGGACATTTTAATAGAGTACCATTTTTATTCACTTCAGTTTTGAAACTGCTTTTTTTAGCAGGTGGTAGGACCTACCTTTCCCCTCCCCTCTCATTTTAAGGGTAAATTATAATTAAACCTGTCATTTACATATGAGAGTAAACCAAGGATATTTTGGTAGGGAAGATACTGTTCTGACAGCTAGGTGCTCCTTTAAACATCTCACTTGTTTTCACTCTCATAACCTACAGCCTACAAAACAGAAACACGAGAAAAAAAAATGCCATCGCTATAATTAGTGAGAAAGGATTTCATCCTTCGTGCATCTTAAACCTATCCTGCAGGAGATGACATCAAGTGCCTCTCAAGAACTGCATCGTGCCAGCAGTCCTCACTGATGTCACGTGGACGTTGCTACCACTCACCAGCATTCAGGAGGGCATCAGCACCTTTAAGGAGTGGGATCTTCATGCAAGTGGGAAGAAGATGATTTTCTGTGTATCACCCACTTTCCAGGGGCAGTGGGAGGGGTGGAGAAGGAAAGCAACATTACTACTGCATTCTGCTCTCCTGATGGTTTATGCGAAGAGCAATGGCATTTTCTTTGCAAAATGGAAACAGCCAGTCAATTGCAGGAAAAGTAATCAAGCCTCATGCAGCTGCCAACCATGCTCCCTCTGGACAAACATTTCAATTCAGTCATGTTTTGTAAATGGGCAATGACGGTTTGGGGGGATTTTTTTGCTTTTTCTAAAAACCAAACATTTCTATATAAAGTCGCTACAGAACTCTGCAACAGGCTTCCTAATGAATGCTACCAATACCTCAAATGCAGTTAAGGAAAAAAAAAAAATTAACCTGCTACTTCTTATGAATTCAGGTATGAAGACTTACTAGAGAAGGCTTTCCTTTCAGATTCATGAAATGCTTTATGAAATAAAGGCTTTCCAAAATCCTTTTTGTGTGATGCCAGTTGTTAGATGAAGCTATAGGGATGAGCAAAAGGGCTGCTGAACTGGTTAAGAGAATGGCTAAGAACATCCTTTGCTCACCATCCTATGCTCAGCCATATTGTGACTTGTCATAATATGTCGTTGCTTTAGGAGGAAGAAGAGAAAACAAATCATGTCCGGTTGTATTTTTGATATGATTTTAACCTCAGGATAAGCATCTGGACCAACTCTCAGCATCATTATTATTTGTTGCCACTATTATCCTAGAACCTGCAGTTCTGGAGCAAGACCACAGCAATGCTAAAACAGCATGTGTTGGCAAAATAAAAAGGCTGTCTCTTTCCCCCAAAAAACACAGAAATAAAAAAAACCCAAACAACAACAAAAAAAAAACCCCAATGGCATAATACAGATGAGAATGGTATATCCACTCCCTTTCTATTGTCTCCTTTTATATAATCATTTGCCTCTTTTCATGTCTCTTCCTAGTACACAGAAAGGCATTTGTAGTTGAGGAGGGTCTTTAGGAAGCCCTCTGAAATAGCACAAATTTTACTGTAACTTCCACCGCACAGAAAGAACCTATTAACCACATCCGTAGGCAAAAACTCTTGAGAAACCCTAAATTCTGAAAGGATGAATGTGATTTGACTCAAACACCAACAAGGGAATGTGCCTGTTCCCTCTCCCAGAAACTGAAACCAAGATATAAACCCAAATTAGACATGCCAATGCCAGACATTTTCCTCAGTCTCTCTCAACGTTTGTTGGACAAACGTTTGCTAAATTTTCCAGATCGAAAGCTGAACAATGCTTCTGCAGAATTGCTTCTGCAGACCGTAATTACTGAACTCATTTACAATGTGTTGTAACTGTGACTTTAGCACATTATCTCTATTAGGTTTAAAATGTAATCTAATGTAATAGTAAAATTTGCTCATATTTTATCTACGTGATTATCACCAAAACCAAAGAGAAACTATAGCCAAAGTCCATGCAATGCCTTTAACATAACTTGAGACTGACCCCTAATGTAGTGAAGCCCACAAGCTGCATCGTAACACCCGGACTAAAGAAGGGAGGGGCGGAATGTTTGTGCCAGTCTCTGGATTAGGCAAACGGAAAGCTATTTGCCTCCTTATATTCAGGGAGAATGAATGTCTCAAAAACATCCAGGATTTTTGCAACGAGTTCTATTTTGAAGTAATTGTCCCATTAAAACAGTAGAGATTTATCTTTACAGATACAAGGTACATTATACTAGCTCTTCCTCTTATGAAAGAGATCTTGATTTGTTTTGAGAAGTTTTGTTTGTTTTTTTTTTTCTTTTTTTTTTATAAGATTTTTCTGAGCCTTAAATAAGATTCATTCTTCCACCTTTTCAAACTAAAGGACAATGAAATCATATTTTGTGTTTTGGAACCCTGTAAGCCTTCCTTTGGAAAAGCATTCAGTTTATTCACAAGCATTGAACAGTACCAACTGAGAAGTTTATGGTCAACAAGCTCGTTTTCCTCTCAGCAGGTCCAGCATAGGAATGCAGCTACAATGCAGTCCTTAAGTCAACTGGAATTCAACTGAATTGCAAGAGAACTTGGGAATCCATGTACTAGTATAAATTCCTTTCATTATGAAATTTCTGCACCACTAACTTCCTGATTTTTTTTTTAAAGGGGGGGGAAAGAAGGAAGAAAAAAAAAAAGCATTCACTTCTTCCCTGTCCCTCATTTCACCTACACACAGGACAAGCATCTTTTCTCTGGCACAACAGGGGGCATGCTGAAAAGTTTGAACTGGCAACTCAGTTCTGTCAAGTTTTTCTGTGAAAATGGGATTATTGTAATCATTAATCATAGGACCAGCCACTGTCTCTGAAAGAATGCTGATATGTCTTCATCAACACACCTCAGAATACTGAGAAAAGTGAAGGGAAGTATTCAAATTACTGTTTTGTTTAGATGTATGCATTTCTCATGCTATTTAAAAAGAGGAATGATTGATTTCAGAACTTTCACAAAATTTGCAATTGGGATATAACGGGAAGGAAATATCTGATCTTTGAAACCTAGGCAAGTAGGATCCATACCAGTGAAAGACTTGTGAGTTGTAGCATGCCTTAATGGAGAACAAGGGCTGCAGCTTTCGCTGATGAAGGACTGTTGTAAACACATAGGCGCAGCAACACGACACCCAACACAACGATCTGGTGAGCATGCAGTGATAGATTTTCAAGTGGATTTATGACAGGTGACATATTATACTCGCTCTTACCTAAGCAGTACATCCCAAGCTCAAGAAAGTTTATATGGGTGATCTAGCAGGCTTTATTTCTTATACAGCAGCTCTAAAATGATATTCCTGAAATTGACTTTTATTCCTTTAAAAAGTTTTCTAGCTTTTTCTTTTTTAATGTTCCTGTGACACCATTTGTGTGCTGACTCCATCGGTTTTGAGCAACACCACCTGTGTGGCACAGATTACAGAAGGTATGTCTGCTTTAAGCAATATGTCTTCAAGCAACACGGGTTTCCCCCATACGTTGCACCTCAGAAGTGGTCTTTTCCCCATATATTCTATGCATGCCAACCACATTGCAAAGACTGCTTGCCAAGGCAACTGAGAGCCAAGGTACTGTGATCCCATGCAGACGTATTACGTATGTAAATCTGCAGGAGCAAACAAAAAGGCCAGGATGAAGCTCCTTTGCTGCCTAATCCTGTTGACATTTGAATCATTGCTGCTGATGGTGCTTGTGTAGGTCACCGTGACAGCTCATGAGAAGGCATATCACCTAACTCACAGCAACAGATCTCAGGCGCTTAGCTCCTGCCTGAGCAGGACATCCGCGTGAAAGGACATCCACTTTGAGTCGTGGTTAGCACTTCACAGGAAGTCTGGCATCAAACAACTTTCTCAAGTTACTTGAGAGAGAGCGCCTGCAGGGAAACATGGCTATTTGCCTCCTCTGTCCTGGACGGAACGGAGCTCGGCCACACTGCTGAAATGATGTAACTATTACCACTACATCATACATCGCAGTCTCATTTCAAACCACATTATTTCTCCTGTTCAACAGCGAAGTCTAAAAGGGAAAACAGGAGAGCATGAACTAAGTAGTATTGACAGGTTCAATTTAATAAACAAAAGTTTTATGAGTATTGTAAATCAGTCATTCAGACTTTGAAGACTTCTAACAAATATTTCAGCCCTCCAAAAAGAACACTTGAAGAGATTAGTCAGATGAAACACCTTTGTGAGTCCTGAATACAAACTGATCATTATATACAGTGGCAGGGGGTGTCTTCCTACGTCCATAAACACACACTTCCACTGATATTAATGGAGAGAAGAACAGTCTCAGTGCTGTATATTTATCTATTTTTTAGTCTGGGGATTTCTTGGATAAATTTAATTAAACTGTGCCTGTGCTTTCACACTTTGAGAGCTTAGCATGGGCAGTTGAAATGGGCGTGCTTACTTGATAGTCTGTTCCATTCGCTGAACAGTCTTGGAGGGAGGGAAAAAGAAAAGGGAGAAAGAAAGCACATCC
This sequence comes from Pygoscelis adeliae, assembly GCF_000699105.1. Taxonomy (NCBI): domain Eukaryota; kingdom Metazoa; phylum Chordata; class Aves; order Sphenisciformes; family Spheniscidae; genus Pygoscelis; species Pygoscelis adeliae. The sequence goes on from NW_008825271.1 coordinate 1,141,901, forward strand.
TCCAAGTCACTTTGACTAAAACCTGCATTTCTGCTTCACTCAGCATTTACATAAAATCATTAAACTTGTTTTTGTTATTGTCTGATTATAAAAGGACAGAAACGGATTTTAATTCGAATAACCTGGTCACTCCACATTAGCACTATATAGAGAGGACATGATGACACCATTTTTCCCTTTCTTTTGTGTTTTGCAATGTAAAGTAGGTTATATACCATTGCATGGGTCTGAAACGTATGAGTACCAGCCTAGAAACTGAAAGCATAATATGACCTTGGCAAGCAGGTAAGAATACACAACACAGTTTTTAATTCATCATTATCTAATTGCTGACTCTTTTTATGGAACAGCCATTATTTCTCTGTTTGCCAGTTTTTTTCACTGCGAACTCCGAAGTGGGTAATCTCATGTCTGAAGTGCTTATCTGGGCCTAAAAATTGAGGATAAAATCTAGGTCCTGCTGTAGTTGAAGGGAGTTTTGTCACTGACTTCAAAAGTGTTATAATTTCACCTTGTGACATTTAAAATCCTTGGCTGGTGAATCTTGCATATGTTTTCCATGAATACCCAATTCTGTCAGCTCTGAAATACTAAGTGTAAGTATAGGGGATGCTGCAAGAAAAGTACAGGAGAAAAATGGAGCACTCAGTTTAGACAGAAACAGATCTGTGTGGAGGACTTGAGTGAGAGGCCAAATTTGGGGAGTCTGCAAAACAAAAAAAAATTGTATTGTGCACAAGCACAATTTTGTATGCAAGTATCATGTATGACAGGCTAAGGGGCTCATTTCCTTCCTTCTGTCCTCAAATTCAGCCAAACTATTATATTCAAATGTCCCAATGGCAAGAGTTTTGTGAGCCAGCACACACTTCTGCCCATACAGATAACTAAACACCTAGAGCGCACTATAGGCAAACACAGAATAAAAGTGTGCAAACAAACCTTTGCATTGCATTCTCATAGATGTAAATTATAACCACCTCCTCTTTCACTTTGTGGCAAGGAACAAGGACACCCCTGTGGAGCCTGCTCCTTTCCAGAAGTACAGACAATCCTGATCTCCAGGCACAAAGACTGCACAGATTAGCTTTCTCTGGGCATGCTCTTATCAAACTCAGACGTTTCTCATTTATCCATGCAACTTAACTAACACTATCCCACCAGAACTATCTTCCCTGCAGAAAGGTGCTGCACCCAATATCCATTCATCTCCGCGTTGCTATAATTAATGCTAAGTTCCAAATTGGATTAGCCATGTAAGGCAGCTCCGAAAACAAGTTAATAGGATCTCTCGGCTAACAACACTGTTACCAATATCCAATTACTGTAACCAGGTATTAATCTAATGCTGTTAATCTGTCAGATGCTAAAACTTAAAGCACACTGCTGTAACATTTTAATACAATTAAAAAGTAATTTTTCCCCTTGACTAAAATATGTGTACTAATTAACATTTTATTTTCATATCACAGCAATGGATATGTAGAAAACAAACAAGCAAAAACCACAAATCAGCTCAGGGCCTGGGACTTTGATTACTGCATTAATCAAACAGTGATTTTGACTTTTTTTTTTTTTTTTTGCCTGTTAGGTAGAATAAGACCAATGTGTTCAACCAGCTTCTTCAGATAAATGGCAAGAAGTTTCTGACAATTCTTCTAAATTCCTCTAAAAACAATTAATAAAAATAATAATAACTACTACCAGAACCCACTGTGGACTAATGAGGAAAAAATCTGCTCATTATTTAAAACTTTTCTCTCCTAGCTTCTTTTACCCAAATGTTAAATACAGTCTATCAAAGAAGAAATGGCAAATTACTAAAAGGACAGCCAGCAGCTAATTTAGAATAGACCACAAATTATATCAGCCAACTGATTGGTTTTAATGTTCTGTATAAGAAAGGGATTAACCCAATAATTACAATTTCTGTTTGTTCGCTCACTTTTAGCATAGCAAGTCATGAGCTTACTAAGCGCTTACATCATCTTGAGTACAGGAAGCTATCTTCCTACATCAAGATACAGCAAGCTCACCACAAAAGAAAAAAAAAGACCCACTAAAATTTGCATTCCGGACAGCATAGTTATCTTTCAAAAAAACATTATTTTCTGAATATCCTTCCCACAGTAATTAAAAAAAAAAAAAGCTAACATCACGGATGTCATGTTTCTGAATGAATACTAATTCCACTCCTGCTGCCAGTTGAATGTGCTCAGCTCAGCTCCAGGTAGGCAGGGAGATGCGCTCTGCCGGGGGCAGTAACTGTGGGCTCATCTCACACCTCCTACGGGCTCCACGCTCAGGACCTCCTGGAAAGACCCATCCCTCCCCACTGCAGTGAGGAGCTATCTATGGGTGCCCACCAGGCTGCTGGGGATGGCGAGGACACCGCTGCCACCCTGCTGCCCCCAGGGCAGTGGTGCTGCTGCTGCTAGCTGGTGCTGGGGGTGCTGGAGAGGAGGGCGCAGAGAAACCGGTCACAGCTGTAAGCAAGACAGATCACAGTGAGAGGTTTACACACCATAGTATGGGTAAGGGATTCAGCTTGCCCTGAAGCAGAAAGAGCTTTTAACTTAGTGTAGTATCAAAAGACTGATCTCAAGAGTCTGAGGGATAAAGGAGACATTAATTAGGGGTACAGCAATAGATGCCACCTTAGCTATGTCATGAGTTTTCTTTAACTTTAAACATAAGAAAGAAGCCTATCAGAAAACAGAAACTAGACTGCAATTACTAAGCATAAAACAATAGCGTGAGGCCGGTGTACAAGCCAGAAATCTGAGGCACAAAATCAGATGCAAGTAGAAAGAGATCTCAAGGGTAAAAAGAAACCGCAAGTAGAAAGAACTAACATAAGTAACATCAACTTCAAACGTGCAAGACAGAGAAAGAAAAAAGCATGTTAGGGGATATGTAGAAAAGTTTCCAGCCCATCTGATCCAGCTAACGTAGACACCTTTACTAGACACTTAAAGAACTGAGAGAAGCACTCTCACGGAGAAACAGGGAAACAGTAGAAAACAAACGATCTTTAACAGCCAGAGACTTACGGACCAGCAGCATGAAGGAGCACAATTGCACGGCAAATGTATAAGCCCACATAGATTCAGAAGTTGCAGAGTTACATTCTCAGTGTGGTGGGGCACAACTAATATTTCCTGGCTGCCAATTTACTTACTTAATGTGGCTTTAGTGCTTCGTGACCTGAGTAGGCGTATTCACTTTAGCACTTACTCTTCTGGTACAGACTTACTGACTCAGGTCTCTGCTTGATCTGGAAGCACAAACCTCTGCTCCAATGCACTGATATGTCCTACAACTCTTTATATGGAAAACAACTCTACTCATGTCTACATTATATTTCCCTTATGAAAAATCAGTAATTTAAGAAAGACTTCAAAATCAGTAATATAAAGATAATAAACATACCATTCATCAGCTTAAGTACTATTAAAATGATAGATAACAGTATATGCTAGTAAACTCCCAAAGAAGTAGTTCTTTTTCTTCCATGGGAGAAACTGGCTAAGATTAAAAAATTGTAAATAAAACATTATCACGTCATTACAAGTCTGAGGTACAAATTACCAGATATCCATCAATTTCTCCTTGTACAACACAAACTGTAAAAAAGCACATTGCAAGACTGTGACTTGTTAGTCCACCCTTTTCTGACACCCCACATAAACCTGTTTTACAGTAATAGGCAAAAACCTTAAACTGACAGAACTCCAGACCACTCACTGGTCCACTAATAATGCTCGAGTAAATCTTCCTGAGAGCTTCTACATGCCTTTTTTCATATGCTATAGCTCACACTGCTTGTACAGTACTATAATAAAAAGTGCAGTTATATATTTTTAAAGGCCTGATAAACAAATCCTTCCATCTCTTAAGAATACAGTCCAGAAATCTTTGTTTCATTTTTATACTTCCCTAGCCAACATAGCCGATTGAAAGTGCACCACATTTAAAAATTATAGGTATATAAACTTACAGTATGTTCTAAATAATACCAGTGAATTGTTAATTAAATATAATTACTACTTAATCAGGATCAAGAGAAGAAGGACTTTGGAAAGTGTAATTAAAAACAAGTCAAGAGGATCAGGACATGCAGGAACAGAAACATAACTAACATGTCGCAGGAGAGAGACCACAGGGAGACTGCCACATTTGGCCATCAACCATAGATCTGACATATAAAAGAGTCTTCATAAAATTTCCTCTCCAACACATTGGTCTCTACTGGACAGCTTTTACCTTTATCTCCATCACTCACTAATGGGAGGGTTTATATTTTCTTTCAGACAGTTGCTACAAAGCAGAGCCACTGAGACACCCACATTCAACATATCCACACACACATGTATATAGAACATCGATTCTTCTAGGATGAATGAATAAACTGTATAGCCAGCAGAAGTTCTCTGAATTTGAGATATCTTGCTGTCTGCAACAGAACAGGTCAATTGTTCAGAAATCTTTTCCTAACCCTTCTACAATCCCAAAGCGCCCTACATAAGAACAGAGAAGCAAGCTGCCACACTTGCCAGTGCTTGAGGGTTTTATTGTAGTTTTTCCCTTCTGCAGGCTAAAAGGCGACCAATGGGAAGAGAAATCGCTATATATCTAATGATTTTACAACCTAAAAATCGAGACTTACAAATGCTGTGTAAAGTTACCCTTTCTAAATAAATCTGTATTACTTCCCCATCTATAATCCAATTTTCAACAACTCTATTGGCATGAGAAGTCATACAAGTCTTGACAAAGTTAATACATCAGCTTTGGCTGTATAGGGGAGGTATTCTATATACAGTGGCAATGGGTCAGACTGTCTTATACACTATCCCAGCTGCAACTTCCTGGAAACATTCTGTACCCCACCTATCGTTAAAACTATGACCACCAAAAGGTGCAAGTTTTCAATGAATCTTACTTACCAACAGTTGGAACCTAATATCTCCAAACTAAGCAAATATTAAACATGTTATATGTACTTGCTAGAGCCACAAAAAAATGAAGCAAATGTAGGTTTGCACTTTTTTTTTTTTTTTAAAAAGAAATAGATTGGAAAAGTAGCCTGTGGAGGTACAGAACACGACTACAAAAACATACTACCTTCATCAAAACTTTTTTTTTTTTTTTTTTAAAGAAATAGATTGGAAAAGTAGCCTGTGGAGGTACGGAACACGACTACAAAAACATACTACCTTCATCAAAACTCATTTTTGTTGTGTGATAAAGAACAGCTGGGGACAGATTCCTATTTCATAGGCAAATTAAATTGGCTAGGTTTCTCTCTAGGACCACAGTAAAGGTAATATGGTGTGTGGACTGGGTCCATTAAAAGAAGACACTTCCACTCCATTTTGATCCTCAGACCCTCCCCAGCTAACAGGAAGATTCATGCACAACAATATCAGGCAGACAAGTTATGTAAATAACATTGTCATCCCTCAGATCTTCACATGTTCCTCCCATGACAGGCCAGGATGTAGGTAGGTACATCAGGGCACCTATTCCTACTGCCACATTATTTTCAGGCCTCTCCTGATGGCCGGAGTACCCAAGGAAGCCTTAGCCAAGAGCACATTTCCTGCCGGGTGCCTAAGCGGTACATCATCAGATACTGAGAACCTCCCCCAGCACTTCTTGACCCTACCGCCAGCCCGTGCTAGACTTCCCTGCCTGATCTATTAAAAGACCTTCCCTTCTTGTATATCATAAATATACCACGTGAAAAGCACTTATTTTCTGAGCTACTTTTTAACCTGCCTACAACAGGGAAGAGGCCTGCTTGTACCCTTCCCTCTTATATCCTTCTGAACACACAGACAAAAATAATTTCTCCTAAAAACATAGGACACCCTGCAGTGCCTTAGCCCACGTGAGCCTGTGTCAGGATGAATACTCTTTTCCAAGTCCAACCCTTGTTGGACTTCCTAAGAAGTCCCCACCTCACGCGCACACCTTCCCCAGCCTTCTCCCACTCATCATGTTGGGAGCCCAGGACCACAACGTAGGTGCTGGAGGCAGAATGGGAGAGTAGGGGCACAGCAAGCAGCCTGCCCACATACTCATTCACCACAGGGCCTGTGTACAGAGTTACCTATACGCTGCCCAAATATTTCCCTACCCACGGTGCCACCACATAGTCTGAACCCAGGTGCTATTGCTCCTCCCTAGCATTCATTCTTCATTTTCTCTCCTGCATGTTCCCCATCTCTGTTGTCTCTGCTCCTTTTACCCAAAGTAGTAACTAGTCAGATACAACCTACATTCAGCTTAATTTTGTTGAGCATAAGTGATCTACCACTCAAGCAGAGATGTTTAGAATTCTGGGGAAACACTCACTCAGAGACATAGAAACACACAATCCCGGCTGTTCAGCTGCTGGGCCAAAAGCACTTGGAAAGTTGGGGTAGTTGAAGCACATGATGTTTTGCAGCTTCAGCTTAGCATGTGGCAAGACAAATCCTGCTGGCAGTGCCAGGTCTTAGACCTTTTATAGTCCCCTGGCTGCCAGGCCAAGTCCCTGCTGGAAGCTCCTGCAGTTGCAAAGTCCCATTGGGGGCCACCACACTTGTATACAGGGCAGTAAATCCAGAAAATATGTTATAAACCATAGAAATGCTTTGTTGTCAAGTATAAAAAAAACATCTCGTTAAGTGCAAACAAACTGTACTGGCCTTGCAAAGGGACTACTTAACCTTGAAACCTACATTCAGCAGCACTGCATGGATTTACCCATCCGCTGAGAGAACAAACAAAAAAACAAATGCAAAAGAGAACATTTATATAAAGGTAAGTCCCTTTGCAGTGACACTGGGATATTTTACTCAGAGCACAGTCAGATTACATAAATAAAATTATTTTTTATTCTTCTTACTGGACAAGTACACAATATTCAAAGCATAGCTATGAAACACTTTTATACAGGCCACCTTTATTTACTGTGGCCAATACAAACTGGTACTATTCTAAAAGAGAGCACTTAGCCACAGAAAAAGATCCCTCAGGATCTTTTCAGATTTACTTCTATACTAGAGGCTATTTCCATGGAAGGGCGGTTAACTCAGAAAAGGAACATAAATACAAACCATGTCTGTCTTGACCCTTATAGGAAGTTGAAAAATAAAGCATTCCTCAGAAAGACTGATAGTCTGAAAGACCATCTAACTATGCCAACCAAAAATTAAGTTACTAGGCTCCCCTCCTTGTCTTTTTCAGCCCTTGCATCAAAATTATAAGCCATTACACATTACATTACAAAATATGAGAGATGCACTCAAGAACATGTCTGTTATCAGATTATTCATCCATGCTCAGATGTGTGCGGCATCATGACAAGCCGTAATCACACAGCTGAACTCAGATTCAGCAGTCCAGAGAGGGCAGGACATAGTCTGGGAGCAAGTACGCTTGTGGTGGAAGAGGAGATGATGGCTGATCTCCCAGTCCTGACCACTGGCAGCCAAAGAATCATGGTGTTATGTCCCAGTGGCAGTTTAGATGCTGAAGGATCTCAACCTCCAGCTACCGCTCCAGAAGGGCATGACAGTCTTGTTGGTCCTATGTTATTGCCTCCCTTCGTAGGGAGTCTGAGACATTCTCTGAAGCATTTGTAATCTGAGATGTAGCTTTCCACCTCTTATTTCCAGATTAAAGTCCACCTTGAGTCACAACAAGCAAGGAGCACATGATAAGGAGACACTACTTTTTCTGCAGTCTCATCCTGCACTAGAGTGAAAAGAGATGACAAGGTCATCTTGTTCTCAATACACAATATTTTGGAAAGAAAAAAAGATGAAAAAGGCTGTCACTCCTTAAACAGGTCACCAGTATTCCTTAGCTTTTTTATTTTTATCTTTTTTAAACCATATGCCAGTCTGGAAGACAAGTGCACTTATGTGAGGTTTGGGTCAGGGAACAACCTTCGCACAGTCACTGCCTCTTAACTCTATCCTGCAGTCCTCTTTCAGGATCCCTCATCTAGTTTCAACTCATTCATAATATAAGGTGATCCAGAAACGGATTCACTGACATGCTGCTCCTACTCCTTAAGGGGCTGGTGTGGGTTCCCGAACAGAGACTATTGATGCAGGCCTTCCCTCTTCATTCAGGGTGGGAAAAAAGGTGTGGTCCAGATGAACCCTTGTAGCTCACTGTGGATTCCTGGCTACCTTACAGCTCTAGAGAAGAACTGCTGAAGATATTTTGGCAGCTGCTGGTCCACAGATAGACTGAGGCACAGTCTCCCCAGAAAGAGGCTTCCCATTGGCCATATGACATTTCTAAAGCTGTCTAAGGACCTGGTTAAGGGAAGCGTGCAATTGTGCAAGATGTTTGACCACTTTTCTTACAAGACATTCCTCTATTCCTGAAGTCTGGTGTGCTTCCTTTCCCTCTCTCTTCTCCTCCCAAAGATGTGCCTATTCCACATTTCAGACTGCAGCCTCTTTGTCAAAGCCCTTCTGGATCTTCTCTGCAAGAGGATTACCTCCATGAACAGTTGTTATTACTTCAGAATAGACCTCCTTGACCTTCCATGTGGCTTTGTGGATAACTGTCAAAACTGTTTTGCAGGTACACGCTCTATATTGAAAGGAAGGCATAGTTCTTCTCCCTGAGCTCTGGGCAAAGCAGCTCTCCAAAGAAGCACACCATGTGTGGAAGCATCCCAGCAGCAGTGGGAGATGGATGGTGTGGCCCATGCCGTATGTCCTTTAGAGAGATGTGTTGGCAGAATTGGGTCATTCCAAGTGGGTCCCTGTGAAGTGCGAGTCGTCGAAACTATCTGCACACACTTTGGAGGGTGGGTGCTCCTGAGGTTTCACCCACACACACCAGATGGGGCACCCTACCGGCACTGCTAGGCACTAGCCAGGGAAAGTGGATCCCTGGGAAAGCCTATCAGTGCAGTACAGATGCGCCGCCCACGAACACCTGAAGTCAAAGTAGACACACCTTCAAGATTGGTGGATGGTGATGAACGATAAGGATCCAGAGCTGCTCTTATAGCATTTCATAATATGATAACTGCACAGCAGAAATAGCCAAAGTGCTTTTTCTTGTGCATTTTCCCAAGATGGTGATTACGAGCATGGGATAGACTCTAATGTCCAATAATGACAGAAGCTCACCAGCTATACATTATTTTTTTTAAATGATTCTTCAGTATCCAAAGGCTTTAGTCAATAAATGTTTTAAGCTGACAATGTAGCAGTTAAGATTGAAAAGGGGCATCTTTCATGCTCCTACATGCCCTTAAAAATTTCAGTTAGCCCATATACCTTTAACAGAAAATACAGCAAAAATCATGATACACTATGCATCTACAGATGGCAGATCTGTAACTCTGATGTCCAATGCTTATGGTACGGAAAAAAAATCAGTTTTCTAGTGGCTTGCTGTCTAACACGATGAATTAATCACTTCTGAGATAAATTATGAAAGTTCCCTTCTGCAACAAAATAGTAGCGTTCATACAGCACGGCATGTAATAGGAACTACAGAAGAAACTGATCTATCCAAGCACTGCGTGGATTTATTGAGACTGATTTATCAGTTTTAATTCATCTAAGCTCAAAAACATCCTGAGCTCTCACAACATATGAGAAATTACTTTTATTTGGCTCCAGAATAAAACATTAATTCAGATCAGTTTTTCTGGAGATATGTCAAAATAGTTTTATGACCTCATCAAGACTCTTAGATTCATTCAAAATTAAGTTAAAAAGAAATCCCTGAACACAGATGCATTGTACCAGTCATACCAGAATTTCAGGAAAACAGTCTAAATTGCTCATACTGGAATTTGTCCAAGACGTTAAATTTAACATACCTTTTCTTGCAAAAGTACCACAGGGTTTAAAACAGCCTGCTCAGTACTTTAGCTTGACCTCTCACCATAAGCACAACAGCGCAAATAGCATAGTACTTTTAAGCCCCATTACAGCATAAAATAAAAGGGAAGAGGACACCTCTCATTATTTCCAGCAGTGCCTATGTTGATACCAGAAGTCACAGCTAAACCTCGTTAGGCTTACGAAATCCCACAGAAGCACTACACAGATTAGTAGTATTAAATACAGTTATTCTGTATACCAAACTACCCAGAAGTACTTTCATTTAGTTAGATTAATTCAGGTTTGATAACATCAAAACTTCAGGTCATTTTGCTGGTTATATGTGGTTTCTGCCTAAGGTTTAAAGGGGTATTAAAGATTTAACATACAAGCTGCAGTTGTCTTGCTGGTTTTACTCTCTGGTACCAGCTCCTGGGTGTCTCTAGGTCATCAACAACTGAATGTCCAAATATGTACACAGAATTTAATTCATTAATTTACTACAGACTTCAACATAAGAAGAAAAAAATATTATATTCATTGCAAACAAGAGCAAATCAATACTATTTTTCCCCCAGAGAGCTTCACACTATTACTCTGCTTGTCTACCACTTGAGATGGCAATTACCCTCAGGAATTACGAGACAAAAAGGTAAATCACTTCAGTTCAATAGACAACTCACGGAACAGTAATGCATACTTCAGCACATATGAAATCTCTTACCTCTGGGGTTTTCCTCCCCTATTTTTTCCAGCTAAACACAGGATACAGACTATGAAAAATGTAAGTCAAAACTGTTCTTTTAAGCTCAAATATTCACAATCCAACTATAAAATTTACAGTGCGGAGAACTTTCCCGTAAGGCATTTAACATTGTTGATCCCAAGATGTGCAAGCTAAGTATAACAATGCTGTGTTCATCCCACTCACCCATGGATTCTCCTAATGGTGCCTTTTGTCACTATTACATAGTCTCTACAGGCACAATATCTGTAGAAATGACCATGTTGTTCCACTAAGAAAGTTACTACAGGAACAGTGGTTAGAACAAAAAGTCTTGAGTTAGGTGTCCTGAATTTTATCCCTAATTATGAGACAGTGTGTTATCTACTATGAAGCTTTTAATTGTCTCTCATTTGGATTAAGGAAGGGTACAGTAACATTTACATGCAATATATCCATATGAATCATATACACACATGCATTTTCTATATATTTATCAACATCACAGGTCTGTTACCAATTCTTGTAACCAGTACCCTTGCCTAAAGTTCCTACGTAGACATATACTTCCTATATTAACCAAGAAATATTATACAGTGATTGAAGTTCCATGTAAAAAAAGTTCATTTCAGTTCACTACATTAAGTATATGAAAGAGCACAAGAAAAACTGTTGTGTCAAGTTCTGACTTGGATCGTGACTTCCATCAGTAATTCAAATCTTTTTTTTTTTTTTTTTTTTTTAATAATATTGCAGTTCCAGTGCTCTATCCTGTATTGGTAATAAAACACAGATGATCATGTGCTGTCACCATTTTGCTATTTATGTAGTGGCATTAAGCAGCCATAAGCAACAATAACTGTTTGCTGGACTCTATTTAATAAAAAATGTCTACAGAAAATATCCTAGACAATGATCTACTCCTGCTGGCTTGGCTCTGGATAACAAAAAATAATAATAAAGACAAATATCATTACTTTGTTAGTGCAACGATAAGTACATCGCAGATCTCAGCAGATGACAGGGTGGTCACAGGACTTTGGTTCAGCTGCAAACCCAGATGGAGCATGCTTGTGTTTACTTGGAATATACCATTTAACACACCAAAAGTGCAGTGACCCACAGGGGACCAGCAAGTGACGAGTCATCAGCAAGTGATGCTGTTTACACTGATACTGGAGAACATCAAGAACTGGCTTTGACTGGTTTCAGTGACAGAAAACCCTGAGTGCAGAAGGGCCCTAAAGGCAGAAAGCAGAGTCTGCAGAGTACAGTACTTGAGAGCTTTTTTGTACACAGAGACCCTGATGGCTTCAGTCCAGCTCTCGGCTCTTTGACCCACCCATCCCTGCCTGTGCCTTAACCCCCATATTCTGAACTCAGCTGTACTCCTTGCACAGCACCTCCACTTGCTGCTGCCCTTGAAGCCTCATCAACAGAGCTCACCAGCCATGTCCTGTGGGTATCTGTTGTGGTTTAACGTCAGCCGGCAACTGAGTACCACACAGCTGCTCGCTCCCTCCTCCCTCCTCCCCGCCCCCCCCGCGGTGGGATGGGGGAGAGAATTGGAAGAGCACAAGTGAGAAAAACTCGTGGGTTGAGATAAAAACGTAATAATTGAAATAAAATAATAATAATGTAATAATAATAACAACAACAACAACAATAATAATAATACACAAAGCAAATGATGCACAGTACAATTGCTCACCAGCCGCCGACCAATGCCCAGCCAGTCCCCAAGCAGCGGCCCCCCCGGCCAGCTTCCCCCAGTCTATATACTGAGCATGACGTCACATGGTATGGAATGTCCCTTTGGCCAGTTTGGCTGTGCCCCCTCCCAGCTTCTTGGGCACCTGCAGCCTTCTCAGTCGGTAGAGCATGGAAAACTAGAAAGTCCTTGGCTAGTGTAAGCATTACCTAGCAACAGCTAAAACATCGGTGTGTTATCAACTTTGTTCTCATCCTAAATCCAAAACACAGCACTGTACCAGCTACTAGGAAGGAAATTAACTCTATCCTTGCCGAAACCAGGACAGTATCACATCACACACAAACAGCTAGGTTTGGGGTTTTTTTGTAGTTTATCTAAACAGTTAACTTATCTGAAAGTCTTAAGTGATAGCCAGTCTAATAGATCTGAACATCCTATTGACTGGAAAATCTACAGGGTTGTTTTCAGGTTCTAAATCTTGATGAAAATGCGTTTGGCAAAGTGATTTCGATTAAGCAGTGATCTGAGTGTCTGAGATTCAAGCTGTTTTCCCAACACTTTCTTGCCACAGAATCTTTTATTATCAGGTCCTCGGGGAAACCTGAAGGAGACCAAAAAACACATATTTTTGTCTCCCATCTCCAGACCTTAATGTTCCTTGATGGGCACTGCAATGGAGCAAACTGTCTCAATGTAGAAGAGTAAATCTGTGAAACCAAGGCATGCTTCATACAGTAAACGACATGAAACTACTGACTTTCTGTATTTATGTTACCTTCCAGGTATTTAGCAAGAATTCACTATTCAGCTCTGTTCTTGAAACATTTTTCCTTGGTGCTATCATTTTGACATTCTGTTTTGAATTAACTCCCAAGGTGTATTGATTCCTTTTCTCTTTTTGGTCTGCATTTTCCAGATTAGGAACTGTTCATTTCTACTCTCAAGTCAAAGCTTAAAATACTACTACTACTACTACTATTGTCAACTTCTTCCCAAACTCCTCAACTACAAGTCTTACAGTACCTAATATTTCAAACGTGTGTCTAGGTTGCATGTGATTTTAGAAACAGTTGCCATTATTGCAGAAATTATTTAAATACACAAGCACGCAAATGCACACACAAATATATAAAAAATAAAATATTTCAAACTTAAAAGACCTGTGCTAAAAGAATATTAAGGATGTAATGCCAAGTCCTCAAAACCTAGGGAAAAAGCCTGTATTCAGTTTTCTATACGCTATCAGTTTTTAATTTCACAAAGGTTCTTTTTATTCCTCTCCCGCAGGATGAGTGCTTCATCCAGTGTGTAGTGTGGGACCATACGACACGAATGAATCAGGGCCGAGTAGGGAAGGCTGCTGTCCATGCCTCATTTGTTGCCAATGCTGCAAGGAGTTAATAAATGGAGTAGGAGACAGACAGAAGAGAAATGAGGGTTTGATGGCGAAGACAATTGAATGCTACTCCGGAGAATCGGATTCCATCCCCATCTCTGCCATCAAGCTCCAGTGTGATGCTGGGCAAACATTTCACAGATGGCTACTAATTGTGTCTTTCTCATTTCCTGCATGCGCAGTGGGCAACACCTGAGGCCTGATTTACAGAAGCGCTAAGCATTCAAACTGCAACTGTATTTGACTGGAGCAGTTTTCTGAATGGAAACACTGCCGTAAAAACTTGATACTTCTGAAAATTCAGATCATGTCTCTTCAAACAAATGTTTGCTTGACAATGTTGATCATAATCTCCTGAAAAGTCAATTGTGTATTTCTAAAATAGAGATAAGGCAATAACTTCCCTTTGGGTATGGTTAGGATAAATTCATTAAAGTTTATGCAGCACTTCAAGACCATGGCCCTCTAATACAAAATTCCCCCTACAACATTGATAATGACGATGTATTTAGTAAGAAGTTGCAATGAAGTGCACTAAATACAACATTCAGATATACATCAGGGAGGATTAAAAGTACAAGTACATGCACTGAACAACCGACAATTTCCTCGCTATGTAAGACTTCTGAGAAAATAATGCATGACCCCACAGGAAAAAACATTTTACAATACAACTATATACAAAAAGGTAATGGATTAGTGATAGAAGGCAATTTTAATTCTGGTATCTCCTATCTTTCAAATATTTGATTTTTGCAATCCTAACATTCATATTTTCTGACACAATTTGTACTTATATGAATGTATATACATTATAGAAAGATTCTTGTCAAATTTCATAAGTTTGCAACTGTTGCCTTGGCAACTAAATGTAAACAGATCAGCTGGCTGCAATCTTGACACTTTCCTTCTGAAGTTGTGTTGAAATTTAGCTTTTCAATACTCCTCAATATCCTTTTGCTCTGAAAATGAAAACATACCACAGAGTGCAGCAATAGGGTTCCTATGAGATTATGGGCAATTTCTGTCCATTGTTGTTGTACACTTCAAAAATCAGGCTGGCTGATAGTAGAAGTCACACAGGTTTCCTGTTCTCATCTCGTCCACTTGAAGAATTATTTCTGAAATTAGCTGTAACCCCAATTCACGCTGAGGAAAAGGTATGGAAGTTTTATCTCTATTTTTTCAAACTTTGCAACTGAACTCTATTATTTTTGTCTTTACAGTTTGTGCATACCACCCTTCTACACTGACGATCAATAAATTAAAGATGAATGTTTCACAGTAGAGCTTATACTGATCCTGTTGATGCACTGGTGGCTATACCTTGGCCTTCCCCTTTTCCTTTTATCATCAAATCACAAACTGGGGCCACTTCAAGGCTGCTCTAAATTGTGCTCAAGTGCGATAGAGTAAACAAAGCCCTTCTGGACTACAGGATTTACTCTAGCCAAATTTTTTTGCCCCTGCCCCTGCTCCCCAAGGTGTCCTCTGACACATATTTCATATTGCAGGCTGCAAAGAGGAGTGAAATAAGACAGCTCTCCTGGCATGATGCCACTGAGGGATTTTCTTCCCTCCAGCACACTCCTTGGGTAGTAAGCTGTGCCAGCTGCCCTGCTGCTCCTATCTGCCGGAACAGCGCAAAGCAGCGTGAAAGAAGACGGAAGATCTAGGCCATGATAACTTTTTAAAGAAAGCCAAGATTCCCATTCTGCACTTTGTATTCAGGATGTTTCAGATTAATGCTTGCAAAACCATAGCTCTCAGGTTGAGAAAAAGAGTTTTGTGTTCCCCACCCTTTGCCTGCAATAGGCCAAAGTTTAGGGACTTAAAGCACACAAGTCAATGGGTAATAATTAGCAGATAATGAACACAGATTTGCAAGAGTTGGTTAAGCAGTTGTCAATCTGTCACCAGCATCAAGAAATACCATCAACAGTTCCTACATCTAAGGTATGTTTTGAATGTTTCTGTAAAGAGCTTTCTTCCTGTAGAAGGAGAACCATGGGTATTTACATGCTGTTTATGTCTAAATGATTATATTTGCAGGCTATTTTAATTAATATCAGGAAACTTCTATTAAAAACCCAACAACCTAAACTTCTGCTGATAATGGTATTCACCAAGTGACAGTTTCTGAAGAAGCACTGTGTGAAGAACTGTCAGGTTTTATTTGAGTTTTGCATTAGAAGGATGCATTTGGAATTATAAACTGTAAATTACAGCAAACTGGAACAAAATTTCATAAATATTAGTTATATTAACCAAAGCATGATTCCAACACACTTAATACAAGACAATCGATCAAGCTCAACTCCAATTAAGCTCAGCTACTAACCAAACAGCTGCCATTGTCAGAAACAGTGATTGCTTTTGAAGTTCTGAGTTAGAAGTGGAAAAAAAGTTTTAGCATGTGGTATGTCATGTGGAAAGGGAAATCCTTGTGGCTTGGATACACTGTGAAAGGGAAACCCATGTGGCTAAGAAACACTGAGAAATGCCATTAAGATACAGTTTATGCATATTTAAACTTCAATCTAAATCACTTCCATATGATTTCTTGTCCGTGGCTTGATGTACTTCTCATTACACCCTTCTACCTTTTGACCAAGTTGTGCGAGACTTTGATACATTGCCACTCTGGCCATGGAGGTCCACATTTGCCAGTGGCAATGCTGAAAAAAACCCCATCAGGCAGACAGATGTATTTCATGCTGAAAGGAAAAACTTCAGTAAGAGGCAAACCAGACATGCTGCATGCTATTCTGAGTTTGCATTTGATATCTGTCTAACTCTCTACACACCTAGAGACCAAAAGCCACGTAGAAGAAGAAAGCTGGCCTTAGAGATAGCCTTTTTTATTAAAGGGTAAGAACTGCACGCTTTGATTCATTTCCCATTCAAAGTGAATAATAATAATTAAAAAAAAACAACCAAGGACTGTACTGTAGTATCAGCTATTTTAAGACAATTATCTCTGGAGGAAAATGGAATGATGGATGTACTGGCAACAAGTCCTCCTCAGATTTACACACACTTAACAGCGAAAGTGGCAACAGATCCCCAGCTTCACGATTCCATCTGCAGCATTTCAAATTCTTGTTTATGCTCCTTACAGAGAGAGACACATGGAAGTGCTGTGCTCATCTATCCACCCTAGCTGCCTGTACCATAAGCTTTCATAATACAGTGCCTGTTCTCCTTTGTTTACCACAGTTTAGTCCTGGCGTAAATTCTATTTTTTTTTTTTTTTAAGTTAAATATACTTAGTTTTAGCTTAATGTTCACGTTTGTGACAGTAGACTTTGATCCACTTCATGCATGTCTATGTTGCATCAGTGAGAACAAGGCAAAACTACCTGAGTCAGTACGTCCACATACATTAGCTTTAGTGTAGTAGAGTGTTGCTACAGCAGTACCTCCTCTAGTGCTAGCTTGTCTTCATTTACTTAGAATTTCAAATTTTATTCCAATCCCACATTTTAAAATAAGAACCTGAGCTTTCCTCATAGCTTTCCCCATTTGGAAATGTAGTTCTGTATCACCTTTAAGTATTTCTGCCTGGCTACATGAAGGATTTATCTAAATTCCTTCTGGCTGTCAAAATCTTACAGCAACAACTTCCCATGACATTATTTCCTTCTATGCTGAGCTTCCATCCTATGAAAATAAATGGGACATACAAGAAATTGAGGCCAGACATGCATGCAATCAAATGATAATTGTCTTTGCATGTACTATAGCCCTTCTTTAAGTCACAGTTCTTTCCCAGATCAAAACCGCCCTTCTCAGAGCAGAGGTTATTCGCTGAGGCTTCACACCATGCTAGCACATTCCTACCACTTTTTTCTCTTGCTCCAGTCACTGGGAAAGGGAGCTGCTGGGCAAAACAAGCTCAGACAAGTAGAGAATATGAGTGTATGAGCAGAGTTTGCATCCAGCTATGTCCCCCAAATTCTCCAGCACTTCATACTATTTCCCCCCTAACGTGTTTTGCTTTCTGACCAGAAGACTAGAAGTCTGAAGTTCAACCTTGGAAGTTTTTTGTTAAAGCAAAAGAGAACCCCACACTTAAAAAAAGAAAGTCATACACAAGAACAAATTACTTTAGGTTCACAAGGATGCAGCAATGTTGTATACTTTAAATGCAATATAATGCCAAACCGGCACACCTCCATAGTGCTAGATACTTCTTAGACATATTTTAATGTAACCTTTCTGGATCAACTCTCCTTGCCATGTTCATTTACCAAAACATTATTTCCAGCCAGTGAATTTTCACTACAAAATATCACCTTCCAATACACTCTCTCCACCAAACCATAAATCACTAACTCATTACTAACCAGCACAAGCTAAAAAGAAAGTAACCAAAAAAATGTGCTGTATGTGGAGTCTTAACAGCCATTTTGGTGTCCTCACACACTTCTGGGTGAGAGTGTTGATCTGCCTAAGGGTAGGAAGGCTCTGCAGAGGGACCTGGACAGGCTGGATCGATGGGCCCAGGCCAACTGTATGAGATTCAACAAGGCCAAGTGCCGGGTCCTACACTTGGGTCACAACAGCCCCATGCAACGCTACAGGCTTGGGGAGGAGTGGCTGGAAGGCTGCCCAGAGGACCTGGGGGTGTTGGTCGACAGCCGGCTGAACATGAGCCGG
>NW_008825271.1:1162155-1162668 GCF_000699105.1 Pygoscelis adeliae
GATGGGCCCAGGCCAACTGTATGAGATTCAACAAGGCCAAGTGCCGGGTCCTGCACTTGGGTCACAACAACCCCGTGCAGTGCTACAGGCTTGGGGAAGAGGGACTGGAAAGCTGCCTGGCGGAAAAGGACCTGGGGGTGCTGGTCGACAGCCAGATGAACATGAGCCAGCAGTGTGCCCAGGCAGCCAAGAAGGCCAATGGCATCCTGGCCTGTATCAGAAATAGTGTGGCCAGCAGGAGTAGGGAAGTGATTGTCCCCCTGTACTCGGCACTGGTGAGGCCGCACCTCGAATACTGTGTTCAGTTTTGGGCCCCTCACTACAAGAAAGACATTGAGATGTTGGAGCATGTCCAGAGAAGGGCAACAAAGCTGGTGAAGGGTCTGGAGAACAAGTCTTATGAGGAGCGGGCTGAGGGAACTGGGGTTGTTTAGCCTGGAGAAAAGAAGGCTGAGGGGAGACCTTATGGCTCTCTACAACTACCTGAAAGGAGGTTGTAGCGCGGTGGGGGTC
>NW_008825271.1:1162817-1163402 GCF_000699105.1 Pygoscelis adeliae
GAGGTGGGTGTCGGTCTCTTCTCCCAAGTAACAAGTGATAGGACGAGAGGAAATGGCCTCAAGTTGTGGCAGGGGGGGGTTAGATTGGACATGAGGAAAAATTTCTTTACTGAAAGAGTGGTTAAACATTGGAACAGGGCTGGACTTAAAGGTCTTTTCCAACCTAAATAACTCTATGATTTTAACCATAAACCTGTGTGCTCTGCTCTCTAGGCTCCCAAGTTTGCACACAGAAACTACACGACACATGAATATAAGTTCTGTCGACAAGAAGATCTCATCATGCTAAAAATTAACAGAATTTCCAGAGCAGATAGAAACAATAAAGCTTGAGAACTTTATTTATTTATTTTGAGTTTGCATCCTCAGGAAATGAAGCATAACAGTATTTATGTTGCTATTTCATATTCTATGTTCATTCAGATTCAAGAAATCATGTTTCCCTGGCAACTCCATTGCTTTGCCTCCACAGGTTGCTTTAGTCTACCATCACCTTGGCACCTGCGACACAGTGCGACCAGTACGGCTTGGACAGAGCTGTGCTCGCTTGTGGCACTACCCGTCACAGCTGCCTAAACTCCGCTA
>NW_008825271.1:1163416-1178763 GCF_000699105.1 Pygoscelis adeliae
CTGCAGAGCCCACCAAAGGATCAGGGCTCTGAAGCCTGACCTTGCCTTCTTGGTGGAAGCCCCGTTAATTTTCACAGATCTTTCCCGCAGCTTCAGGTTGTCAAACCACACAGCACCAGGCTGGGTTAAACTGCCTCCAGAGAGACAGCTGCTACAGGCCAGCTCTCTTGTACAGCTGGCAGTCTATTTAAATGAACTGATATTCAAAAGCTGAAGGGAGGGAATTTGAGAGAGTGACAGACAGACACAGGGTGAAGTCTTGGCTTCCAGAGGAATTGCCGTAATGTGTCTGAGCAGGTGGTAACAATGAGAAGGAAAACCTATAAGAATATGAACTTAATTTCTATCACAAGTCATTAATAGTAGCTGAGGCACAAGCCCTTTCACAGCTGAAGTGGCATTTGGATTGATCAGTATTGACAGCTTGTTTACCAGGAAGATCTCAAAACTAGAAGTGCTCACCAAGCAGCTTAACCTTCTTCCTTCCAACGCAGGGAAAATACAGCGAGGGGGAGGCTAGCTCCTCACACTCTGCTGCTGCAAGAGGAAAAGAAAACCTTTTACTTTCTGGTTTTGCATTGAATTTAGAAAATTTGACTTGCTAATCTTTTATACGTCAGCATTCTTTCATCTTCTTGAGAGATAAATATTTTCAATCAGGCAATTCCCTTCAGGATAACAATGATTCAAATTATACTGATGAATGATATCAATCAGTTATTAGGCATGAAAAATGTGTATATCAAAGCCTAACAATGTTTATACTAACAGAAGTGCAAAGCTTTTTTCCCCTTCTTAAAAAAAAACGCTAATAGTTTTCTTATACACCCAAGAGGGTTTTTTTTCCTTCAAATGTTAGAATAAATCCAGCAGTTAACTGGTGAGTTTTCTTTGCTGTAGAACATTATTAAATATGGAATTAATCAAATTAATGAGAGATACCACGCTATATCCCTGCAGATACATAGAAGATGTTTTCAAAGGCTGCTTTTTAAAATGGAAAATTAATATTAAAACAGCACTGTTGACTTTAAAGCCCTAGACAGGGTTGCCTTTACTTCCCCATTATTTTGCCAGGTATCCATCTTGACTCAGACAGCATCTGACTTAAGGATTTTAAATGATCAGCACGTCAGACCTTCTCCCTGCGGACTTCAGGCACAGAGCTCTTCCTCTTTCTGTCCCTCATCCTAGGAGCTGGACTGTGACCCTTGCTGCAGAGAAGGTGGCTTCCATAAAACAGGACGTCTGTCAAAGCTGCTCATCACTCAGCTTCTTCATGCAGCAAGGGGAATGCCTGGACCACACCATGAGGTTTTTATTGGCAAACACCATGCCACGCAAATGGCTGCTCCAGGGCACCTTAGCTATATCTGGCAATTTCACAAATCAGCTAAGAATTTGTAGCAGGCCACTGCAGAAGATGATGTAATGAGGAGACAGTGATTTCAGGCAGAACCTAGGGAGAGTATAACCACAGGCTTTGCTTGTAGAGACCCGTATGTTAGCATGAGTAACCACTATATAACGTGAGCATATACCATGACTGCCTTTAACCTGTTCCTATGGAGACACATAGGAATGTGCTGCTCTCAGCAAATCTCGGTGGCTGCTGGACAAACTTAGATGATGAATTTGTAATGGAGGAAGCTGTATGTGGTTCCCACCTAGTCCATGTGCATGACACAATCTACATACCTTGTCTTACCTTTAGATTAAGCAGCATACCTACATGTAACATTCCTTTACACGACAGCAGAAACAATGAATATGTTTGTTTACTTTTAAGAAAATGCTATGAAACCTCCAAAGACCACAATGCCAACAAACCTCATCATGGACGGAATCTGCATAGCATGATCAACTTGAAGGGGTTCGTCCAGTGTTGCGATAGCCAAGGTTCCCAGCATCAGAAGGGACTTAAGCCTGCTATCACTTTGCCCACTACTTCTCTTAACTTCAGAGAGACATAAGACTGCTAACACCTTTTCTATTATTGCTATCACCTTTTCTACTACTTCCATTCTTTACGCAATAAACTTGTTAACCAACCTTGAGTGTCTGGGCCTTTCTTACACCCTTTGTGAAAAAAAGAATTCATTATGCGTATCAAGCTATTCACATGCTTCTGTCAGCTACCATACTTCCTTAAGTTAGGAGGAAAAAAAAAAAAAAAAAAGGAAAAAAACCCACCTCTCATTAGCCAAACCATTTGGTTTGAGGATAACACAAGGACGAAGATCTGTAACATAGGGCTGAAGAAGATACACTGCAAAATCAAGTACCAGACCTGTTCTTTCCAGCTGTGCTCAGCATGGTCTGCTTTCTGAATGGGACCAACATTAGGAGTCTGATATCAGAGGCCACTTGTGCTTCACCTACTGTTCACAGAAGACTTGTCCCTTCCCATCTCCACAGTCACCAGTAAGAGTAAAGTGCTCCATGAAAACCAGCTTGACCATTGCCATTATTTTAAGCTCCGTCTCAAGAGAAGCAAAACTGAATGTTAGATCTCTGGCATTCAAAGAAAGAAAGGCATCTTAATTGGTGTTCACAAAAGGGTCTGAGTAGAAAACAAAAACAGTAAGAATCTACAAAAAAATGACATGCTGAAAGTAAGTCAGGAAGCACATTCAATATCCAAACAACTCCCTATAGAAAAACAGTAGAGGACAAATAATGCTCATCTAGATTAAGCTATAGTAAAATTAATTCATTTTATAAACAGAAAATTCGTATCAGTAATGAGCAGTATAAATACCTAAAGCAAAGCAAAATGCAGCTGCAAATTATGGCATAACATCTTCTTTACAGCTACTTTCTTTGCCATTATGGAACTAAGCATATTGTCTAGCTGTTGGTTGCAGGAGTCATTTTTACAAAACAATATTTGTTTTATGCACAATACATCTGGTGCTGAAGATAAAAATTTCAATATACAAAACATTGTATATTGACATGAAGATATTTTGCCTAAGTTAACACAGTCATTTGAAACATCCCACCTTCATAAAGAAAACCAGAACTTCTAAGTTTAATTGCCTATGCAAAAGATATGTATGTTAACAGACACTTCTCACAAACCATAAATCAGAAGGCCTTGTTCAAAGGAAGGTATTTGGCATGGAGAAGTAGTAAAGACGACTACCAGAAATTCTTGCTCAGAAACATTTTAACCTAGAAGGGGTGCAGAAATACAGAAAATATAATCCTGTGCACAAAGTTCATTTCCCAGCAGTGGGTAAATGCCTAATCCAAATTGATTCTGGCAAATATTTCATGCTTTAATCAACAATTATATGTTTCAGAAAGCTATCTGGGGGAATTAAAAAAAAAAAAAAAGCAAAACATAACAAAACATGGGTCCTGATCTGATGCCATGAAGGATATTCATTAATGCAGCAACAGATGGTTAATCTGCAGACTTAAAAATATGTCAACTTCATTTAATTAAAAGTCAACATTATTATAATATTGCCATCATAAAATCAGGTTCTGACAGCATGCCAAATTTTATTTTGTTTTACTTTTAAACAGAAACTTTTTGATGAGGAGCAACACACTCACCACTTCTCCTGTGAACATTCACATGTCACAATAAACACAGAGCAACTTCTCCTGTGGGCTCTCTCCTGCAGTGGCTCTGCCATGCACAGCAGGATTTTGATACCTCTTCTCCTACACTTGGTAGCATGTCAGGCTGCTGCAGGTTCTGGAGCTGATACAGCTGTGCTACTACTGGTACTCAAGCTAACTGGTTTTGTGTCAGATCGAATAGCTCAGCTGTCACCCTGTAATCTGCAGTGTAAATACACAGCAGTGGGTCTAACTGTAAGTGAGGGGTAACTCATTGTAGGGGTATCGATAGCTGGCTTAAGTTATTTGTAAGGAACTCAACACAAGGATGCATCCGACATCAAGTAATACTCATTATTTAATGTCACATGCCACCAAAGTAAACTGGCACTGAGGCATGAGGTGTAACTACTAAAGCTGGCTGTTAGCACTGGATAGAGCAGCATTACAAAACACCACGCCACCAAAGTTATCCTGATTACAAGCCCATTACGTGATCCAAGTTTTGCCCAAGGCTTCTCAAATATTTCATTAAGAAAGACCTCAATTCATCCCCTAACGTTTCTGGGCTTAAAATCCCAGATGGCAAAGACTGTACCATCGAGGGACTTCCGCCTGTGCTGCACCTATAAGCTCTGCAGGAGTTTTATTTCGAAAACCTCTTCTCCTTGCGCAGAAGCCTCCAGATCTCAATGGGAGAAGAGCATGAGCTGCAGGGCCTGGCAGAGGGCAAGCACTCGGCACCCATCAGTACCAGAGTAGAAAGGAGTCAACTCTTGATGCGCGGGCCCTGGTGACAGCCAGTTAGGGGTTGCAAACCCTGCTATAAAAGTGATAGAGAAAGAGACAGGCAAGGTCCCATCTGGTTATGGACTACTACTATGCTCTGAGGTTTGGTGCAGACCCAGGTCTGTTAACAATATGAAATACCATCTTACTGGTTTGGATTAATTTGTCACTGTCCCAAGAATAAGAAAATAAATATAATACTTTTATCTGGAAGAAAACCGAAGCTTTCTTTCACCACCACCACCCTTTTTTTTTTAACTAACAAAAAAGCACCCAATAGTTCTGAAGTGTAACCCCCCCATACGTCACTGACCCACAAATATAAAGTGTAAGTAACAGCAGCACTAGGACATACTGGCTCAGGGGTCAGAGTATGAGGGCTTATTTTTATGTTCCAAGAAAATACCTATAGGCAGTCTTTTAAAACCATTACAAGTGCATGGTCTGTAGAGAGACTGTGAAAAAAAATCAGAATGCTGTTTTGCTGTATGTTCCCAGACATCAAACAGGGAGCTAAATTCCTGACAGTCACATCTGCATAATTACCCAGCAGCCATCTAACCCTTCGCTAGCCCCTCTGGACAGTTTCACAGCTGCTACAGTTCTGAGCAGCGGAGCTGGACAAGAGGTCAGAGAGGAGGACAGAACCATTCACCCAGATGCCACGGTTGGAAACAAGCAGCCAAAGCCTATGTTTTGCAGCTCCTAAGCACACCTCATATTTGAATGCAATGTCTGAATTCAATCAACGCAGCAGGCAAATGCATGTGGACAAATTAATCACTGCTCCAGTAGGAAGGTGTACAATGACAATGAATAATACCGTATTTACACATGCCTCAAAGTATTAAAGGATGCTAAGCAGAACTTGGTAGATGCTACCAAAATTTGGTGGATACTAACTTCTTATTTACATTTTAATAACTGTGTCTTTTCCTCCAGAGGTTTTGAAGCTTACTCCTTGGATGCACAGAACAACAGTGACAGACACACTCTTACTAAAAATATCAAAACAAAAAATGTACTAGATTTTTCAAAGCTGAAGGGAGAAATGGGTTGCAGGGTTGTCTTAGCAGTTTGTATTGGTTCTTATTTTAATTAGAGACTAGATCAGCCACTCCAGATGCCAATCCCAAATCTGGATGCCACAAGAAGAAAGTATGAGAGTTACATACATAGATGGTAAGAAGGCAGGCACCAGCAAATGCTGGTATTGCAAACCATCCAGGAAGGCAGAAGCTGCAGGGAGCTGATGCGTTCCTGACTCCTCTCCCATGCACCAAACTCATCTTGGGTGAGTTTGCTGTTAACAGCTGTAGAAACATGGCCGTGCAAAAGAAGCAGTCTCTTAGGTAATCACATCCTAATCCACTTGAAGCTGTAGTATCATGTAAAGATTTTCTATTATTATCAGTGGACACATAAAAATCTCAGTGGAAACCCAATGTACAGATCTAAAGACAGAATATAGGCCTAAACCAAGCATGATTCTAATAACCCCACACAGCGTTCCCTGAAGTCCTATAAAAGAGTACAATTCAATTGGGTCCAACTGTGAGAGAAATATACTTTCTGGTAGAAAAATATGCAGTGAACCCACAATCTCTCTATTGTAGGTTGTGTGCTAAATAGCACAGAATTTCAGTAAACATGATGCCTTGCTGGGTACAGAGATGTACTCAACTTTTCCTGATATTCCAAGTAGCGAACACTACTTATGAGTAACACTGCTGTTTGCACAAAGAAAGCATTTGGGGAAACAGGACTTTTTCCTTTTTTATAATTGAATTTTGAACACTGTGATTTACTTCAGTGTAAGAAATCATCAGCCAGTTTTAATGGCTTAAAATATTTTTTTTCTTTTGGGTCAATATAATGAAAAAATGATAGTTTTCATACAGATAGCAAATGTTTAACACCCAAAACCTCACTGACATCAACTACTTTAGTAACTCATGTCTGTTGGAGGTGGGTAATGCCCTGCTGCTTAAATACTTTTTCAAAGCAAAGAATGAGAGTCCAAGGACATCTCCAGTAAAGATAAATTTTTCAGAAGCAAAACAATTCAGTTCCCAGAGCACTTCAGGATACATCCCAAGTATGTCACTATGTCAAAGAAAGAAGAGAGAAATTACAGGAAAACATGAAATGCTTACAACCTGATCCAAAGGTCACAGGAATCAAAGGAGACACTCATAATGACTTCAGCAAACTTTGGGACTTGATCATAGTCACTCAGAAAAGGACATTTCAGAAATTTTACTATTTTCTTATGTTTTTTTCCAATCTAAAATAAAGAATAGGTTCAAAGAACTAACATTAAATACAAACAAATAGTTGAAATACTCAGTACTGCTCAGTGGTAATACACTATCATTCTCACAGCATCTCTCATTAAAGTACTGTATTAAACTCATACAACTCCTATACATTGTCAGTATGATAAAAAGGGATCATAATCAAAGACAAAACATATGCTGATTACCTGATATTTCTGGATATCACAAACTTCACTTTCTAGTTCAAGTCACTTATTTTAATCCTAACTAAAAATAGCAGACTTGCCAATTCCTCTGCTAGTCTGACAAGTAGTCTAGACGTGGTTAGATAATAGCATTCACCTTTGGCAGTCCCCTCTGAGGTATTAAACATTTGTTAATAGTTTAATGAATTCCAATCAAATAGTGCTTTATGACAGTCATATCTGTTAACAAATTCCAAGATGTTCATAACTACAAAGATCAGCTTTGTCCTAAAACACCTGAATTAGCATAAATTATGAACATACAGATGTTATTGACATATGGAATAGAAACATAATTGATTAAAAACATACTGCAAAATTCTTTTCATGCTCCCACAAATACAGGCAACTAACAGTTACATTAGTTATGACAGATACTCTAATGAGCAAGTAAACATCAAGATATTTTGTGCTATTCCAGAAATCTTCAGTTTTGCAAAAACGTATTTAAAATTTCCCTAATATTATTCATCATTCTGTAATCCTCACATGTGAACAGCTTTAATGGGAGGCATTTCTCAGTAGTACTTAGAGCCACAAGTCCACCACACGTTCCTCTACATCTTGAAGTATTTCCTGAAACAGTTTCTTTTTTCCTCAAAAGCCATATATCCTTGGCTTTTCTAGAACTACTTAATTTCTCAAACTACACACAGTATCTCTGAATAACATGCAGCTTTTTACAAAGTGAAGATACAGTATATTTTCTTACAGGTACACCAATCCACACAACAAAGAAATTTTTCACATTATTAAAAATATTTGAAGCATACATGCTATTTCCAGGATATGTATTTATCTAAGCCATATCCTTCAGTTTTCATATATAATTTCAAGCCATCACTGCCTGGCAGAAGGTTTAACAACAAGGAAGGAAATAATGCCTCTGTGACTCAGCAGCGTCCTAACACAGCAATATAACATATTGCGTTCAGCTCTGGGGCCCCCAACATAAGAAGGACATGGACATGTTGGATCGAGTCCAGAGGAGGGCCATGAAGATGATCAGAAGGCTGGAGCACCTCTCCTATGAAGACAGGCTGTTCAGCCTGGAGAAGAGAAGGCTCTGGGGAGACCTTATTGCAGCCTTCCAGTACCTGAAGGGGACCTGCAGGAAAGCTGGAGAGGGACTTGTTACAAGGGCATGTAGCGATAGGACAGGGGGTAATGGCTTTAAACTGAAAGAGGGTGGATTTAGATTTGATGTAAGGAAGAAATTCTTCACTATGAGGGTGGTGAGACACTGGAACAGATTGCCCAGAGAGGCTGTGGATGCCCCATCCCTGGAAGTGTTCAAGGCCAGGCTGGATGGGGCTTTGAGCAACCTGGTCTAGTGGAAGGTGTCCCTGCCCATGGCAGAGGGGTTGGAACTAGATGGTCTTTAAGGTCCCTTCCAAACCAAACCATTCTATGATTTTATGAATACCTAAATATGTGCTGACCCTAAACTTACAAAAAGCATCTGTATTAGTCGATGAGAGATCCATACAATCATTAGGTCACAGATCGTTCTACCTGAATGTTTCAGTTTGTTGCAGTAAATCCTGACAGCTTCAGCGATCACAAATGCTTTCCTGCTCCTACAATAAAAGGTTTAATATTGCCAAATCCATTTATTCCCTCCAGCCTTCTTTACCCCCCCAAAACAGCAGCCTGTACAGTATGGCTGCAATCAATGAGCATATGGGCCTCCATTTAAGAAGGATAAATTTGTTCTCCGCTGATTACTTAAAGAAATGTAATTGGTGTGAAGCTTCTGCAGTTACTGCAGAACATCTGTGTTTCCCCTACCTCTCTTTTTCAGAGACAGGAGAAGGATGAAAATTCCTTTTCTGTCTAATGACTCTGCAGAAAGGAGAACATTGCTACTGTCTTGGTGGGGAAGGAGGAAATTTGATTTATTGATGTTAACCTGACAAGAGTTTTGGTTAGGATTGTTCCCATCTATTCCAGAAAGGCAAGGCAAGGAAATTAATCCACTGGCAGTTAAACTGAGAAAAATAGTCATAAATGATTTCCTATACAATCTTTTGTTAATTTTTGTACCTGTGTTGTGGTTTAACCTCAGTCGGCAACTGAGTACCACACAGCCGCTCGCTCACTCCTCCACCCCCTCCCCAGTGGGATGGGGGAGAGAATTGGAAGAGCACAAGTGAGAAAAACTTGTGGGTTGAGGTAAAAACAGCTTAATAATTGAAATAAAATAATAATAACAATAATAACAATAATAATAATAATAATACACAAAGCAAGGAATGCACAGTACAATTGCTCACCACCCGCCAACCGATGCCCAGCCAGTCCCCGAGCAGCGGCCCCCCCAGCCAGCTTCCCCCAGTTTATGTACTGAGCATGACGTCACATGGTATGGAATGTCCCTTTGGCCAGTTTGGGTCAGCTGTCCTGGCTGTGCCCCCTCCCAGCTTCTTGGGCACCTGCAGCCTTCTCAGTCGGTAGAGCACGGGAAGCTGAAAAGTCCTTGGCTAGTGTAAGCACTGCTTAGCAACAGCTAAAACATCAGTGGTTATCAACTTTGTTCTCGTCCTAAATCCAAAGCACAGCACTGTACCAGCTACTAGGAAGGAAATTAACTCTATCCCTGCCTTAAAAAGCAGAACCTGTCCACAAATCAAGATATCTGATCACAGCGCTTTCTGTTTAGAGAGCCAAGGTCAGCTGAACTAGTACAGCACATGTGGTGGGCAGGGGTTGGTCTTCAATGTGATAAAAGCTCACTTGTCTAAGACAGACAGGGCAGAAATGTTTTATCCTTTTCAGAAAAGCTCTTTTAAAATGTCTGCAAGTGCTTCAGGGTCTACAATACCGACTTACAAATTGGTTCACAAATGAAAAGGCTCATGGTTGAAAAGATCTAGAGATGGCCAGTCCCACAGGTGTTACATTTCTCAAACTATCACTGCATGGTTAATGACTGTTACTTTCCCTTTTCCACTTTTCATTAATTCTTTGTCCAAGAGTACCAACATCAGTCAAAGCATCTGAGGACTCACGTCACCTTGCAGGAATTCTGTAACATGGTAACTTGATATGAAGAGGAATAAATGCAGTTTCACGGAGCCTGGCACATGACGCCATGCTCAGGTGCTACAGAACTTCACTGGTGTCAACGCCAGGAGAAAAGGCTGGCCTATGGTTTGGTGTCAAGCCGGCCACAGCTTCTATCAGTGGCCAGGCAGAACCTCCGCAATTAAGAAAACAGCCAAGAATTGTATCCAAAATACTGTATTGCAATTCATTGCAAACAGTCAGGAAAGAAGCTCCATAAACCTGGAATAATGATGAGTCTATTATATTGGGAGCACTCCAAGATACGTCTGAATTTTTCCAAGTAGACCATCAGACATCAAAAGTAGAGAATTCCTACCCTTTGGATGCTAGCGTGAAGCAGAAAGACTGAGCCTCTGGGGCATGACCACATTTGACAGATAAAGACCATCTGCATTGGAGAGCTGCTAGCCTAGGTTTTACATACTAAGAGGATATGGGCAGGGAGGAGTGCTGCAAGCTTCAGGTGTGTCTGAACGTGAGATGCACTTAATCAGGGTGGAATAATTCAGGGCAATCTGCTCCAACCATAATATGAAGAAAGCACTGACATGCCTCCCCCTGCTGTGATCAAGCCTGCTTAGAGCCCTATCCAGACACCATACCCACAGAGTAGGTTTCACCCTTTCTCTGAAGGGCAAGCGATGCTGTGTAGATAACAGTTCCCCAGCACATCCTCTGCCTGGAAGCAAAAAGACTATTTGCCCCTTTATGCAGTGCCTGCTGGGTCCTGCTGTGTGGTACCCTGAGGTCAGCACGCTAGCCACACTCTGGATCCAAACGGCCTGATTTTTCCTGCCATCTCTTCCCCATCCCCCGAGGCTTCAGAAGTCTCAGTAATAATAACGCTGAAATAGAAAGCAAAATATCCTCCCAAAGATGGTTTAGACACATTTTAAATACTAATGGTGAGGGAGGCTGAGGGGAGGCCTTATCGCTCTCTACAACTACCTAACAGGAGGTTGTAGCGAGGTGGGTGTCGGTTTCTTCTCCCAAGTATCAAGCGATAGGACAAGAGGAAACAGCCTCAAGTTGCGCCGGTGGAGGTTTAGATTGGACATGAGGAAAAACGTCTTCACCAAAAGGGTTGTCAAGCATTGGAACAGGCTGCCCAGGGAAGTGGTTGAGTCATCATCCCTGGAGGTATTTAAAAGGCATGTAGATGTGGTGCTGAGGGACATGGTTTAGTGGTGGACTTGGCAGTGTTAGGTTTATGGTTGGACTCGATCTTAAGGGTCTTTTCCAACCTAAATGATTCTGTGATTAACATCCTAAATTCGCCTCTGGTGGCTTCCAGTTTTCCTCCACCAATGTCATCCTCTGTTTCTCACCACCACCACCACTCCACAACCAAGCCTACAGGGCCAGGTTTTCCCTTTCCATCAGGCCCCTATCCTTTCATTCCTACCTTGGCTGGATGCCCCTCTCCCCTCAGACCTTCATCTCTCTTATCCTTCACCTCCTCCACTTTCCCTTGTTCTTGCTTTCTCCTTCCTCTTCTCCAGAGCTGCCCCAACACCACCCTTCTCATAGCACTCAGTAGCAACTGCACTGATAAAATGTAAGCAAATTATTAATCTTTTTTGAATCTGTGATGTATCTAGGTTTGCAACATCTCCCAGGTGTTAGCTAATGCCTAAGTCTTCAGATTTTTTTTCCTCAGTAACTCCTGCGCTATAAAATGCACCATTTACTTGCATTTATCTTTGTTCTTGCTTGCAAGTTAGCTTTATACAAACGTGAACTCACAGGCACTGGTGCAGGTTTCTGAATTTTGGGATTATTTTTTCTTGGAACATATTTCTCCAGATGAACAAAACACTCAAGACAAACCCCTTCAGAGTATTTATAGCTGAATAAATTGTACAGTTCACTAGCAGCTACTCCCTATGGCATTTGGTAGATGTGAGCTAAGCAGCTTTATTTGCTTTACTGCAATGCTGTCTTGTTTGTCCTTTAATGGCTTTTTTGTGTGTGGCTTTTTTTCCTCCACCATCACTCAACAAATAATTTTAAGACAGAAAATGAAATCGACAATTCCTAAATGTCCCTGCTCCCAAATGGGAGCTTCTTTTACTGTCATGAACACTTAACTGGCTCAAAAGCACAAGGCAATTTTTACTTTTGTTTACTAGAAAAGCATATTAAATACATGATAAAGTTAAAAAAATTAAAAAAAAAAATTAAAAAGCAGTAAAAACTACCAAGATCCTATCCTCAGGAAAAGGAGCAGCTCCACTTTGGTACATGTTTTGGGAATGATCATGGGAAACTTACTCAACAAAGCTAGAAGTGAGACATTTTTGCAGGTGCATAACTGACGATCTGACACAGACACTGAATGAACAGCAATTTTCCAAACGTTATGCACCTGAGTTCCCAGCTAGAACTAGCAATTGCAGCTTAAGTGGGAACACACTTACACACTTAGTGTCTTTCCCACACAGAGCACAAAACCTTTTCCTTGCCTTAAAGCAATCACTGTTACTCACAAATAGGTCTGAGAATGCATACAACCACAGAGGTAACCATGCAGAGTTAAAGATCTTATTTCGGCACTATGACACTGATCTCAAATTCCTGGTGAATGTTTTTTCAGTAGAGAAAACTTGTAAGGGTCAGACCCTAGCATTATCAGATAACTGCTCTGGTTGAATGTATAAGTGTACTCATCACCCATCACCTTGGAGTTGCAGATGCTGAGCACTTGGATGAAAGTATGAAGGCAAATGCCTCCAAATCCACCTGGAGGAAGAGATATTTACAATTATCTATTTTCTTATATTCTGAAATGGGTTTTAGTTCTCCCAATCCATTACCTCTGTTCTCCCAATCCATTACCTCTGTAGGTAAGAATTCAATATTAAACAGATGGCATCAACACATCTTATACTCCCCCTGAATAATTTCTCCAGAACAACAAAACAAGTTTAACAATCAAGTAAAGAAACAAAATTAATGCAGAAAACACTAAGACAGAATTGGACAAATCACTGATAACACAAATTGTAAGTTATTTGATTCTCACGTATTACTTCTCAGGTAAAAAACTCATGAATTTATATTGTAGGTAATACTTTTGGGGCTTCTCTACATAGGATAAGTTTGCATATAAATAGGCAAGGACATTAGTGCGTAGCACACTATTTCCTCATAACTGCCTTTTTTCTTCTAAGGATTCTTACCGTAATTAGAAATTATCTCTCTGCAATGGAGTAAAGAACCGAGAGTATCCGCACTGAGCATGACCACAGACTAGCTAGTGAACTACAAATTTACCCCTAATTTGCCTGGCTCTAATTATTCTTCCCCACCTAGAGAGAGCAGAAAAAAAGAACCAAAACTTATCTAAATCCCACCATCCCACAAAACAAGAAAAAGCTACCACACTTCCATTTCCAAAAGAAAAAATGTCACAGGGCTGAATATAAGGAAAATAAATTGTTTCCATCAAATTCTCAGACTATGGAGATTTTCAGGGATGGTACTTCTAAAAACCATAGTTGATATTCAGCAGACGTTCCATGTGATTTTGAAGAAAACTGATTAATATTTTCGTGATCACTGTCAGTCAGAAGTATTTCTGTAACTACAGTCAATATTTTCTGCTAATACAGTATTCGGATGAAGATGGAAGAGAGGTTGTCGAAAACAGGAGAACCACCCATGCCATACTCAAAGCACAAATACTCTTATTCAAAATGTGTTGGGTACCATATTTTGCAGCCAAATTGCCTAGAGAGGAACTAAACAACAGCTCAAGTCAGTTTTCTCTTCTCATCCAGTTCTTAGATTACTTCTGAAGTACATCTATTCACGTGCAAACACCAAGCCAGAGACTTCACTAAAGGATGCCAGTCTGACAGTCCCAGTTCTGACACGTAGCCATTGTTGCCACTGGCGTGTTTTAAGGACTTTTACTCTATCCGGAGACCTAATGCACAGTGGAACGAGAAGGTAAGGACAACACACCAAAGCTTTCCTAACACATTTACCCAAGAACTATTGATGAAAGACAGTTAGGTCTTCTTTATTGTGTCCATGCCTTTGTGCTCAATTCCAAGCCCTTCACTTACATCTAAGAAGAAAAAAAAAAAGCATCAGAGACAAGATTTCCCCTTCCCGAGGTAATTTCTGAAAGTGATTTTATTTAATTCATTGCATTAACTGAGCAATAGATCCCATTTTTAATAAAGTGCTGAGTCATTCTCATGTAAAATCAAAACCGATTTCCTATACTAAGCCTATTATCTGCATTGCATCTGGTTGGTGTCAGACATCTTTAAACAATATTTATCATGTCAAATGGTAGGGTGTAGCTTCAGGTTTTGTTCTTAGTTTGTTCTTTGCCTGCCAGTTCACTAACAAAATAAAACCCCCAAGCCCAGACTTTCTCTGTTTTCTTTTGCAGCATCAAACATTTCCATAAGATGTATTATGAAACATACCTAGAGTCTTTACAATAACATTGAGCTGTGTTATGTTTCTAAATCAAACTGAGGAAACTCATTAGAGCTATTCAAAGAGTGCAAGAACAGTTCTTCAAAGAAGCATCAGTAAATTCTAAATATACATGCGCTTACTTCAAAAGCTCTCAGTTCAACAGGAATTGGATCTTCAGAAATACTTCAGGATCTAAGCAATGTCAAGGAAAGATGAGAAAGACGAGAAAAGCAGAGAGGAGGTTTTTCTGAACGGTGACAGGAATCCGGCTGAGCAATGCAAAATTTTCGGAATGAGGCCAAACACCCGTGGAGAAGAGCGCTGCTCTCCCAGAGGTGAGAAAAAGGCTAAGATCGCATCCTAGGACTTAGGCATCCTAAGCCCAGATGTTTAGTTTTCTTTACACTGTACTGATGTGAAGATGATGAAGAGGCCTCCCGTGAGACATTTGCTACTCTCCTATCAAGTTCAGTAGTACCTATCTGTACAGTCCTGATGTGAAATAGCATCTTCAGTGCTTCATCAGTGTAATGCACTTAAAATATCCCTAAATAGACAATCTAAGGTGTTAGGGGTTTGGGGTTTTTTTGGTGTTGGGTTTTGGGGGTTTTGTTGAGGGGGGTGGGGTGGGTGGGTGTGTTTTGCTTGTAGGATTTTTTTGTACACTGATTTCTTTTAAATCATACTCAATATTATGATTCCTCCTCAGCCCATTTGCAAATCAAACCAACGTTGCCTCCAAAACATCCCCCCTTTGCAGCAGCTTGTGCACTACAACAGGAGCCATTCACAGCTTCTGGCTCTTTCCAGGCTTAGATTTCCAAACCATTACGCATCTTACTGTTCC
This sequence comes from Pygoscelis adeliae, assembly GCF_000699105.1. Classification (NCBI taxonomy): domain Eukaryota; kingdom Metazoa; phylum Chordata; class Aves; order Sphenisciformes; family Spheniscidae; genus Pygoscelis; species Pygoscelis adeliae. The sequence continues at coordinate 1,178,662 of NW_008825271.1, forward strand.
TCACAAAGCAAATCCTGATGAGAACCTGTGTTTTGTAACAGAGGCTGCAAGCCATGCTAGAACATCTTAACAATTTCCACCCACTTGGAAAAAAAAAAAAGG
>NW_008825271.1:1178781-1181263 GCF_000699105.1 Pygoscelis adeliae
GGGGAAGTGTCTGCACAACTGCAGTAAATACAGATGTTTCCATGCAGTTGTTCAATTTAATCTCCAGATGTGCAATCCTGCCCTCTTCCCACAGATTACCTGTAAACTGATATGGTTACTAGGGGAAGGAACGTGTATTACATGCCCACATTACAAGTGGCTGCATGCAAACGCAACGGTGACCAGTCAACTTAGCTGACACTGCACTGAGGGGATCAGTTTCCAGGACTTTGATTAAATCCTGATGGGAAGGAAAATACCTGTACAACAAGCTGTTCCAACTTACAAATGTGAAAGTAGTGAAAGTAGTCAAATTTCGTCTTATAGCAAACATGCAAAAGGCCCAGTTGCAATGCTGCTTTTATCACCCTAGGAAAGCAGGCAAGTTTCACAACTTCCATGTGTCCAAATCAGAAAATTACATCAAGATCAGAGGCTGAATTTGAGCTGACAATTAATCACCCATTATTTCCTCTTATTATTTCATCCTGTCCTTTGCAAATAGCTCAATGAATCATATTATCCTGCTGTACAAAATAACATACCTGCCATGAATTGTCACGTGCAATATATTGAAAATTGAATGTCTTCCCATACAAGAAAGAAGGTGCATGCATGAATACTGCTTCAAGTGATTAATGTCAATTAACTTTATACAATTTATAGTTTATATAATTTTCTTCCTCCCATATTCATTAGCACCGATTCCTTTTCCTTCAACTTTATTTTAACTGATTTTTCATCCAATACCTCTAACAATCCCTGTAGGGACTAGCACTGTATTCTGAGTCACACAAAGCCTTTGTATCTTTAAAACACTGAGGGTGGAGGAGCACGGACCAGAGAATCTGGATGCTCAGTAATGTATAAACAAGCACAGATGTTCTCTGTCAAAGATTTACTGACCTACTAAGAAGGCACTCCAAATACAAGTGATAGCTATATAAATGGAGAACTGGTGGTCCTCCACATCTGCCCCAGCTTTCAAGTTCACCATATATGCATGCAGGTTCCGTTAAGAAGCAATTTCAGGGACATAAGCCTAGAGTTCAAATCCATCTTGTGCTTGCCTGTATAAATTCTTTCCCCTTTTTTGTGACCTCCAGCCACTGGGATTAACCAATAGTTTCAAAGGTGGGACATTGTCCAAGCCCAAATGAAGTCAAAGAGGATCCTTCCAGGCCCAATGCAGGTAGCATCTGTGAAGCCCAGAAGCAGCAAGCACGCTGTAAATACTAACAGAGTAGCCTCCAAAGTCAACAGTAGTTTTGCTACTCATTTCAGAGGTGCATGATAAAATCCCACAGATGCTATTGCAATCCCCCAAAATTAAAGAAGGGCATAAGCTCTTGGTTTTTTATTATTACTATTATTAATGACTGATCATCCAAATCACATCGCAGTGAATAGAAAAATCACTTGAGCAGGTTTTCATGCATATGCATTTACATATTTAAAATTTCTACAGAGCTACAAGTGTCAAATTATATTATGCTGTAATCCAAACTCAAATAATTTCAAATACTGGCACAGAGGATGCAGTTAAGCATTCCAGTAAAAATCTTTTGTTGATCATGAATATAGGGCTTCCTACTGAAGCTTTTTTTACCTTTTAATACGAGCTCAGTTACTATGCAGTTAAGAATAAAGCTCGCATTTCTAGCTACAACAAATGTATTCATGCAACTATTTTGTATATACGCAAAATGCAAAGACACAAATCCTGATATTTTTGCTTAAGATAGTTACTCTAGTAATCCCATTTCTTGACTATGGCCAGAAGGTAAGTGCTGAATTCAGTCCAGACTGCTGTTAATGATCACTCAGTGGCAATGGTACTTTGCGTGATGCTCTCAGCAATTATGTTCCCCGTCTCAAATAGCTGCATGTAACAATAACAGTTTCAGGGCCCTGCCCAGATTCTGCCTGGAAACTTTTACTCTTAAAAGGAGATTTCCCATCAGTGAAAGATTTGGCCAGGCAGGAAGATGACTCACTAATGGCCACCCTCATCAGAGCCCCAATAAGAAAGATGATTGCATGCTAGGCGCACAAGAATACGTAAGTCTGAACTCACCTGAGCTAGCAAATTGCCAAAAAGTAAATAGCAGCTCCTTTGTTCAGCCTTAGCAGGCCGTAACAGAAACAGAGTCATCCGTATTACAAGCACATGGTCCTGCAATACAGCAGAGACCAGCAAGACTTTACTTTCCTTATGGACAAGGACCAACCACATACCCCTCCAGAGCATCAGGAAAAAACAGAAGCTGCCCAGAGCAGGTGTTCCTCTGCTGTCACAAAGTTAGCAAACTACCAAAAGACCTAGCAGGTGAGCTTTACTTATTAGCCCCTGCAATTAGCAGATCCAGAAACAAGCTGATGGCTCTTGAGCCGTAACTAAGAAAACCCATTACAGAACCCAAGCTGGCAGACCATGACCTTGGAAAGAAGGAGAAAAACACTTCAAATTCAGCTGAATGCA
>NW_008825271.1:1181343-1198731 GCF_000699105.1 Pygoscelis adeliae
CCCCCCCAATATCCTCACCATCTTGGGTGGTCACCTTATATATGTACTAAATGCAACCTATGCTCAATTACAGTCATGTCAATTACATTGTAAAAATAAAGCTACAACCTTAACACCTGTGTCTAGATCATCCTACTCTGTGTGTCTAATCCAATGAAGCCATGGTTGTTGCAATAAGGAAGTCTCAATTTTATTTTTTTCCTAAATTAACACTGAGAATCTCAATCTCTTTCTTTCACACACACACTTAACTTCACCTTGTAAAACCCTCTTAGAAATGTTTGAGGGAATCTCCCATCACCTGCTTGTATACTTACAGGAAATCTGCAGCAAGTTAATTACCTAGGAGGCCCTCTATCACACTACCAAGTCTGGCTGTAACCAGCCAGCTAAACACACCAACACACACACACACATCAACTACAGTGCTCTGGAAAAATCACTTTAACCGCTTCACCTTTCAAAATCAATTAATTTCTTCTGGTGAAGGCGACTGTATCAATCACTGTTGTAAGCCCATTGACAGAATGCTTAGCTGACACTTGCTCAATTGAATAAAAATGTAGAAACCAATAGAAGTTGAAAGTAGAACAATTCAGAATGTAATTGTCTAAGGTGCTTTTTTCTTAGTCCTCCTAAATCAGAGCAGCACAAAGGTTTATGCTGCTCCAATTTGTCTATCAAACTATCAGATCTGTCTGAGACCATTTTAAGCTGTGCATTGTTATAGTTACTAATACTTCACAGACAGATGAAGAGTTGCTTGTAAGCTACAAACACACACTCATAAACCTTTATATGAATTTCTTGCAGTCATTTTATTTCAAGTTGCTTATCAGTTCTAGCATGAGGACTCAATTATCTACGAGGCATTTTCCTATTCCTATAGGCATACTGTGCTCAGGACTCTCTTTGAAGCTTCCCAGATGGATGTCACGTGAAAGAAGCAAGCAAGCAGGAAGACAATATATGGAACAGAGTCTGTATGACCACTTCTAAACAATTACGTTCTCAAAAGAGAAGCAGAAAGCTTAGAGACATATATATTGCTTCTGGCAGTAGTGCTTCATTAAAAATAACCCAGAAAAGTGAAACAGGATCAATAATTTCTTACTGAAAAAGTAAGTCTTAAACATTAACTCTTCAGGCCCCTTACTGAAAACCTCACCTTTAAAACTTCTATACTGTACATAAATGAAGCTTGGCTTCTGACTGAAGTGTAAAACAAGGTAGGGTTACTTGAAAGTCCAACCCTCCCAGCAGGGTTTGTTTGCTTTTTTGTTGTGTATCCTTAGGTCTATCTGTCAGGTTGCTTGCTTCTTGTCTTCGCTCCAAGTATGTTTCCTCTTTGTCAGATTCCACCACCATCTTTAACTCAACTCAAGGAAAAGCCCTTCATCTTTCATTTTCTCCTTCATCTTTGCATGTGATATTTTTCTTTGTTCATTGTTCTTTCTAGTTTTATATATTCATCTGTAACCCATTCAACAAGCCGCATTTTTTGAAGTCCAGAGTAGAATAGATTTGCATCCAGCCACTGAGTTAATTCTGCTAACACAAGCATAAATCCTCCTTTAAATATGTCCTACACCTGCAATGAACACAGCACTAGCTTAAAATTACAGAAATCCAAGAAGCTTCAATATAGGACTTAAGAGAAAGAGTACCACTGCCTTATGGCATTACCGCATTTGTTCAGTACCCTTCTCTCCATTCACAGCTCTGCCACAATCACTTGACAGTAGCTTTATAACTACATCTATTTGAAACCTTTATTCTATGTTTTTCTTTCTTCACCCGGCTTTTTCTTTTTCTGAGTTGCACCAAGTAGCAGTACTTTTAAGAAAATCTTTAATTTATAGACCAAACAAAATATTTCTCTTGTAGTGTCTTAGAAGTCATCTAATCATCTGCCCGTTTCCATTCTTTATACTAGTTAAATTAATGGGGTAAACTAATTTCAGCCTTTTAAAATAACAGTCAGGTCCAGAGCATTCACCTTGTGTTGCTCACCAGGTATTTTAACATACCATGCTGTAAATAAAATATTGGTTCCTTATAAATTGACTGTGGTCTTTAGAAAGATGTCATTATCTCCCTGTTTTGACTAGATTAATTTTTCTCAATGAATCTAATATTTTACAATGTCATATACATTTTAGCAATGATGTCTTGAAAAGGATTATTACTGCATAGGTTTTAATTTCAATGAGGACATTATATTAGAGAGAGAGAAAGAAAGGAAAAGGGGCTGGGTGAAGAAGGACATGAAAGAATCTAGTATCCGAAAGACATAATGAGGGTGGATTGAACTCACATACTAGGTATATAAATTTCAAAGCAGAAAATATGATTTCCAGTGATACATATTTTATAAGTCTCTTCTTAGCTAAGCTGAATTTTCAGCCAAAAAAAAAAACGAAATCAAAATGCAAAACAAAATTAAATGAGAGACAAGGAAATAAACCAAACAGAATGTCAACTCTTCTCCTGAGCAGCTGCTGAAACAGTGGATTTAAGCGTTTCATATTGAAAGTCAGGATACAAAATCAAGTTGGATCAACAGATATTAAAACTTGAAATAATTTTAAACTGAGAAATTGTACAAAACAAATAATCTGAAATATCAAAATACATCTCACACACACCTTATGCCACCCTGAATTGCTGGGGAAATATTGATTAATCGTACTCCTTCTACAATTGCTATTGAAATAGTAGCAAGAGAAATTGCAGACAACACAATACTTGGAGAATCATCAGTAATGGTATGCTTCATCTTTGGAACCACATCCTTAACATCAATTAACAGGCAGATAAGTAAGAAGTGAGAAGGCAACTGGATTTCAACAACCCTTCTCTTTTAGGTTGTCCTACCTGTACATCACCGAGGAAGGAAAGAAAAGGAAGCACAGGATATGCTGTGCTGAAAAAGTGTTTTGGATTTTTGGTTTTGGTTTTGTTTGTGTTTTTTTTAAATACCTAGACACCTTGTTGGAATCACCTTTTTGGTTGGGTGAGTGGGTGGGTGTGTTGCCAACCCTCTTTCGTGTAAGTTTATTCGGGCATGTGCAAAGAGACTGCACCAGCAGCACATACACAGCTTAAAAGTATAAAACAATTATTTATTGATGAGCACACACACAAGCCAGCAAGTTTAAGAGCTGCTAGGCTACTCACTACCCTGATAAAAGACTCAAAGGACTTTTGCTGGCTAGGCAGACCCAAGCCCAGAGGAGAGGGGTCAGCCTCTGGAGCTCCCTGGAGCAGATTCCCCATGCGGCCAAGCTGCCACCCCCCACCACCTCTGCTGGCATCAAGGACCTGACTGGCTCACAGCTACATCTCCTGACCTCCAACCAGCCTCTCCATTTTCTTTACTTTAGTTTTTAATACTCTTCCACATCAGCTCTTTTCTTCTCAGTTCTTTGAGGTACTAACAATCCTTGTCTCTACAGTTCTGCCTTTGCCTGTAGTTTTACCTTTTTTTTAAATTATTTTTCTTACAGGCTTTCTCACAGCTCTTTCTCATAACTTCACAATTTTCTCAGACATCGGAGCCCAGGTTATGTACCTGGGCTGTGTTGGAGCAAGACCTTGGGTCTCTGGAAGAGACACAGCTGAACTGGGTAGTTCAGGAAGAAGTTACAGGGAAGAGGCAGGCAGAGGGGGTTACAATGTACAGAGAAATCAATACTACAGGAGTAAAATTCTCATTTTGACACAAGTGTCTAGATCCAGCTTAAGCCAGAAATAAAAATACCTCGAGTGTTCCATTGAGGGGGGGAGGGGGAGACAAAAAACCCCAACAGTTAACATTTCTAAACATGGCCTAGGCTCATATGTATTGCAACACTTCATCTTCAAACTTCAGCATTTATTAAGTTATGGAACTTTCTTGCTAAAACAATTTGCCACAAAGGACTGATACTCTATCACCAGCACTAGAAGACTTTTGCCCTTCAGCAATTTTGGTAAAATATTAAGAGCTTATAACGCTGTTTGTCACCTTGCCCTGATTGCTTATCGCTGAAAAAGTAATCTCAGAAAAATTTTCTAGCAGTTAACTTACTAAACCCAGATGTTTGTGAAAGAGTTAAACATAAGGACTTTAGAAGAGCATTTTTTGCCCTTCCTTATGACCCCATCCTCTGCTGAAAATTGGTTAAATCTTTACAGCATCTGGTTGGATTTGTTTGAACTCGTATTTCTCTTCTTTTGTGATTTAATCTTTACTTTAATCTTTAGTATTCCATTGCCCTTCTGCCCAGTAAACCCACTTACCTTTGCACACCAAAGCTCTTGGGGTACCCTCACGTGCTGTGCCATAAATTCTGTTTCTTGATACGTACACAGGATACTTTGGTTCCTCTTATTGAGACAGAACAACTCTAATTCTGTGCATTAATATATCCTTCTATTTGGGAAGTTATTGTTTAAGTATTTCATGTAGAAGTACCTCGTTTCTTTATTTCCTGGAATGACAATCTGAATGATCTGAAGACTGAAAGGCACAAAACAAGTCCAAAGCTAGAAAATAAATATAATACCCTCTGAACAAATACAAAATTACGTTTTCTTCTTGAACTAACATTTCTCAGCTCTTCATCAGCTTTTTGGAATTTTTTCAGAAAGCAGGAATAACTTTTGCTTCATGAGAGAGTATACGGCCTCATTTTTAGTTGCCCTTGAAGTTCAGAAACACTGAAGTTTAACTTAATGTTGTGTAAGTTATCACCTAAAACCTCCCAAGCAGCAAAACCTGCCAGTTAACTTCACCAGCAGCACTTCAGTGCTCCCCTTGCTATTGCTGTTATCCCACACATTTTAAGAAGGGAAAGTCAGTCTTTGCATCTTATAGTAAGACAGACTATAAAGTATTTTAAAACCAGGCGTATTAGGTCATTTCTTTCATATGAGGGTCAGCAGCACTAAAGCACTATTGGCAAGTAATGCTTGTTTTAGCTGTTCTTTCATCAGAAAAACTCTTTGATAGCAAGACTTCAGTTGCTGAAAAGGATAACAGTGATTTCTAAACCACACGAATATGAAAACAACCACAAGACAAGTTTTCACAATTACACATTTTATAGATGCAGCTGATAAACTTGAAAGTTTGAGACCATAATACCATGAAAAGCGCTTGGGCTAAGAGGTCTCGCTCATACCACAAAGGAGTTGAAATTTCCCTAAGAAAGAAGTGATGACTACCAAAATGGTTTTTTTTTGACAAACTCTTACAGTTCTTAACCCAACATCATCACTAGAAGACAATCCAACTGAACAGACAACAATTCACCTGTATTACTGCAAGGAGACTCTGCTATCTCATTACACATTTAACCCCACACTGGGTTAAAACAAAAAGTTTGCATATTGCACCTCAGTCACTTTTACAGGACAAAACCAGGTAGAGTTGTGAAGCAAATTTGTTCCACTCTTTTAGCCTAATGCAGTAATTCACAAGCATTGGCAAAGACAGGAAGAGCTATTATTACACAGTTTTGGGGTTGTTTTTTTTTAAACATAACTTTTTCAAAGTTCTGTTGGGTTTTTTCCCCCCTGTTAACCTCTAATTTCTCCCGAAGTCATAATTTCCTATTTGGAGAAAGTAGCAGAAGCCAGAAAGAATTATTGTTCCCCATTAACAGGCCTATCTCAGTAAACACTGATCGCTCCACTTCTATAGATTCCCGAGGCTTACACAGCTGGAAATGTCGATTAGCACTGAGAACACAGAGCTAGACCAATGAAGGCAATTCAAATTTGTGGAGGTATCACCCACGCTTATCTCCTACCTAGGCTCTGGGAAAGACTTAGGTGACTCCAAAATGGGACCAGTAACAGCCAATGTGTAATCAGGACACTGCCTACGGAAAATAAAACCTAATTCCATCCAGGCCAGGTTCACAAAGAAATTCAGACATTTAAACATTATTTCAATATACTTAATCTCAAGAGAAGTTAAATAATCAGTAGAATCTGAGCTCCACTACCAGGATGGGGAGAGATGCAGAGAATTTCAGGTTCAGAAGGCCCGTAACTTTCTGACAGAGTCAGGTAGTTAAACTACTTTCTACCTAAAAAAGAAAAGAATGTCACTGTTCTTCCTTTAAAATGTCTAATAACTCAGTAGCAAGAGGACTCATACCAAACACGAGACACCAAGATTCAGTTTCCTACTCAAGTTTTCAGTCTTCTCCCATCAGTCTCAGGAATACATCGCTATAGACTTAAACATTTTAAATGACTCACTATCCAAAAAAGAACGGCAGAGTTCATAGGCCATTTGAAGTGGCCGCAGTCATCTAGACTTTGTCATTGTCTTTACTTTATCTGTAAGTATGCTGGGGTGTGCATCCTGCACTGCTTTTGTGTTTTAAATTGGAGAGGTAATGGCCAGCATACAGGTAGAGATCAAAACAGATGCACAGAAAATGGCTCAATGTCTGTCGGTAGAGATTCATGTGTGATAGTTGTATCTGTTTTAACTTATCCAAAGAGACCACTTCCTTCTCAAAGACATTTTTCTACTGAAATTAAATTGTTGACATACCAGACTTTAACAGCAGTTACCTACTGAGGAGCAGGATTTTAAAGATTTTCTCTGTTTTCTACTGATAACACAACTGAAAACAAAGTAACTTTCCTTCTCAATTTTACAGTCACTCAGACTTAAACAGTTTCTTCTTTGTTCCTGGGATGACATCGACATGCTTCATTTTTACATGACACCCAATTCATTTTTATGCCAAAGCCCTTAATACCATTAATTTTCTCTCATTTTTTAAAAGCCAATGCTATTCAGATTGTGCCAGTTCTGAAACTTTCAGTACAGGATTTTCATAATTTTATGAGTGTCATAATAGCAGCAGATCACACAAATGACATGGAAAACTGAGGTATTCTTGTCTATCTTTCAGCTCAGTTTTAACCAGCTCACCAGAAGCTACGGGAAATAACTTAAGTCTTCCATTGCAAACAGACCTACCTCTTACTTTAGTTCTTAAACCTGCATCTCCTATTTTATCTTGCCAGAAACAAAATGCCAATAATTCAGAGGGAAGCTCTCTTAATAGTGAACACATTCCATATCTCTACTTTTTGTTTAAAAAAAGCAACCAACCAAACAACAACTTTAATTTAACTGCACCCTTAAATGCAGAATCTCAAGATGAGAATAAGTTCAGCTGCACCACTACAGTCAATAGGCTCTGGAATTTAATCAATGATGTCTTCCATGAGTGGCAAAGTGAATAATTGCAGGTGCCCTACTGTAGTCAAAAAACATCGTTTGCAGATTCATTTTAGCCTTCTCTGAAATAACACAGCAAGTAGATCTCCATCAAGTCACCCAGCAATGCTTTCCAACTTTTTTTAGCCCTTGCAGCCCCAGGTGAAAGAATTAATTTAACAACAAAGCGCTCCATCTGACTGGGAAATCATTGCCTCATTGATTTTTTTATCACTTCATAATATCACACCAATATTTCTTAAAGAAAATTTACTAAGCCCTGGAATGGCAAAGTGTACTGGGCTCAGCCAGGTGTGCAATTCTATTGACATCTTGTGTGTTTGAGGTTCAGATTAGAGAGACTTATTTTTCTAAATAAGATAACCTCTCACAGAAAATAATTATGATCTTATTTTGCTGGTCTCACATCTTACATGTGTCATTTTAGTTTGTGATCCCTATATCCTTAATACTTTAAGCTCTGCCCAGCAAAACTTCCATTGATAACAGGTTTCCTAGGCTTTTCAAGCCTGAAGTAGCAGCTTAAACAGGTATGGTAAAACAAATGTCAACTTTAGTTTGAAAAGCGAACACCACATCCTCTTACAGCTTTACCTTTCCCCACTTTGCGCAGTCCAGTTCAGGACTCATTCATGCAGTATCCCGCCTCTATAGGACTTTGTTTTGAAAAGGCACAAATATATTTCTCGTAGTAATGCCTACCAGATCTCCTAATGGAAATCTTGAATAGGAAGCCACTGAGCAATCAGCACAGAGCAGAGGAGGAAGTAAAGATAAATAGGATCTAAATCTATCATAATTACTTCAAGAGGGCCAATTCTCTTGCTCTCTAGTTATCAGAAAGGAAATGACACCTTATCTCCCATTTATTAAATTATTAGAAGGCATTCAGCCACAGCTGCCTAACAGAATACTACCAAGCACAGCTGTAACTTGTTACTGCCCTATGCTGTCAAAGAAACTATCAAAAGTCTGCTTTCCAAGAAGCCTGAGTGACTCTCATTCATCTCAGCTCCTTTAACAGATTCATTACTTTTAGCCTTAACAGATTCATTACTTAAAGCTCATTACTTTTATTACTTTGTTCTTAGTTAAAAGGGTCTGTGCTATTGAAACAAGTTATTGCAGGAAGTTGGGATCTACAGCTGAACCATCTCACTGCTGGAAAACTTTACATTCTGAGTAATTAATTGCCTGCAGTTCTGCTATTAGGAATTTATTTCTTTGAGTGTAAACCTCTGATAAAGAAAAGAAATTCAAAAGAAAGTACCACATGAACAAAGTGTCATGAAAATGTACTACAGAAGGTCCCAAAAATGTCCTTACTTAGTCATTCAGAAATACTAATAAAAATCCACAGTGAATTTCAAAACTGTTTCAGTTACTTAAAAATATACACACACACACACGTATATGCCTGTCTCTCTATCCAAAGTTAAAAACAGTCCTGGTCTAGAACCTGCGTGTCGGCTAACAAGGTTGAAGCATTTGTACACAACTAAATGTAAAATATGCAAACACATAAAATAGTTAGAAAGATGCACCTTTGAGAAAGCAGAGGGAAGATTTTCATTACTTATAAAAAATAAAAGTTTTATTAAAAACTTGACTGTATCAATTTAAGGAATGCATTCTGACAACAATGATTAATTTTTAGAGAGCTCCCAGTAAGCCAAACAAATTACATTTTGGACACTTAGCAGAACAGTTTCTACAAAAGATTACCGTCCCTTTAGAATAACCCATTCATAATTGTTATTATCATCCCACTAATACAAAATTGCCAGTCTCTTGACCATTCTCCTCTTAAGTCTCCAAGGTTTTCCTGAAAATTCAACATTATAATCTGTTTACTTGAAATAGATTTTTCTGTTTAAGGTCTGTCCAAAAGCTTGTGAAAGTACGATCGGAAAAATAAACGCTGTCTGAACTCTCTAATAAAATCATACTTCTGTTTGTTCTCATGATAGCCTACAGAAATATTGTATTAAAATTTAAACTATCAAGTTTCCAGTAAGGTTTACCAAAGTAAACAGACGTTATCTTCATGTGCTAACTGCAAACTACTCTTTCCTTCTTGTAAAATTAATGAGACAAAGGCTCAGTGGCTCTCCTCTCTCCCCTCGCCTTGACAGAAAGCAATTTTCTTTGTGTTTTTGGATCTGATAAACATCTAATAATGAAAACACTCATTTGTTCTGAGCTGCTTTTTAGCTGGGCAGGAATACACACAACCAGCCCAATTAGAATAAAAAAGCCTGTGTTAAAATCTCAATATGAGTGCAACATTAATAATAAGCACATTCTCACAAAACGTAGAGTAGCAGTTCCCATGGCAACCATAAGTCTCACTGCACATCTATTAAAGTAGGGCCTTTCTTCACAGAAGTGCCAAAAGCACAGACAACTTGCCAACAATTTGTATGGTATGTATTTATATGGGTGTATATGCATCCTCTATTGCATTAGTATGAATCTTACTAACTACAATTAATGCCACAGTTGTTCTCTCCCCCACGATCACTGAAAAAAAGCCACTATGGAAAATTGGTTATCCTGTTATACACCATTTCTCAAATATTCTGACATGCCTGTCATGACTGTGTGACCTTCAAACTGCAGACGCTCTTTAAACATCCCCTGATGCCAGTTAAAAGGGTCAGAGTAAAGATTTCAGAGCAGCTGCTAATACTACATGACCTGTCCTCTTTGCAAATACAGCTTCATGGTTCATAGTCCATTAATGCTGTTTTTGGTTCTTAAGAACCTTCCTGCTTTCTCCTGTCAACTTATTTTCCCTTTGACAAAACAGTACTTCAATTAGTATTTAATCGAAAAACATGTGTCTCTGAAGCGTCTCACCATCACTCTGACAGCCCAGACCTCACTCTTGCAGTAAGAACTCTTCGGTTTTCCTACTCTACCCTCATTTCACTGCTAAATTTTGCTTTCTCTGTTGCTGTTGCCCCCCCAATGCCCTTTCCAGTCTGCTACAGAAAGCAGAGAAATATTCATGCTACTGTCTGAAATACACTTTGTGATCTCCATCACGCAGCCAAAAGCGCTGGAAAAAGCTTCAAGAGTTAACGACACACTTGTATCTGGGGCAGGTTCAAAACCCAAAGCGTAGGCCTGGACCAACTGTCTCAAATGCTTTCCCACTCCTGACTAAATATCTCCTTTGGCAGCCTCTTAATTCATCCAAGACAGAAATCTGTCTATGAGACTATCTAGATTAGGTATATGATGTGTTATTATGATCTCAGTGCTCTCATTCCAGTTTGCATCTTTTATAAATACTGATGCTCCAGGGAAACCTTGAGTTACATACTGCATGAGCAAATTTTGAGAAATTTTAGTATGCAGTTATATTCCAGTGCTTTTCCAAAGTCTATAGAAAAAGATGGACCTTACCTAACTCTGAAATCTTACAACCCCTTTCTAGAAGAAGAAAGTAAAACGAAGACGACTATTCTTTAGGACATCTGGAAAGTCTCACTATGAGATTCATTTAAAGCACTAACAGTAATTATGCATGTCCCAGAAAAATCACCCTTCTAAGTCTGTTCTCAAATAAAAAGTCTAAGAAATAAACAAAACCCCTCCATTCAGAATGACATACAGACCAAATCTGACTCACTAGACATTGTGAAGTGCTAGAAGACTCAAGTATTTAGTTCTAATGTTAAAAACGTGCTGGGATGTACACTGTAAATCTGACCCTGAAGTCAATTATCTGCATTGCACATATGAGTAAAGTCATACTTTTGAGAAACATGTGGTACACGTCTTTCACCAGCTAAGTCTTAAACTAAGAGTAAATAACTTGGTGATGCTCACATAACCTAATCATTGCAACAATAGCTGAAACACAGTGCAGTGAAAGTTCTTTAAACTAGTAACACACGGTTAATTTCAAGATAGCCATTTGAAAAAAGCTGTTCAAAACAACTTTCATTCCTAGCTCGAAGTTTATCACAACAGAAGTCAATATAAATAATCCAGAAACGCTAAGCAGTTGGAAACAGTTGAAATTTAATAGGCAGACCCTATGGTACAGTAATAGGATACTAAAAGGGAAGTAACAAGATTTGCCTTCTGTGTTTAGCTTCTCTGAGTCATTTTTCCTAACAGTGAAAGGGAGCAAATTTGAAAAGGGTAGATGAAGTTCTCTGTGAGAGGACTTTATGAACCCTGAGTCACTGTGACAGACTGAGTAGCCTGCAACTAGTCACTGTCACCTGTCCAGTGCACCCTTCACTTGCCATTTACCAGTTAAGTAGGCTCTTTCCTCACTGCCAAACCTCTTACATGTAATATTTGTGAACTCGCCTTCATAGCTATCTTTCCATCTACTACCCCGTACAGCTCTGCAGACCTTCACAGATCATCTTTTCACCTTATGGAGAAATATCAACAAAGCTAGCATGTTTGATACCTAGTTGATCCCAGGCAACTCTGGCACCCATTTTCAGTGTCCATCCATCTCTGAGTTCTTTTTTTATAAAAAGGAAACAATAATGTGCACATGTTCTCTTGAGCAACGTGTCAGACATTCTGATGACTAGAAAGAGCTCTTTGAACATGTTTTAAAGTTTGAAGTATCCTTACTGATCCAGTCTGCACTCACGGCCACACAAGGACTTGAGTAGTGCGTTCTGGATGACCAGCAAATCCCAAGCATTGCAGAACTTCAGTCTAGGTGTTCACTCAGAAACAGACACTTTCATTACATTTATTATAACCTCTCCTGTCTACAGGCCCAACCTAGAATTTAGGAGTACAGTACTTTAGACCTATCAAGAATAGAAAATGTGGGATCATCAGAAAATAAATAGCTGCAAAAGCAGTGCAGCATTTTCCTCCGTAAGTATAAAGTCAAACACGTCGGTTCCCATGGGCAGAAACTCAAAACTTATTCCATCCACTGGCCTGAAAATAAACAGCAATAACACTAGCACTTTGGATAACAGCACGCTGTGGATCTTCACACCTCTGCACACTCATTAATGCATTCTCAAAAAGTATTCAGATACAGAAGTATGACTAACCTTCTTACTGGATTAGGAAACTAGTATGTGGTGAATTTCTGACTTTCCAAACTGTTTGTTGTTAGAATCATAGCCTTAGTCAACAGAGATGGAAGAATTCTTTTAGGAGACATTAGAAGACAGATTTATATAAAAAACAGTGCAAGTCATCACTCCAAACATCTGTGAACTTAAAAATGACAATTTACAAACCATACCATATCATACAAAGCTTACAAAAAAAAGAAAGAAAAACTGTCAGACAGTGAGCTTCACTCAAAGAATTTCAAGCATGAATTGTGCAAGTTATCAACACAAAATACAAAAGATGACAAAAATCTTACTGGGTTTCTGAAACGAGCAACAAAGGAAGTGATTCCAAACAAGGAGGAGTAACAGAAATAGGAAAGTAAACCTTGAGGGGGAAAAAAAAAAAAAAAGATAAATTTTTCCATTTACTGTTAAAGAGCTTCAGATATGGCAGATAAAAGATAACACATATAATGCAGTTGTGCTCATAATTAATCTGTATTTCTAATATAGCAGAATATGTATACTAGGCATATATTAAGAGATATTGCCAAACAAAGTGCATATGCTGCATAAAAGAACACTCAGATACAGATTTTCTCCTCATCATCTTTACTTTTTTTTGGTAAGCTATTCTCCCGATTTCCATTTTTTTATCTCATTTACTTCTTTCTTACCATTCTTCTCCGTGTAATTTCCCCCATCTACTGACCATCTTTTTTTTTCCTTCAGTACATGTTATTTGTTTACCTTCTCCCCCATTAACCAGGTAAAAACATTTCGAAAATAAATACTGATACAAGATGTTCCTGTAGTGAATGTCATTGGAGGATTACAAAGCTGTTCATTAAATTTAATTAAACTTAACAACGTCCCTCTGCCTGCTGGAAAGGATTACAATAACAAGTTTAAAGATGGAAAAAATGAAACCCAGAGAAGGTAGGGTCTGTCCATAGCTCCTGAAAGAGAAAAAAAAATATTTGATGTGTTGATTTGAGCTGCTGATGCCTCAGACTTTCCACTGTTTTCCAAATTCACTGCTTGCTTCCCTCCTATACACTCTGCTGAGCACCAGTATTCTTGTAATGTAATGGGCATACAGAAAGAGGCTATGCAAGACTAGACTACAAACCAAAGGCACATACTGCCGGAACTAATTCTGAGATGGCGGGTCCCCATACACTAACAGAACTGGCAAAGGTATAGGATACATCATGCATTAAATGTAATGTTCTCTGATTAGGAGAGTTGTAAAAGCATCATACCCTGAGGGCTGCCAGTCTTTGCCGGGATGGAGTACATGAGGCCAGAGATCAATATAGAAACTTCTGCTACCTAATTCACACTTAGTCATACCTACATAGTCACAACGACCTGAACAACAGCTTGGCTGGCACATAACAGTCTAGAAAGCTGAGAACCTACCATTACAGATAAAATTAGAAGCGGAAATAAGATGCTTCTAAAGGTTCGAATATGTTTGATCTGAGCATTTGATCTGGGAATTTCTCCATGTTCAATTTTAGTTTTTTTTATATCAGTTCAGCTAAAAAAAAAAAAAAATCCTTAAAGACTCAAGCTGCAGCAACTTAGCATGCACTTTTTGGATTAACTGAGTGGTAAGTTTTCAAACAGGAAAGTGAAGAGCTATTGAAGCTATGCAAACTGGTGAAGAGTTACAGAAATCATTACGAGCTGTACCATGAAACTTCAAATAATAATATATTTAATACTCAGTGATGATAGCCTCATAAATCACATCAACTAGATCTTATTAAAAGGGGGACAATCTTCACTTTATACATAATCAGTATTGACACTTGGTCAGAAGAAACTCACAGCAATGGGAGACTTTATCCAAAGAAGGACTACAATCAGATAGACATTTCTTCTAAAATGAAATCAACTGACAAAAAGGGAAGAATCCATACTTTTTTAAAATGGATTTAAAAGGGAAAAAATTGTAAAGCTTTCTACACTGTGGCACAAAAGATTATTTACCTCTTTGAATATTCTAATATTCTTCTGTAAAATTAGCAATTGATTTTGACTCATGCTGAAAACACAAAGGATTCAAATAAGAACCATATTGAACCCATGGCTGATTTCAAAATCAAAATTGTGATGTCTTCCTTCCCCTACCTTTGTATTCTGTTGCCATGTCTTTAATCAAGATGCTTTATGTCATTCATAAATGAAGGAAGGAACCATTTCTATAAGCAAGAGTCATATCTTGTAAGGGCACTTTGACTTTCAAGCAAAAGTGAAATGGAGCTTTGCTTTTTCTGTATAATTAGCCCATTGATTTTCCAGGAAATATCATTCATCTAGCTCCATCCTGTTTGTGTCCTCTTAGCCAGAAGTATAATTAAAAAGCTAGTTCCCTCAGGTACTGGTAAAATTAAATGGAACATGGGATCTCACAACACAGGACATTTCCCAAAGCTAGGAGATAGCAAAGAGAGGTTAAATCTTTTTAATGCTCTGAGTATTACGGGTCAAATTAATTCCTAAAGTAGCTGTGTGGAAGTCACGGTAATTTGCCCCAAGGGTAGACTTACAGAAGATATAGAACTATCTTAGTGTTTATGATTTCCTAAATTGCAAAGCAATGGCTGACATACTGCAGGTTTAAAATTCTGAAACTTTTGAAATGGGCATTTGTTGCTCTGGAAGAAGAAAACAGCACTTGTTACTCCAATAAACATGTCACTGCTATGGCCTCTAACAATATTAATATATTTAATTATAACAATGCACAATCTGAAACACAGCTGCTTACTCTTTATTGTGACGCTTAAAATTTCTTAACAGAAGTGAGGATAGACAGGAGTGCAAATAAAAAAAAATAGCATTAACATCATTAAAATTAAGGGAGAATACATGATGCCGACAGGGCAAAAAGCTGCCTAAATTCACATTAAGTGTTCAGTCAACTTGAAAGTGATACGGTACCTGAAGTGAATGACACCAACTTATAGTGAGAGTTTATGTAGCTCATGTTCAGCATTGGTTCTGCCAATTTTATAAGGTCCATGTTTTCTGGAATCCAACTGATATTTCATTGCAAGGCTTTCTCCTTAGAAATTGGGATTTTGATGCTAAGTATTAATGCATTCAGTCTCTCTCAAAGTTTGCAGTCAAGTGCAGAAAGCCTTAATAATCTCTTTTAATAAGCTGTGATGTTTGCTAAGAGAAGAATAAGAGCGTTGAGTAGATTTCCACCACCTATAATCCATGTTGCTTACATGCTTACCCTACCTGATACAGGTTTGTCTGAAATGGGGCAGAAAAAGTGAACATCGTGTTCCACAAAATACTGCACCAGTGATGTAAGCTTTATAATATTTTCAGCATTTGTCTCTATTCTTTTCTTAATGCAGCCTAATGTTTTTATGGTTGCTCAACACTAAGCAGATGTTTTTACTGGAGTAGTGACAATGATATCTAACTCCAGGCGAACGCAGGAGGTCCCTGACTACTTACTTTTCATTAGAGCTTCTTAATGCATCAGAGTTCTTGTATTATTATTTTGGAGCTATTTAAAGTAAACCAGTAAAACAAGTTAATTTCCAGCTATTGTAGCTCTCTCCCCAAATTTCTGTCCATTTACCAGTATTCAAGATACAGTCTGAATGAAAAAAAACTGTTTCCAGAAGTTTTTCCAGATATATAACTATCATCGTGTTTTTGAGAGCTGTTTAAAATTTCTTTTTCAGCTCTCAGAAGTTGAATAAGTACACAACCATTCAGTTATGAAAAGATAAAAAAGTTCCAGTTAAATATCATTCCAACAGCTTTCCATGTAGATTCGGTGTAGTGTCTACCATGTCTCACTTTGACCACACACTGTATTACAGGGCTCACTGATGCCTCTCCCTACAGCTCATTTTTAGTAATATGGTATGTACTGCAATTAGATGTCTGAGTTCATATGTCCATCTGTTTTCTGGTGCTCCATTTCATGCGATTCCTTTTCTCCACTGGTACAAGCTGCTCGCTCATCTAGAGACTAGAAATATTTAATGCCATACCCTTCCCAATTTGCACCAAGATTTCCCAGAGTGTATTTTTGTATTGTCATCAGCGGATATATTACATTTGTGCCAAATATTAACTACATGCACATTACACAGCATTACACAGGTAATATGCTACAAAGCAGATGCTTCTGGCTGCTTCCTTGTGCGTTCCAGCATCAAAATTTCAATCAGTCTAACCCAGAGTAAGCACACAGAAATATGGCCCTATTCAACATTCAGTCCGCTTCAGGCATCCTAAAGTAAGAATGTACATATGATGAATTCTGTCAAACTGGCATCGATGGTCTAAGACAAACACATCTAAGTTTCAGATGTGCAGTGTGACTGGGGAAGACTAATAATACAAATGAATAGCAGAAAAAGTAAGTGTCCTCCTGTTAGCTGCAGGACATTCGTGCAGAATCTGTAGTAGTTTATATGGTACCTTAATACTTTGTATATAGCATGTATACAAAATTTGGTATAAATGCTTATAGATACTTTTACAGGTCTAAAAAAATAAAATTGGTAATCTATGTCATTCTTAAAATGAGTTAAAAGTATAGTTTTAGGTGCTACATCTGCTCTAAAACCTTTCTGCCAAACGAGAAAAACAACTGATCGCACAGGCGATCAGCTCTGGTGCAGGCGCATCCCACAGTGGACCGGTGGGTCGTGGCGTACAAGGGGGCTTCCTGAGCCAGGGAACCCACAGGGGAGCGCAGGGACCCGCCGGGAGCCGGCAGCTCCAGGAGCGCTGCCAACAGGGCGGGCAGGCAGGGCGTGGTGCGTCAGCTACCGTGTGGCACGGCAGTTTGCACAGCAGTTCACGAGGGAGGGCACGCAGGGAGGGCGCCCCTTCAAAGGAGGGGCATTCCATGGGCCGAGTGGGGGACTTGGCGTACACATAACCCAGCAACTGGGCACAGGTCAAGGGCACTCATCCTACCCGAGCCCCAAAGCAGAATGGTGGGCACTCGTCTGAGGGTAAAGGCCGCGGCTCCAGCTGGGGGGTCTGCACCATCTACCCCAGCGGCGGGCGAGGCCCCTG
>NW_008825271.1:1201708-1241844 GCF_000699105.1 Pygoscelis adeliae
GGATGCCCCATCCCTGGAAACATTCCAGGTCAGGTTGGATGGGGCTCTGAGGAACCTGATCTAGTTGAAGATGTCCCCGCCCATGGCAGGGGGGTTGGACTAGATGACCTTTAGAGGTCCATTCCAACCCAAACTATTCTGTGATTCTATGATTCTGTAACTGAGTAACACTACTGGCTAACTGTTTTTACAATATACAATGAAATAAAAAAACCCACCTGTACAGAATCTGTCTCTCTGTATTTACAATGGTTTTACTAAGATAAGAATTTGTCCTTCATTATCTAATTTAGGAGAAGTCCCTGTTTTAAAAGAAAGGATTTAAATGTGGTACAAACTGCCTGAGTAAGTGACAGGCATCCTTGGACTGCATCCAGGGGCAGCAGGCACACCTGGGAGAGTGGAAGTCAAAGAGTATCAGTTATATTAGAGGATTTTTAAAATAAACTGACTTAAAAATCTAAGTGGATTTTTATTTCAGATTGCTATAAAGAAAAGCAGGAAAGTCTTTAAGAACTGTGCAATTCATGTCAAGTTCTATCTGGCTGAGCTACATTAATTGGGTATTAGTAGATTGAAGAGTACAAAATAGTTTAACCTAGTGTCAGTAATAGCCAAAGCAGGGTTCCTATACTTTGCCAATGAAAGTGTCTGCTAAGAAATAAATGCAAAGAACATTAATAATCTAAGGACATATTTATTTTCTCTTATGTATACCTATATCACATCCCTTAAATTACTTACCATGGGACAGAGCGAAACCTTGGCAGGATGAAAGGGCAGAGAGGATTACAGGTGCAGGGAAACCGCACACAAGTAAAATTCTGGTCCCAGTGGTGTTAATGTAAGTGCCTTTCTGCCTCTAATAGGATCAATTCATTTCACTCTAGTAAGTTTGCAAGAGTGAAAGAGCTACCAATTTCTCCCTTCCTTGCTGCTCAGTCTGTTATATACACGTGTACATTTCTCATTTCAGTGGTTTTCAATTACAACACTTTGCTCTTTGTCTTCTGAAACGTTTCTTTTTTTTTTTAAGCCTGATATATAATACATAGCTTGCAGGTAAATATTTTTCTCTAATATGATTTGCTAACACAGTCTTTTCAACAGAGCTTTTTCATTGCTGTTGCTGAAGGATGAACATTTTGCCTCAAAAATGCCTCTGTTTTTCAGTCTGCTATTGGACTGACCACCACTGAAATTGAAGAAACTAGAAAGCTTCCAACACAAAAAGTATTAAGAAATACAGTTGAATATTTGGATATTCTATGAGAAGACACATCTTAATGTCAGATTTACATAATCTGACTGAAGATAAAGGTAAGTAAAAGTCATCTTTTAGCTGATCTTTTTATTGACCTTCAAGCAGTGATGTAGAAACAGTAAAAACTTCATGGCACTATTTTAAATGAAGGTGAGCTGAATGCATAAAACCTTACGATAATCAGTTACCGCAAAAAACATTCAGTCTCAGCCTTCCTGGTAGTGTTTACCTAATTTTTTTCCCCATCTTAGTATATTTAGATTTTTGGGATGAGTTTGCTGATGGCTGAATGCCCTTCTGAATAGGACCTTATTTCTTGCTTGGTCCTTAAGCTTTTTAAGAATTGAGGCACAGAATTATTCTTGAAGAAACTCAATGAGTAAGTCTGATTTGAACTATTTACTAGTGACATCAGTGAGCTTCACTGTCTGAGGATCATGGATCACTGCAGCCTAGGAGTAGAGTATTTTGTCACTGCACATGTATACAAAAAGGTTGGACCTGGGAAAGTGAGATACCCTGATTGCAAAACCTCTCTGACTATCAGCATTCTGCACCACTCTTAAAGGTACACATTAGTCTGTAGGATGTATGGCCATACATTTATGTGCATAAATCTTA
The DNA here is from genome assembly GCF_000699105.1 of Pygoscelis adeliae. Classification (NCBI taxonomy): domain Eukaryota; kingdom Metazoa; phylum Chordata; class Aves; order Sphenisciformes; family Spheniscidae; genus Pygoscelis; species Pygoscelis adeliae. The sequence continues at coordinate 1,203,594 of NW_008825271.1, forward strand.
TCTGTTCCAAGAGAAAAGTAAATCTCCCTAACAAATTCTTCAGCAAGGACAGACTGAAGTTATGGGAAAGACAAATCTGTCTGCTGAATGGAATACAGTTTTTATAGCACAAACTTCATTTTACTTGTATGTCTATAAAACCTGTCCTACAGGGAAATCCACCCAGAGTTAGACTACTACTCTCTTGAAAAAGACCGGTCATAAACATGCAAGAGTGTAAGAAGCACCAGCTCTGAGATACTATCAGTACTACTCTCAAAGTTAGGAATTATTTTACTATAATCAAATAGTACTAGATAAATGAGAACATCAGTGGGATATTACTTTGAGTGGGCAGAACACTGAGAGACTGAGGTTTAATTCATGTGAGCTAAATTCGTGCACCAAATACATATTTTTGTTAAACATTTCTTGTTATGTCAAATCTTTCCTCTTAAAAAGAATAAACCCCACAAAAAGTATATTCTTTTCTTGCTTATATCAGTACATAGAGCAGAGCAGGCATGGCAATTCTCAGCCTATCACACTTTTGCTAGTAAAACATCTGCTGAGCCTGCAGCATAAAATATGTCCATTGATAATGCTTTGTTGAGCTCCTTAAGTTAATAAGCTTATTGTTTATAAATTGTCTAAACCAGTGTAATCCATTAACTGATCACCAGTGAGCACTTAGTCTGCAAAACTGCTATGTCTCTTTCTGATCATATAAACGGTCACAGTGAAAATACCTGGACTAGTCAATATTGAAAGAATGTTCTAGCATTACCATTATCTAATTCAGAAACCACAGGAGGATGTTCTCCACTCATGATGGTGATAACACCTATATAAGTCTCTTGGGCTGCTTTTGCATTCTTGTATAATGCACAACATGGATCCCTGATCACCTGGGATGGCATCCATGCAAAGTGACGTTTGGGCCATACCCTTAGGTTTTCTGTGAAAAGTGACCAGTATGCAACAGCAGCAGGGGCAGGAAGGGAGGGCTTGTGCATGCTGCAGAATCAGGACTCTGCTGAATGCACAGCTAGACTCTGATCGGTGTGAAATCATTTGTGAAATGCTCTGAAATACATAGCATGAAGGTCTGCCAACTTCTCTTTCTTTCAAGCAAGTATCTCAGAAACATATACTTGCTTAACAACAAAAATCATCTAACAACTATGCTACATACCAAACCAATTTATAAGTGCTTGTGAAGACAGTACAGGTGTGAGAGGTTGACTGGGAAGATAAGGAAAAAAGCATAAAAATAAATAAGTGAAGTAACTTTGATATCCCATTATCGCTACGTTTTATGGATAATATACACATCAATACAACTGTGTTCTTTCTTTAGCTAAACAATAACCTCTCTCTTAGATAAATTGTCAGGCATTTGGACTGTACAGTAATGCATTACAAATTGTAATACAGTAATACAGTCCAAACACAAATACAGTATCCTTGTTTACTTTCTGAGACCTATGGAGGTAAAATAACCAACCAGGTAAGAACCACACTAAGTCATCTGATCAAGGTCATAAACTGCTAGGGTTTTAAATATAAACCTACTTTGAGGACTAAAAAGTCTGTACACTAAGTACAATTGTTAGCTGGCCTTGAATTAAACAGCGTATACATCCAGCAATTGAGCTGATAAATCAGATGTGATGATGTTAAAAAAAGAGAGCTAACTAGTTTCTAGCTCTAAAATAACACACAAAGAATGAGAGAAGAAAATGCATTAATTCTACTGGTTTTAATGGACCTGTAGCAAAAGTTGAAAATGCAAAACTTGAGGTGTGATTGCATATAAGAGATGGAGAGACGAGTTCAGCTAAAATGAGGAACATCACATACATAAATTACCCATTTTTATGAAATTTAAAAAGTTTAGCTTTAGAGTTTTCTTTTCCTTTCTTGATTTTCCTAAGCGAATTAAAATTTGAAGAGAGAAAATTATAAACGCGATAGAAAAACTCAACATTTTTCTGCTCCGTTTGTGATTTTAAGGAGCTATCAGAAAGCTTTTTCCAAGGAGATTTCTGATCATTTTTCCAAAAATCAAAAGTCTCAGAAGGATAAAATTTGAGATTAAAAAAATCCCTTAGTATGTTATCAAATGCCAAAAGCATTGTTGTTATACATATAAAAGTTGCCTATTTTTTAAGAGAACAGGGATAAAGAATGATGTTTAATGCTATACAGTCCAAAGTCGATTAAGAATAAAACCACACAAAAATTGTACTTGTATATAACTTGTCTCCTCGAAAGGGCTGAGGTGGCAGGTGCAATACAAATGCTATTTGCACTAGCCAGCCTCTGGCATTCAGGACAGGGGCATCATGTCAAAGGCAGCCTTTAAGAAGGAGGAGGGGGGACCAAAGCCACACTTTGGTACCCACATCTTAACCAGATTTAAAGAATTTAGTTAGATGCCCAAGAGTCAGTTGTTTAAATCTAAGCCACTCACACAGATACTCTTTTTAGTCAATGGAAGGAAAGAGGAAGCTCCAAAGGGCTCTTGAGTTCATCTATCTTAAAATAGGATGAATTAGCCTTGGAATGTATCTACCTTTCCATTTATTTTCAAAGAGCTTAGACATCTTACACAGTGAATTTAACATAAAAACCTTTGTGTCAGCCGGTGAAGGGAAACAGTCCCTCCCCAGCTGCTATTATACATTTCAGGTAAAGGTGCGTCTGCAAAAATTATCAACATCTGGTTTCTGGCACATATGGCACATATGCTTCAACTCTGCAAAGCCACCTGCAGACCACTGAAGTTCCCCTTACACTGTTAAATGGTAGGAAGCCTTTTTTTCTGGTCCTCTTTATGAAGAAGAATTTCACTCCACAGAAAAAAAGAGTGAAAAAAAAATCCATCAAGAAATGCTGGAATTTGGAATTGCAGATCTGTCGGCCTGTAGCTATGAACCTACAATGTGAGGCTGGGCAGATCAAAACCAGAAACTGAAAGCATCCAAACTGTGTTGACACTTTTAATTTCATTTGGTGCTGGGAATAGGCTGCTTTTGAAGGGGCTGTGTAATTTCCCATATAAAAGGATAGAGAATAAGCAAAATGAGAAGCGTCGTCTTTAATATGTTTTTGCTCCCCTGCCTTTAAGATGTTGCAGCCCTTGCAGACATTTGGAAATACCCTGCTTAAAATGAAAGTAGTAAACAACACTGATCTCTACCAACTTAGCAGTACCGAGAAAGAAATGAAAAAGCAGTTCAAAATGCGTAGGGGAAATAGAAAAATAAGGCTGAAGGGGTCATTGTGGACCAGACTGTAGGTTATAAACTAATCTTCGAAGATTAAAATGCATCCTAAAGAAAGCAAATAGATTATCATTATCTACTCTAGATATTTGCTTCTTATTGAGAAGCTCCATTCCTTGCAGCATATTACTGAATCTTTTCCAGCAGTATCTCTTCATGCTTTGATTGGCTTTAGTGAGAGCTACTGTACATTATGCATGACTTACATGGGAAAAGCCCATAACTAAAATGCTTATGGCTACCCCTTCTTTTATGGGATGCTGCCAGCAATATAGACGTTTTCTTTTGCTTGTTTGTCTTAGGTCTCAGATTAACCTGTCACATTCTAGTCGAACAACCACATGCGACCAAAAAGGGAAAAGAGCCCCATTTTCATTGACTATATTATGATCTATTAAGGACATTAAAGTGGAGAAGTTTCTTAAGGTGAACTTTTGATAAAAGCTGACAGAGGGCACTTTCTGTTTAGATTGTGAAGTGATGCTACTTTAGCAGTGACCTTGCAAACCCACTTTACTAACAACATATGCTGGGAAAGAGAATATGCTTGACTAGTTTTTCTTATTTGATTTCTGTCATGTTTCTTTTAAACTTGAGTAAGCCATGTGCTGCAGCATACATTATTCCCATTTCCCGCTCGCATTTTCCCCGAGATCATAATTTTCGGCAATACTAGGCTACTCCCATTTCTTTCAAAGTCAGAGTTGCTGTTTACTGTGTGGGAAAGCAGTAAGCATGACTCCTCAGCATCCCCGCAGCCGAGGCGCTGGCTGCTGTGAGATGCCAGGTAAATCACACACGCTTCCCCCTGCCTCACTCTCTCCACCCACACAATGGCAATAATTCTCCGTACCTGCTTCAAGTGCCACAGCGATTAAGTAGGTTTTATTGGGGATGGCCTTTTGGTTCCCGGGACAAAATTAGTTCTGCGTCTTACGTTGACATTTTGGTAGATTAAGGGGCTTTGTTGTACTACTGTGAGCTGCTATTAAGTAATGCTTTAATACTTTTCTAATGTGAAGTGTACCAAATTTCCTGTCATTTCATCAGCAAGAAGCAAGGAACAGCTTCAGCCACTGCCATCCTCCAGCTTCAAAGAGCAATTTGGCTAGCAGCAGTCCATGAGAAAGAAGGGGCAATATTCTCAAGTATGTTTGAAACAGCTTTTCAAACATAAAAGTTTTTTTTTTCGACACTTCCCTGAGGGGATGGAGCATATGATTTCTTGGACATACACGTGCTCCACTGGCCCAACCAACAGCAAAGTTATTTCTAAATTTAACTTTTGTTTGAAATAGTAATTCTATGTTTTTCTATTACATGTAAGAATAATTACATTTTTTACAGAACCTTAAGCATAGTTTTATTTTTCCTGAGCATAAAAATATTTTAAAATGGCTCTGCCAAAGAATAGTGGTGACACAAAAAAGCATAAGATCAACAAATGGGGGGGGGGGAAGGAGAAAAAACAAGGAATAAACAACACATAAACAGCACCACAAAAAGTGCATCATAAATGCTTTGTTTCCTAAACAAGGAAAGATAAAGATGGGCCAAAATAAGAGAAATTTTGCAGGCTTCTCTTCAAAAGAAATGTATAGGGTTTGGGGTTTTTAAACTGTGTAAGTAAAATTAAGGTGGACTCTGCTGATTGGTAATATTAATTCAGACCATACAGGAGACAAATGGCTTGTATCCAAAACAAAACAAAACAAAACAAAACATTACTTCTTGGCAAAACAGTCACAATGCAGTCTAAAAAAAATCATGTTAATTCATTCTCAAAAGGATATGTCGGATTAAAATAGTTACTTTCTGGTATCATTATGATAACACAGGAATCTAATGTCTCCATCATGCTACAGAACAGTGATAAGCTTTATTGGCAAAGCTTTCACTGTATTTACTGTAAAATTGTCAGTTTGCTCTTTTCTGGAGATAGCAAGACTGCATATGATTCAAAGACAGACAACCTTTGCCCAATAATTTATTGTATTTGGTTTCGGTCAGTTTTTCTGTGAGGAACGGAAAGTGTCATACACTAGCAAGCTTTTCTCTCTCCCCTGCAAGACAATCAAAACAGTTTTCAATGTGGAAACAAAACTGATAAAGTCAAAACATCCTTTTGAATTGCATTACCCAGTTCCAGATACAATAGGAGGGAGAAAGGTGTTAAATGCCCCGTAATTCACAATCGCATTGATCAAATTTAAATTGCTTAAATTATTCTGCAGAAAGCTATACTAGCTTACATCATGATCCTTTAAGCCACAGTATGACTTAAAAAACCAGTAACAAGAAAAAAGAGCTTCAAAGTAAGTATTGTGTGGCGTAATTAATTATATTATATATAATTTCACTTTCTTTGCATGACTGGCTCTATAGAATTTGGCTAACACACAGCTATATCTCTTGAGTTAGTTCTTAATTGCCAAATGGACCTCCTACCACTCTGTAACTAAGATTTAGTACAGCTAATAAATAAGATCACAAGCTCTTTGGAGCAGGACTCACTTTATTATTTGTGTAAAACCTAAGCACAGTGATAACACTACAGTAAGAAAACACAATATTACCTATTTGTCATGGTCTGTTCCAATGAGCCAGTTGAAACTGTGGTCTTGTGCAGAGTTTTATTTTCAAAGCTTCAAGTATTCCAAAGGTATAGGTATGATATGTATTAAAAAATACAACTGTAGCTGTTTGATAGTGGATGAAATGAGGTTCGGTTATTCATCATGCTACAAAAACAGGACAATGTGCAAATTTCTGGTCAGAGAACTGGTCTGAGGCTTGGGAGTGGAACAGAGCAATGATGAAGAGTTGTGCAGAATTGCTAACTGCAACTTTTAAGTGACTTCTAATGTTTACTGATAACCAGGATCACCACCAAAATGACACATTACCACCGAGCAGTTTAATATGCCTAATTCTGTTTGACAGTTATTTCAATACATCTACAAAATATTATGCGAGTTTAAATATTTTTAATTCTAAACAGCGAGATGACTTTTGTGATATGAAAAACTTACACACAGCCATAACATTACTGGGTGCTCTTAAGCACCTTTCCTTTTTCAATGTCAAAATGTATTAAAAATAACAGTAAGTTTTGAAATGTCATCATTATTCTTTTTAGTAGCTTTTAGCAGCAGGGCAACATCCAGTCAGAAACTAAGAGTCAGCATTGGTTTATGTAAGGATGATAGCTATATATGGAATACGTCTGAAAATAGCCCATCGCCATAAGGAATCCACCAACAGAGAGGCACGTACACATACATACACAGGATAGGGATCCAAGCAAATCCTGGCATTCCTCTCTCCAGCTTTCATCAACTTAGAGAATCCACAGTAACGTAAGGACAGTGTAACACATCAACAGTTAACACGAATGTTGGATTATGACTTACGCATTAAGAAGCTATGCAGGCAATTTATACAGAGCGCAGCAATACTCCCCTGTCTCTCCCCTACAGGAGGAAAGCTCTTCCTGCACTCCCTCAAACTCTGCCAGACTCTGCAAAAAAGGAAAGCAGCCCCCCACAACACTGTGCCTGGTAAGAAGTGGGCAAAAACAAGGCAAATAGGGGCTCCCTGTGCCTGGAGCACTCCACACAAAAGGTAATGGCGTGAAGTGGCCACACTGCACTCAATATGCAAAGGGAAGCTTCCTGTATGCGGGTATTTCTAAAAGAGTTTTGCAGTAAGCTCAAGCTATTTTTAAGTTGGAAGCACTAAAAAGCACCTGTATAGCCAGACTTACAATCTGCTTACTTCAAAGTTTCTGAAGCTGAGTGCTCCAAAACCATGTCATAAAACTGAGCTAGCCTCACCACTGTACCCGCACAACTTCTGATGTAAATACTAGAAGGGAGTGGAGAACCCTTGGCCTCCCCAGCGGGAGTTTTGCCAAGGTCCACCACTTATATTCAACACAGTTCTCCTCCCCCAACAGAATGGCATTACAGTCTTGCCCTCCTCCAAAACCATTATACTTGCATGTTTTTAATGGTTCCTTAGGCTACAAACAATTTTTCTGAATGTTTGCAATGATTAATAGCTAAAGGGACATAATGCGCATCCCCACAGATAAGCCATTCGAACCTTAAGTTGTCAGGTATGATGTTATTCTGAAGTGAGATAACACAACTTTGGTATTTAGGTGACAGCTGAACAAACAGAATATTAACACGATGGAGCAGTGTTTAAAGCAACAAGACAAATAGGACACAATTAATTTTTCCCTTCTTTCAAAAATAAAAACATTAAAAGGACTCATGTTAATATCTGTATGTACAATTTACAAGAGCACATAATGATTTGACTATGGGTTTCTTTTTAATAGAGTGAGAAGAGACACAAATGTCAATGGGAGCTGCAGATTCTCTGCAACTGAAAGTCAAGCCTTTAATTTTCAAATTACTGGTGTTTGTTGCACAGTCATCTTGTTTAATTTTTAAACTCCTTTTTCCAGTTCTCTTCTTCCCCCTCTCTCATCAATTCTGTTTTCCTCTATTTTCCTGCTTTACAGAGGAGACTACTTTGAAGCCACTTAGGCACCTGGACTGCAAGGAGCCGCTCAGAGCTCCTGCTGTGAGGAGATTCGAATGAAGAGTCAGTTTAATCTGTGCATGTAAAATAGGCCAGTGCTATTTAAAGTGACAAATTTAGGCCTTGATTCTGTAAAAGAATTATGCATATGCCTAACTTGACACACATGACTAGTCCCTTTGCTTGAGTTTATTGTAAGGCTAAGAACAGTTTTCAATGGCTTAGGGGTTTAAATTCCATTTTCAAGTTTGTCTTACACACCTATAAGACTTCATGGTTTTGAAAATGGAACTTAGCCTTGGTTGTCATTTCAGTGCTTAATTTTTTATACTAACTGAATGTATATTGTACAGTACCTTCTATTCGTTTTTCTTATCTACCAATGTAAAGGAATGAATTCTTAATACAGCACCTCTTTGGAAAGGGACTGCCTGCTGCAATAAATAACACCTAAAATCAATGACAGTTGTATGTTGCTTAAAAATTAGTTCTGCTTTTTTGTCATCTCTGTCCATCATTTTCAGGCTTTGGACATTCAATTAGGAAAAACTTGGGGGCTGTCTGACAGATGAGGCTGTGTACTCAGGTTCATGATTAATATGACAATTAAATTGAACATACTGTACAAGTCCCAGAATTTAATATTCAAGAAGTAGGTGAGTAACACCAGGTAGGGGGGAAATAGAAATGCACTTTTTTATATATATATAAATATATATATAAAAGAAACCTAACCTGTTGAAAACATCGTATTGACAAAGATCTATGATGTCTCAGGCACTTCTGTGCCCAGTAAAGAAAAGAAGCTTAACAATTATATGTACTTGAATGCAATTTCAGTTCTCTAGGGCACTTTTACTGTGAATTATGTTTACAGATGAAATGCATAAGATAATGCAAAAATTTAGGAACACGCGTAATGGCTTTGAACAAAGATCCATTTACTCAGTGTGCTGACTGTGATGTGCAAAGATGCAAGATACCAGAAAACTGATACCTCCCCTTCAGCACACCCCTTAGCTTTTGGAAATCAAAGATTTAGAGATATCAAGAACAAACATCATGCAAGTCATCTTCGACACTTGAAGAGTTAATAAATTTTGCATGATAGACAAAGTATGAAGGGCCAGATTCTGCAGCATTTATCTGAATAATTCTTTATCTCAGTGAGTTCTTGTGATGCTCCCTAGTATTTTGGAGCACATCAGATTTCAGTTGCATGCTAGCTCAAAAAATATACACTAGTAGTGGCCAACACCTCATTTAACTTGACTATGACATGTAGAATTGATTGCTTTTGCAAAAATAATGCCATAAAAAGTGGCTAATACTGTGAGAAAACTGCACTTGTGGACTCTATCAGCCTCTTGCGTTTCCAGCTGACAACACACACACGTTTTTCTCCCTCGCGAAGCACAGCACTTGACCTGAGCCTCCCAAAGAGTCACGGAGGTGAAAATGATAACGGGCTTACTCAGCAAGTGGGGGCACTGCTTCACCATGCCCATGGGACCCTTCAGCAGGCATGAGATGCCTGTGTAGGGCAGAGAGAGAGTCCTGCACTACCCACCCCCTCAGCTGCCATCAGTGATGGGCTGGTGAACCCCCAAACACAAGGTATAAAATTCTCCCTTTTTTATTATTGGTCATTATTTAAGTGCTTTCTTACCCTAACATCCATTCCCATTAGAGCCCGAGCATATCACACTTCTCCTACCCTTGCCTGTGAGGGACAAGGAACAGGAGCTACCAAGCTGGCCATCGAGACAATCCTCTACTGATTTTGCAATGGAAACAGTTGGGTAAACAACTGCATTTTTTTCTCCTTTAGACATGTTCTTGATCATTCACAGTGAAATCTGTGTGAATTTTGGAATTCCATAAATTCTGGAAAATTAATTTCCCAAACTCAATGGAATTAAATTATTCAAAAACTTGACAAACCTCCAGAAACTTGATAAACCTGAAATACCGACTTCCAGGCTGCACGTGCATTTTGGCACCCCTCATTCTAGAAGAAATGATGTTAAAAAGTTTATACCATGACGAGATGATACCATTTTGTTACACACAAGATTAGCAATGATACCTCATTCTCACATAACAAGAATTAAATTCAGTTTAAAATGAATTATCAAAACCAGTAATGCTGCCATAGTGAGTCAAATTTTCCTTTTACTGGAAATTCTTTTCAACTTCCAGTTGTTGTTTTGCTGCATTATGAAGGTCGAAGCAGCTTCAGTGCTGCAGCAAGCCATACTGTGAAAATGACAATGTGAAGGCTACAATGTACCAAGCATTTGCCATGTCAACATGTCCCCAGTGAAAATCCCTTCCACTTCATGAACTGGACAAGCCATATGCTTCATTAAGCCACAGACAGCACACTCATTAAAGATCAATGGCATCTTCCAAATGCATTTTGTTTTTCTTTAGTCCTAACATATGGTCATAATAATGCATCTAACAGTAAGCTTGGGCACTGATTTTTAATGAAAAATAATGTTCAGACTGGCCCATGTAATTTGCTTTTATGTTTCTGACCTTGTTCTGAAATGAATCCCCATAGTTCCAAAACATTCTCATTCCAGGTTCTCAGTTCTCTTGCCAAGAAAGGCAGATGTCATGTTTGTAACTTATAACGTCTCTATTTAAATCGTACCCCTTCATATAATGCTGGTATTTGTTTTCCCTTCCTATGTGCACACCAACTCCCAAAGATGAAAAAAAGAGCTCCAAAGCATTACCTGTAAACTAATGCTAGCGATAGCAACGCAGATATCCCTCACAGAGGCACACCATGCTTCTTTCTAGCATGAGAAGCCTTGTCATTTCAGAGACATACTACATCAGTCTATTTTACCATCTGTGGAGGAACTCCGCGAGCCCAGAAATGATCACAGTGAAGAGTGATCAAAGGTCTGGCAACTATAGCAACGTATTTCATTTTTGAATGGGAAAAAAAGTCCCACCACATTTGCTACTAAGGCACTGCAAAGAACAACTTCATACACTGGGGTCTTCTTCCAGGTATACTAGCCTAAAAGCACAAACTCTCAGCTTACACTTTCACTTTTGTTTCCGTCACCTTTGCTAATTACATATACAGGCAGCGTCAATCCTTTTTCCACTCATTTTCTCTTCTGGCATCCACTTGATGGTGAATGCTAACATGTGTACCGTCAAAGCAAGAGTGATACAGCTGCAAGACATCAGGTACATCGTTTTAAGGTGTATCTGGAGTCTGTGCACAATATTGTTGTTCACGGATGAGTTGAAAAGTCACTTTTCTCTAAGTTTCTTCAGGGCTGTATCCAAGTGCTAGGCTTATAATCATATTTCTCTTAGGGTAGAATCACACGCATTTTCAGTTCGACCACGGACTAAACTCTCTACTCAGTTATCTAGCTTTTAATCAGTCTTTAGGTACTATTTAACCTTCAGTTGAATAATCACTGGAATTTAAACACTTACCTCTCCTTGTGGAGATGCTGGCTTCTAGAAGAAAAAATTAACGAGGACATATTTTTTATTCCACATTAGCTTAGTTGAACATTACTCTTTCCTGAAATACTGAGTCCATAAACGCTTACTCTTCCGAGCCTTAACTGTAACTTTGGCTTTAACTAAAGTTCTCCCTCCCACATCTTCACCACAGTGTGCTTACATTCCTCCAGGCTTTGCTCAATAAACTGACCTCCTAGATTTTTGATTTCCCAAACTCCAACCCCGATCCAGAAATATAAGATACTTGTTCCTCCAATACAAGGACTAGGACCCAACACTTTGGATAGTCCTACAGTAAAGAAGGCACTTTGGTCACAGATTTCCTGTGCTCTGATACTAACCATAATTCTGTATTTATTCGCAGTCCATTGGGACACACTTCTGCACCAAAATAAAGTTACGCAATCTGCTTTCATATCCATCTTCATCCTATGTGACTACTACATGACTATTTTAAGTCTTTTCTTCCCATAACCCTAATTCAAGCTTAACAAAATGGCAATGAACCACAATGCCACCAAAATTAAGAGAGTCTTTTCTTCTGTCATTTGTGTTATTCCCTGAGACCCTGCAAAAACCTGCAATAAACTGAGTTTTTCAATCCTTTATTCCCAAAACCTAACCTGACCTCTAGCTTTAACCAGTCAACACAACTAGCAGCAGGTAGTCCTGTAGGTCTTCCTTTATTACACAGTTGACAGTATCTTTAAGTTCTTACTTTCCAAACCCGTTACTTTAACTGGAAATTTGAACCAGAGCAATGCCTCATACTTTTCTTACATAGTGAAAGCTGAAGTCAGCTGTTGCTCCTCCTCATACCAGCACTTGTCCAAAATCTGGGGCACTGGCACAGCACAAAAAGAAATACAGTGCTTTTACCCCGATTGCTGGAATCTTACTCCTAACTGCAGCCCTAACCCTAGTTTTTATCATAGCTGAAGGGATCTTAACTTTACAAAAGCACACACTGAACAGCTAACCATTTCGTCAGTAGTGTTCCACCTGGTATCAAAAATAATTTTTGATCTGTAAGCCTAAAGAAAACTAATAACCAGAGGTCTTCAGTAGCTTCTTTCTCAAACCAGCCCTAACCTTTCTTTTAATTATAGTCTAATGATGCATGTGAACACATGAACCAAAGCATCCTTCAGATGCTAACCACCATCTTAATCCCAGTAGGTTTGCAAGACTCTTCAATAGACCTGTCCAGTATCCGAATTCCCAAATTCAGATTCTAATCCTAGATTTAAGCATAGTTTAATGACCCATAACTTCACCAATACAAGCATTAATAAAAACGGCAGTCCTTTGCAGAAGAGCATATCTCTGTCCTGTTGATTTTTTACATATAGCAATGACAGGTGCAATGTGCAAAAAGCTGAGAGAGGTGACTCCAGCATTCTTCTTCCAAAGAGATTTCTAAGAGTCCTTTCATAACAAGATGTCACCAGGAAAAGCGTTAAAAGAGAAGTATAAAACCAGGATTAAACCTGCTCCACATTTCCACATAATTTTGATTCGTTAAATGACTTTTCTTTTGTGCCTGATTTTTTTCCTACAAGGTACGTGCCTGTGTTTAACTTTTTTATTGCATGTCATTAACATTCAAAACTGGAAATGAAGTTTGTATCAAAGTCAAATCAATTAACATTAATTCAAGGAAGAAAAATGTGCAATCAAATTCCAATACTTCATTTTTACAGTTTGATTTCAAGCTTACATGTCACAATAGTACAAAACAGACAGGTCATATTTAATCACTTTATGCTTTTATGATGAAGTAATATTTGAGTAGAAAAATCCTTTAGCAGTATGTTTATCTCCAAACTCAGACTGTTTGGACTGTCTGGAGTTCACATATGGGAAATAGCTCGGATATTTTGCTCAATTTTCAGTTTTGTTCGAAAAATATTTGTCTCTTCTATCTAACTGTGTCTTAGAAAGCTGCCACTTTTTGTGTACGGATGTCTTTTTAGCAGTGTCGTCGTTAGTTTGCAAAGCACTTCAGAACTGGGGGGCTGGAAGGCTCTATGCATATTTGTTATTATCACATTCTGTAAAATTTATTCTTGACAAGGGTTCTTTTGTGGTTTTAATACCTTATTTTTCTGCTTTCCCCCAATTCGTACTCATTTTCCGAATCCTTCAGCTGTCTAGAGGGTTTTCTAAGTGGTTGCAGCAACTGGGTATTGTGACATTCCTTTATGTTTTCCTACAGCTAATGCTCAGCCTCACTCACTTTGTTGCTTTTAGAATTTTGTTAGCCTTATTTAAAGATACACTTGTTTTAGACCTCAGGGTGGTCTACCTGCTGAGTTAACAGTTATTATTACCTGTAAGGGGAAAATGTATTTTTAAAGAAATGAAAAACATGCATTAGTGGAGAAGCTTTTATATCAGCAAGTAAATAACTTATCTGAATTACAGTGACAGATTTGCAACTAAACTAAAATGTCACTTAAAAATTACACTTGTGAGAGCATCAATGTGGCACAATTACTTAACTTGCTGTAAAGGAATGTAATTCCTCTAGGAATGAACAATACTGTAGCAACATAAAGTCCGCATACTTCATTATTTTAGTAGAGATTAAAAGACACATTTTCCCATCACTTTTTCATATTCATTTAACAAAAGGCATACTTTGTAAATGTAAATGTGTTTCTTTATTAACCGTTGGGTAAGATCTTGGTGAAGCCAGCCATGAAGCCAATTCGTTGGTTTAACAAGAGGAAACACAACTGATGAAAAAGCAAAGACGACTATTGCTGAAATGTCCTCATTCTCAGAGACAGACGTTTTTACGGAGAGTGTCTTCAAGTGGTTTGCAAAGAACCAGAAGTACTAGCACATACAAGTCCCCTGATGGCAGCTGGGTGTCAACAAGATTACTGGTACACACAAGATATCCAGCACTGGCTGCATACCGCTGGTACTGACATACCCAAATCCAGTGCAATTTTTCAGTCGTCATTACATTGACTTCACTGAAACTATTTAAGTGCTTCAAGTTAAGCATGCATTTCATCACTGTTGCTATACTAGAGTCATAATTTGTGAACTGTTCTGTACCCTCCTAGGATTAAAGATACAGCCTAATTGCAAAATATACTAATACCAGTGGTAAAAAGTATTTTTGCATTATTCGCATATTGCGTAAATAGCATATGTATAATTTCACTGCAATCAATGGAAATCACAGATTTCCATATCACATGCTAAACGCTGAGGTTGATTACCATTATATTTAATTTATACTAATCAGTGTGAGCCAAGTGGGGCTTTAATATCACATGGAGATTTAGAGCAATTTTCTTTTTTTTCCTTTTTTTTTCTTTTATTTTATATACTGACAGTCCTAAGGCTGCATGTGTCTTGTATTGCATGAACACAGGAGGAAAAAAGAAAATAGAGTGAAATAAAAACAATTTTCTACCATACTAGCACAAGACTTCTCACCTTTCAAGTGGTGCAGCTGAAAGAAAGGAAATTTCACTTGGCGTGACAATGCCAAATCTCTGATTCTCAAAATACCATCAAACAACTGACATCTCTCACACAACTGAGGTGACCCCTGGAAGTAATTACCTAGAATACACAATAAATCAACACTGGCTTTTCATATTTTATAATCTGTTTGATTGGGGTTTTTTGTTTGCTTGTTTAGTTTTTTTCAGGGAAGGTGGGAGGTTGCACTAGCTGTGTAGGGAGGACAATGAAACAATTGGTCTATACAACCTTCCATGCTATCTACCACTTCTACAGGAAAATAAAGAGGCTGGTTTTCCTCTCTGAGCTTGGTTTCAAAATGAAGTGTTAGCCATAATGCCATACTAAATGAAAAATAAAAAAAAGTGTGTCTTTCTTAATACATCCAGATTTTCCTTTTTATTGAACTGGTTCCTATTTATGACAGTAGTGTTACGTAAGAGAAAAATCAGGTACTGGTTTTCTACACAAGCTTAAAACCTGCTCACATACAAAGTAAGGTGAAGTCAACTGAATTGAATCAATTCTGAGGACACAGCTATTAAACATTAATGCTGAAACTTCAATGGTTTAAGAAGCTAGAGGGTACTAGTGGGGTAGAAGCAGACACCAGAGCTGGAAGACCAATCAAAAATAACAAGACTGTAGGATGGATTTCAAGTCAAGCAAGCTTACATGGCACATAAGTTGATATAGTCCATTTCAGGCCTATGAGGCAACATGAAAAACAAATCAATGGGTAGCCTGTGGAGAAAGCAAACCAAGGCTGTTGACATAGTGTCTACAGTTGACAGTATAAAATCCATTTGATGCATGGGAAAAATAAAAGCTTGCTCATTTAAGACAGAGAGGGTAAGGATGACAATTCTGAACTGAAGCCTATGGAAGGAACTCAAAGGAACTCGAAGGAAAAATACGGTGTCTTCTCACCATAAGAAGCTGACACCCTCTACTGGGATCAGGAAAAATTGTATGCATTCATATCTTTCTACCAAAGCCAAAATGACCATTTACTTTCGTCATGCACTGACTTGCAGAAAATATGTTAGACTAAAGACATATGAGATAAGGATTACCTAATTATCTCTTTGAAATTGAACTATCATGAAATTCTGAATTTAGATCCAGAGCTCTGGATTAATTCTAACTTTCAAATTATTACTTCTTGAAATACTCATCTAATTTAATACTAGTAATAGATGAATTAAAAAAAATAAAAAAGAGCAGAAAATGTTAGTAGAAAATACTATTCAAGTTATGGCAGAAACTGTTTTACTTGGACACAAGTAAAAAAAAATCCTATGAATAGGCTACCTGAACATTTCAACTATTCAAACTGCAATAGCAAATGAAAAAAAAAAAAAAAAATTAGACAGCCTTTCTTTGGGACTTTTTTTTTTAAAATCAAGACTCCAAAGTTAACTTTGTATGAACTCTTTCATGCCATTCTGATTTAGAGATAAAGGACAGAGTCAAAGAAAAGGACAGCTGGCAGAGAAAGGGGGGAACTCTGATCAATCCGCAAGCATTTCCTTCAAGAGGGAACTCGGAAGGCAAAGGCAGAAATAGCAGGTAAGGCATGATGAAAATCAGAAACACCTTTTGAAAAAAGATTTGCTTCATTAAACAACATGATGCGCAAACTCATCCATTTCAATTTCAAATGTCAAACCACTACAGTTCATCACAGCTTCCACACTCTGTCACGTCAGATTTTGAAGGGGATTTCCAAGACCTAATAGGCTGCAAAAGGCATTTCAGAAGCAAAACGTTTTCCATAAGGAAATACCTTTCGTAGTAAGTAAAGAGCAAGGTACTGCAAGATACTCCCCCAGTCTTCATCCCCCTGCACCACTCGGGTGGGGAAGGAGGTAGAGGAGTCAGAGATGAAGGACTGAATTTGAACCTGGGAAAGAGGGGGAGGTGTTGTTTTAACTTTTGTTTTTGTTTATCACTAACCAGATCTATTTTAATTAGCAATAAATTAAATCAATTTAAAAATGACAGTAACTGGTAAGCAATTTCCTTGTCTTTATCTCAACCCACCAGCTTTTCCATCTGATTTTCTCCCCCTGTCCCGTCAAGAAGGGGGAATGAGAGAGAAGCTGGGTGGGTGTCTGGTATCTGGCAAAGGTCAACCCACCACAGCTACAGAGGCTGTAGTAACAGGGGCAAGAAAAGTGCAGTCAGCAACAAAATATTCAGGATGTACCTTAATGTGTTATCCTAAAATTACACATCGCAGGAAAGTGAACTGTGACGAGAGAAAAGGTGCCTACATTTTTAATGCCTTCCCCTACCCAGGCTACCTGGAAGCTAAAGTGACTCTGAACATCAGAAGGCATCGTACCATAGCATGTGGTTAGTGCTGAAGGATTGGGCGATGTTAATTTCTGCTTAACATTAATAGCTGTGTGGGTAAGGAGATGTCAGGTCAGGTTTGCAGGTCCACATATCACCTACACTAGAGCACACGGCTCTGAGAGTTCCTATGTGAAATCTCCATTTCTTTGTTGCTTAGAAAGACATTGATTTCTTTATGATGATTCAGTGTCTACTGTCACAAAGTACAAGTGGAAAAGCATAAAACAGGACCAATATGTAATTGTAAGTTAGGTAATTATTTAGAGGTTTAAAATTATGTTCAGGAATGCAGGACAGCTGTACTCTTTTTAAGGGCAATATACCATATACACCTGTATTTTACTATAAAGTAATAACAACAAAACAGATTTATGATCCTGTAAAATAATTAGTTAGGAAAGGTAGATTTTGTATAATCCCTTCAGCATTTATCAACGTTAAAATGAATGCATAACATTCATTGGACTTTGCAATACCAAGCACAAATGCAGATCAGCTCTTTCATCAGTGTATTGTTACACTGATTTGCCATAAAAGCTGTTTTCTTACAATATGCCTTTTGCTCTTTTTGTTACTGGTAGAAATTAAAGACAAAATTGCCTTCTTGAAACCACTTACAAGAGACTGAGTCCAATTACCACTCAGCCAGTGAAGTTTGAAACTTACACTCATGCAGAGAACAGCATTTTGGGGTTCATGTGCACTGAATATGCCGGAAATCAGAATTCTCTCTTTATTTTCCACTCCTCACTACACTCTAGATTAAGACTCTAACCAAATATTTACAGATGTCTTTCTCAAAGATCAAGAAGAAAAAGGGTAGGGAAGGGAAGTGATTTTGTCTGGGTAGTCTATAAAGGAGCTTCAGGCACTCTTGCTTTTAGGATGGATATCGTATTCCCCAACTCAGAAGTTAAGCATCCAATTCTTACTCTCATTGGAACAAGACAGAGAAATTGAGGATCTTAGCTCAGATTCTGTCCAATGGAAATGATGCATACTGAGAAGAAACACAAGGCTGTCTTCTCAAGGATAGAAAAAGAGTAGTTTTACTTCTAAAATTAACTCAGTCTCAACAGAAACCAGCATCAATACTGCTTGGTCCTATTTCTGTCTGTTTGAATAGTTTGTTGATTTGAAGACAAATGTAAAAGAAAAGCAGTAACTAAGATTTATAAGAGCGTTCTTTGTTGCTGTATCCAGTTGGATATTTGTCTTTCAGTTTACTCATTTTGATTTTATTTCAATCTCTAAGCATATTAACAAAGGCAACGACTAATGCACAACCAATGAAGAGCTACAAGTAAGATTTAGAAGTGTGCAGACAAAATTTTGTACTCAAAATGATTACCTCAGATACCAATCGCAGAAATTATTGTCTGGAATGACTAAAGCATAAGTGAGACCAGAATTTATCCAGTTGCTTTGAAAATGAATTCATAGATATAAACTGTATTAGCAGTTCCACACAACACTAAATTTCCTTCCTTTCTGTTATTTATTCTTACATTATTTTCTTCTTAAAAATGTGTTTCACAATTGTATTTAACCAAAAGAAAATTCAACTTGTGGCACTGACACTGAATATTGACACCGAATTCTCATTATTGCAGTGCCCAGTTGTATAATCACAGCACTTTTCACGGTGAGTTACAAAGCTAAAAATATAACTCAATTTTTGTTCTGAAATCTATCATCCAAGTTACGGCAAGAATATAAGTCACAATCAGAAGCAGCAGCTAGAAGAATACAGATTATAACGGTTATTAAGATACAAATGTGGCAGAGGTTGGGCGAAACCTGTCCAGAGCTTTCATATGATTCTGAGACATTGAAACTTCCATAGAAAGCAGAGATGTAGGAAGGGCAGTAGTGAAGCTCTTCAATACCATCAGAAAATAAGAGGGAATATAATGCTTTCACGTTGCATGGAGAAAGTCAAGAGCATGACATCTTGAGAAGAAATGGTTCTTCATGGTTATTCAGATATGTTATTTGAGATAACTGGGCTTGTGATCAAATGCTTTTTGAGTCCAACAACCAATCCATGGACTCGGAAGGAGACCAGAGACAGGAAGATCACACATGCCCTGTCCAAATTATATAGGAAAAGCAGGCCAAAATTCCCACTGAATCTGGCTCCGTGCATATAACTGGAGGACAGTAGTGAGAATGCAGCAGATACAGTCTGTTCCAAACAAACGACAAATGCAGTTTAACTAACTGTTGTCAGCCACACGAATCCTGTTCAAGAAGTCTTCAGAAATCTAGCACATGATAGTCAATGACAGCCTGCTGAGTTAGACATTTTCCTGTTTCCAGTGGTATAGCACCACCGTAAAAATCTAATACTCCTTGGCACATTCTTACTGCTTTAAACACTACAGGCGAAGGGGGTACTTGGAAATGTAAATTTACATGCTGAGCATGTTTTTTCTTTCTTATCTCTATTTTCTCATTTTGCAGCAGTAAAAGCAGCTTCAGGGTGCTTTAATATTTAACTCCATTGAGAACATTCAATGCTTATATCTAGCTTTGTAAACTTAAAAAAAAAAATCAAACAGAAATATTGCAAATACCATTGCTAGCACTTCAACATCTAGAAAGATCAAAAGAGAGAACACATGCTTTAACACATCATCCAATATAGTTTTTGATGCTAATAGTTACCCCCGAAAAAAGATTGCCACCCACAGTATTTTAGTAATTTATCTTACATTTAACTTTGACACAAGACAACATATCTGCACAGATGAGAATCGGGTCACACATCAGAGCAATTGGGATGCAATTAATATACTATCTTACTTTTTTTCTCTCTCTCTTTTTTTTTTTTTTTCCATAAGAGATTTTGAAGAACCCAAGAACATTCTCCAGTCTAGGGGAATTCCACAGAATACTTTTCCAGATTTGAAATGAGAATTTATCCTCAGAGATTTATCAGTGCTCTGATCCAGGTCACACCAAGGAATTTTTCCAATGAACATAAATTTCTTGGGGTGAGGATCATGCATAGTTCAGAAAGCTGGGGACTGTTTAGGTGGGAAAGTTCCTGGGAATAACTTTTCTTTACATAGAGAATTTTATGCCTAATTACTGATCTCGGTTAAGAAAAAAATGGACTTGTTCTGTGTTTATGCCAAAATGACAGAAATAAAAAATGACTCAATGCACTCTTTTAAAGGAAAGTGTTGCAGAAAATATATACACCGATTATGTCAGCAGTTCTCAAAATATTTAACTGCAGAACTGTTTTACCTTCTTCAAAACAAGTTTAGACTATGCATTGGCTTCTCTACAATATATATGGGGTTTTTTTGAAGTGTATCACACCTTTGTGACCTAAAATGTGAAATTAGTTTTAAAATAGCAATTCTGTAAGGTGCTCCTTTTTCAACAAGTTTTATGGGGTTGTATGCCTTTCAGCCTACCACCGTTTTCTTTTTTCCATTGCCTTCCAGGCTTAATGAAAGCATTCACACTTTCCTTTAGAAAAGTAGGCAGAAACTTTGCAAAAAAACGCAAGAGAAAAAAAAAAAAAAATCTACCTTGTTTTGAAAGCTATTAGTTAGGAAAAATACCTGATCCATCTATTAAAAAAAAAAATAATAAATTGCATCATACCGCACCCTCCTCCTTTGCCGTGCTGTTAAAGAATCATACTAATACTCATCATTCGATATCTATTTAAGTTTTATTCAGCTCCTGAATACATTGACTGCACAAATTTCCCAATAAGTCAGACACTCGAAACATAGGTCATCACAGAAGCCGTATTGATTGAAGTCAACAAGTATCACACGCAACGCACTTGTCTCTGAAGTCAACAGGAAGGCTAATGTTTTGTGCATTATTTTGGCCTTAAAGGTAATATATTTAATGTTTTTCCCCCTTATTTTTTTTCCCCCTGTAATCAAAGTAAAGACAAGCAAATTGTAATCATATTCCAAGAATTAAATCAGTAACTGGTTTCAATACTGGTCACATTAGAAGGGAGCTTGCTAGTCAGGCCTTGTTCAAATAAGCTGTAATCACAGTAGGTTTCTTTTCCTTGAGCTGGGGGTGCAAGGGTTCACTTTCTCAAACATATTAATGAAAATATGACATATTTCTGTTTAGGAAAAGAAAATCATTTTTCAAAACTTGATTATAGTTAAAAGTACCTATTGAATTTGTAGATATCAGTTCAGTCTGAAGACATAGAAAAATGTTTTCACAGCAGATAAGTAAACCTTTATTTGGTGCCTATACTGAATGTTTTTTCTGAATTTTAAAATATTTAACTGGTTTTTTTTATCTTCTCAGTTTTGAGAACATATTAGATCAATTTTCCTATGATTGAAAGTGCAACCATCAGCTGAGAAAACAGGTCAACAAATATATTCAGCAGCCTGCAGGCAAAACATTTTGAATAAAACAAAAATAAAGTTTGATAATATACAGACAAGCACTATACATGGTCCCCTATGAGCCTTCTCCAGCATTTTTCACAGAAACGGATGGCTGAAAGGATACTAGAAATGCTAAGGAAAGTTTATGCTCAAACAATTTCACTAACCTCTAGTTAATTTTAACTTACTGCAACAAATTGCTGTCTTGCAATATAAGACAACCTCACTGAGGACAATGCTAATGCTCATCAGAAGAATGTTTTCCCTTTAAATCAGAGCAAAGACATATAAAGCCGAGCAGAGATATATATGGCATAGAAAAAGCTTGTAAACTTCAAATGTGGAGAAAGGTGCACCTAAGAAAGAACTAACAATTTAAATATCATCAATTTCATGTTTTCATCACGGACCTCGAAATTCTCCCTAATTTAGCAATCTAAAGGTGATACACAACATAACTGATATGAAATAATATTTGCGTTTAATGCCAAATAAGGTAAGATTTTGTAGTTTTAAATGGGGTTCATTTTTCAAATGTGTATATGTCAAAGCAAAGCTGAGTTGGTTTGAAAGAATCAATTCAATAAATGAATACAACTGAAGCTTTAACCTTAAGGATGAAATTTGAGCAACATTTGTACGAATGTATACAATTTTATTAACTGGTATAATTTATGTATTCATTCCTTTTCCCACTCCATAGCAAAGCAATGGTAAGATTAAAGCAAATATGTCCATACAAGTATTTGGAAGTATAAAAATTATCTTGCAATGGAGCTTATGTTTCTCAAACTGTTTCTTCCAAGTCATAGCTCTAATTTTTCTCATTAAATACGACAGTACAGCAAAGCTTTTAACAGAAAATGAAAATTGTTAATAACTAGAACTGAAATGCCCCCGCTATAGATGACTTCAGGCATAGGCAGATATTTGGAGATAGGGCTATGAGATACATCCACTTCTGTCTCTCTAGTAGACTTAAGCCCACTTTAAAAATCTTACCACAGATTATCAGGGAAATAACCAGCTTTCTTGACTCGCAAATATTTTACAGATAGGAAAAAACAGTCCCAATGAAAAATGACCTGGAGTCATTTATCCTGCCAAGCTACATGGTTTTTCTTTACCGGGAAGGAAATGAACAATGAAGAAAAAAAAAAAAAAAAAAAAAAGAGCAGACAATATGGAATGTATTGAGATCTATGTTTGCTTAAGTGTTAAGATCACCAGCTGAGGATTCCAATTTTGCAAGAAACCCTTCACATCACATGATATTACTGGGAACTCTCACAAACGGACTCCAAGAGCAAGGTCTGAGCTAGCACGTGAATGCAAGCCACAGGAATTTGAAAGCTATGGAAAATAAACGATCAGTCAGCCACCAGCCCATGTAGATGATCTCCTGGGTGGCGCTTTAACGATGGAATAACCAAAAGCAGAGCAGCAAGATGCTGTTTCTGCAGCTGAGCTTTCTGCCTGTGCCATGCCATTGCGCTAAACTGCACTGAGCGCAGGCCAAAGCGCATTTAAATGCCAAACTCTGCTGAGCTTTCAATCCCATTTGCAGGGCCCCAGGGGACCAGGGCTCCTAACCGAGCTGCACCCAGGGAAAACACGCTCTTCTATAAGCAGTCCCTCACTAACTAATAAGGAAAAGGGATCTGTCTACTTTGAGCACACCCAGAGTGAGGTGGCTGCTCCTCTGAGGTGCATTTTAACAGCGTCTTGAGCAGTCCTGCTATTTCGTGCTGGGATTCCTCCAGCATCCCTGTTGTCTGAAAACATCCCCTCCCATAAATTGACAAGAAGGAATAAGAAGAGAGAGATATAGAAAAGCGTGAGCAAAGATAAAAAGCATGTGAAATATTTCCTTCTTTCAACATTTCTCCAGGTGTGACTCTTCCTCTTACCCTCTTTTCCCCTAGCTTGCATTTTATTAGATGACCTTCCTATTCCAAGACTTGAAATGATAATAGATTGAGAGCAGATAATGGAATGAGGATTGGTATTTCAGCTTCCTTGGGAATCTCATATTCTGATTTCCAGAAATAAGATACCCTGTAGATGAGCTCCTAAATACATACTTAGCTGCCAAAAGAATAGGTCTGACTTTCAAGTATAGAGTGACTTAACCCATGAGCTGTTGAATGTTCAATTCTTTTCAACATCAGTCTATTTACTTAAGTATTTTTCTTTTAAAATCAGAGTCTAACTATGTGCTTACCATCATTCCTCACAAATACCCACAGGATAAAGACCACAACCGTACTTGTTTATTGACCAAACACCAACAGGTCCACCAGGTTTCCAGATTCCCATTCACCCAAGGAGTCCAGATGGGTGGAGAAGGAAAAGTTATGACCATGTCCCAGATTTCTTTCATGGATACAGGCAGTTAGAGGAGGCTTGGGTCTGGATTTTATCTTGAAATGAGGAACGAACACATCCAAAGACTAGAAAGCTCTCTTGGGTTCAAAATTACAGGCACAGTCAGAGAGAGAAAGGATACACTTCAAAGCTAATTGAAGTCATTAGCAGTACTTTGAAGACAATAAACTGTATTTAGCAAGGTTTAAAAAATGATTAATGAATCGGTCAACACACTGACTTCCCCAGTTGTTTAGTGTTTGTTTATTAAACCGGAAGTGATCATTTGCCATGGAAAATGAACTCTTCCAGGATAGCACACTTTAACTGAAAATTTATTTTTCTATTTAACATCATCTACTGTGTCTACTGTTTATTGCATGTTTTCTGTAGTAAATTCCTAATTGTAGCAATTCTATTACGGGTTATACAGATTTTAGATGGAATTAGATAAATTAATATAGCTTCACTGCTGAGTGTACCTGTGGTAAGTATCATTCCTAATATCTACTTCTGTGAGCTAAAAATATGCATCACTGAAGCATACATTGTCATCTTTTTTTTTTTTAATAGATTCCATGCATAGGTGGGGGACAAAAAGATTAAGTATAAGAAACCACTGTTCCAAAAGCTGTATTGAGTGTCTTTAGCTAGTCTGTGAATCTTTTGTAAATGTTCTCATACAGACAAAGAATTTGAACTGGCTGATGTAGTGGATTAATTTGCTTCAGCAACCGTGTGGTTCCAGACACAATCCATCTAAAACATAATTAAAATACATTTGGTAGATTTGAGGCTAAGCTTTTTGAGAACAACAGATTACATTAGAAAGATTTTAATGAGGACAGGGCTGATTAAATCCTTGCTTCCTCTTTCAGATAGGAACTGGGGAATCCTCTGAATGAGGTTAACATACCATTTACCAACTAGAAGTATATGCAAAATAAGAAGAAAGGAAGGACTAAAATAATCATGGGGTCTTTTGAGTTTTTAGTAGCATAAAATGAACGTGTTTAGCTTGCATTCACTTCACTAGAAGAAAAGCAAGCGGCTGTTATGTATCACTGTCACCAGAGCACTATTATCTATGTATTATTCCTGTATCACTTCCACAAAATACTGCTGTTTTCATATTATGTCAGGTATGTTTTAGCATGCATCATCCTCCACAGCTGAACTAAATTCTAACTACTCGGTGAAATAAAAACTGTTTGGGTAGAAATGTGCCACACTTGTGAAGTAATTTACATGAATTAGAATTCACATTAGCAATGTTAAATACCCTCTGATACCTCCAGATGAAAAGAAAAGCATTGAGTCTTCTGTGGGATGACAGGATGCTTTTATAATTTTCAAAACTTATTGAGGAAGACAGAGGTAAGGTCCGCCCTAGAACCCAAATGTTGTGGGTTCCATTCCCAGCCTTGTCACATATTTTCTATTTCTTTCACTTTAGGGAAATCACAGATAATTTCTCTACTGTCTTCGGCAGATTTGGGAATGTAGCAATACTCAATATTTATTCTCTTTCCGCAAACTGGAGATAATTTTTTTTTTTTAATTACCATGCTGCATAGATGCATTCATTAGCAACTGGGAGACATCCAGATGCTAGGGTGGCAGAGATCATATTAATAATCTCAGTGTTAATGATCTAACACTTATAAATTTCAAAACAATCACCTGAACAAATGTCCAGATGTTCAAAAGGATTTACCACCTCAGGGTTCCTGTTACAGACATCTTGCTGGCCCCTCCAACTCCCCCTGCCAAGTACTAGAAACACACGCCATTGATTTTGGCCCCTAACTATGAATTCAGAAGACCATTTGGTTTGGGTTTTTTTGAGATCCTATCCTAAGCCATCTGCGTTTCCCAGAAAGAACAGGTGAAATAGAATATCTGGAATAGAGTATTTCCCTCTGTCTTCTTCTTTTAAAACCCACAGGGAAAGTGTGGGCAGTCACAAGCAGTGAGCCGGGACTTCATCTTCACAGATTCAGAGATGTTTTAACAATGCCACCAGGTTATCAGGCAATAAATCTTCACTGGCTCACTGTAATAGTTTGATTCCCTATTAGGATACTTACATAGCAAGATGAACATTGCCCAGTGTTCACCTAACCATTTAAACTTCCCCACTGTCATCACACACAATTCCTCGAAACCTGCAGCTACGACAACCTCTTCAGTGTATGATCATAAATTTGTAAGATATTACAGAATTACTACTTAGCACCCAATGTTGCACCTACTTACTATTTTATTTCAAAATTTTACTGCAAAAATACCTTTTGTAGATCACTTAAATTGTCTAATGCTCCGTACAAAAAGCTTAATACTGTGTTCCATCTTAAACATTTACACCATGACTGTTGTAAATCACCACGATGATAAATCACCACCACTTTGCATTTCAAAATTGAAGCAATCTTTCCAACAGTAAGATTCAGATGAACATGCAGACAATAGCTCTTATGGCTGATGGAAAGATGAAATGTTTATTATAGTGGTTAAAAAATAATGCTAAAAAAGACTACTGAGCTTATCTGCAAGCAGATCGTAACCAAGGGAATGTATTTCTCAGTGTTAATTCGTTAGATCACTGTAATTAGGCATAACTGAAATACCAGACACACACATACTGCAGAAGAAGAAATAAGCTTATACAGAGACCACAGTTAGAACTGGGATTTTTTAACAGTATTTTTCAGACTAGAGCTAAAATATCTCACATAGTGTGAATGTATTCTGCTAGTATGAAAATTTAACTTCTAGCAACACTTAGAAATACGTCTCAGGGAATAAGGTGATTTCTCAAGAATACAGTTAAAAAAAAATAAAAAACCCAACAGATTACAAGAGTTAGGAATAGCAAAGGTCTTCAAATACGAAGATATACTCTAACAACCATACACACATACTTAATGCCAGTTTTATAAACTCTTTATCAAGAGTTTATGATGTGCATGCAGATGCAGTGTCAGCGAACCCAGAATCACTTAGTATAACACTAAAGACAAGGGAGCAAATTCAGAGTGACCCAGCATGTGACACAGTCACACAAAAAAAGAGACAGTATTTTTCAGATAGGCACACGCTTGCCCCGTGTGCCCTCACCGTTGACCAAACAAGCGAGACTGCCATTAGCAAAGCCTGAGCCCAAGGAAATAATCTGTTCAAAGAGACGGGGTATTCTAGCCCGGGTTCAGGACTGTGCTTACCGCATTCACACAGCCTGGGGTAGTTCAGAGCACAGGCTGAGGGAACTCCCATCTCTCTGCACAAAGCTGTGCTAGCACAGACACAGATAAAGAGGTGTCGTAGAAAGAACTGAGCAAAACAAGGGAGCAACACACAGGTCAGAGTGTGAAAGGAGGAGGGCCAAGAGAAAAAGAATTGATTACCTAGGACTCCATCAGGAAACCATCGTGCACATCCTTTGTTTTTCTACCATGAGCTTCTAAATTTCTTGATTCAACAGAGTACAGCCTTAAGATATTCCTTACTTTTCGGCATGCCACACTATACAGAATTATCTCTATTTTTAAAAACTGCAAGAACAATGAGAAAATTCTCATTGTAGTAGTTAAGTATTAAAGTTTTTCTTTACTATAAATATTTTATATTTTAAAATGTTGCATAATACTTTTAGTACTGAAATACCACAGCCACAAAGACTTAAAGGTATATTCTATACCTAGAGAATTCTTTCAATCCAAGTTGCTCAGAGAAATTCTGCTTACGCTCTTTCATTTAATTAGTGATTTAAATACTTAATTCATTTATGTTACTTCTGGGGAATCTCATGTGCAAAGGGCTTCTAATGATATAGAAGTGTATTAAAATATAATAACAACAGGCAGGTTATTTTTTACTGGGACTAGTACATCTTTGAGCAAAGCTAAGCCAGTCAAATGCATATGATTTAAAGGCTTAACAGGTGCATAAAGAATAATCCTCAAAATTTTGGGTTTTATTGATTCAAAAGCCATGCATCCTCCAATTTTCACTTCATTAGGCTATTTACATTTCATAATTCCTTTCCCTTTTACATTTTAATTAACTGACATCCAAACTTGCCTTGATTTCTGATAGCTCTTTATGAATGGCAGGATTCAGGCTGTGACTTATTCACTCTCTTCTGCAAGAGTGAAACATGAAAAACTTGTCCTTCGATTCCACTGATCCAATGTGTCCTTGTGCAAACCACATCAAACCACACTGGCCCTTAATTTCAGTCTTTCGTAGCAACATGAGCATTTTATACTGGGCCACTCCAAGAGTCTTCATTCTCAATATGGCAAGCGAGTATGACACCTTTTTGAATGTGCAAGATTTTTAATGTGGAACATTAAAATAAAGCAATATATAGAAACATGAGTTATGAAAAGTGAAATGTCGGAGAAAATCTGACATTTATGCATAGTCCAGTGACATTACAAAAACAGCACTCACTTCCACTTCATTTTCATTACCTATTTTCCCCTTTGTTTTGTTTTCTCTGCAAATGTATGCTGTGACATATACTTACTTCCCGTCATTTCCAAGCTCTCTAATCAGTTTGAACTACATACTTGTACTTCAGTGAGGCACTCAGGGAGAAGGAGTGAACATTTTCATTTCAGAAACTTCCAAAGATCTTTTGTTTCAGTATACAAAGGTCAAAATACAAAATTGCTTAATGAGAGACGGCCAGATTTCTGACATCCCAGAGAATACAAACCAGCAGTTGCTTCTTTACATTTCACCTCGGGGACACTGTCCTATGTGACACGTTCTCCTGTACAATTTATGTGAGGGAGAAAGCCCAGCCTACACAAAGAAAAAAATTTTTTTAAATTGCTGAGATTATTTCAATGACTACCAAGTAGTATTACCAGTATTTTTAGTAGCAGTCCTGCTCAAGGTAAGCGATGTGCCATTCAGGATACCTCTGATGATGGCCACCTAGACTAGCGCTCCCAGAGTTATTAACAGTATTTAGCTAGATCCAAGTGATGGCTGTTTTTTAAAAAAACAAGGCATATACACAGCGCAAGTGAAAAAGAGGCTGAAACAGAGCACCATCCTTTAGCAAATCTGATCTCTACAAAAGGAAGGGTTCCAAGCATTGTCTTTCTAGAAATTGTACGTAATGTTTCAAGTCTACTTCCTTTACAAGTAGAGAATTATGTTTTGCAATTTCTGCTAATAATAGAACTAGAGAGATAAAGGAGAGCTATAAGGAACTGTTCACATAATTAAAGATTTTCATAAATAATCCCTCAGCTTGCTGTGCAGCTGAACTTTCCTACAAAGTCTGAAAGGGAATTATATCCCTTCCACGGAGCACTGTGGGAAGGTTCAAGAAAGGGTGTTATTCTCTATTCAACTTCAGAGGTGTTCTGAATTGTTTCTTTAGACCCCTATTATAGGTATCTATAAATCAATTTATATATCTAATATGTCATATAGGCTTTTTGTTCCTTAGAATGAATTGATGGAAAAATCTTAGTCTTTGAGACTATTACTATTTGTGTGGAGTTAGTTTGACACTAGCAGTTTTTCAGTGTAAAGCCTCTTTGCTGATAATTGAGGTTTAGCAGTTTGGGATGATGAGCTGAGCCCCACTACTCCTGTGCTGTGAGAATCTCCACTGCTCAGCACAAAAGCTAAAAGGCTAGGGAAGTTCACATGCAAGCATGAAGGTTTTTTTTTTTTCTTGAATAAAGCAAAAAGAGCAAAGCATACCGCTAAGCAGAACTGCCAATCATCCCACACTCACCTCGGAGATCCCAAGCCAAGGTCCTCCTGAACAGACCAATTTAGGCTGCACTTGAACCTACGTCTCCTTCGACACAGGACAGTGTCCTAGCTGCTGCGTTGCTGCAGGGATGGACTTTTTCTCTGCCTGGCATTATTACAAGTAATTGAATATTATTTAATGTCACTCACCTACAGCACAGGACAGCAAGGCTCAAACGCCAGATCTAATGAGCAGTTAATTACTAATACTTACAAATGAGAAGATTTCAAAGAACACGAAGCAGGAATCTGGCATATTCGAGACAGGGTTTGAATCAGGTAGGCTGGGAAGTTGCATCCTAGCTTTCCGTATCCATATTTTTGGGCCTTTACTTTTGATGAGAAGTCTTAACACTGCCAAAACTGGCAAGAGTATTCCTGCAGAAAGTTTTGGTTTGACAAACCTGCCTGATCTTAGAAGCAGAAGCAACAATTTTTCTTTTCCCCAACTTATTCCAAACGTCGGTGGGAATCTGAACTGCAAGAATTAGATACCTTCCGGGCTGACTGTCTGACAAAAAGGAGATACGCACTTCAGACTGACACAAACAACTACCTGAACCTAACACACACAACAACAGTGCACCTAAATAGTTTAAACAGAAAACAAAGCAAACTGGGAAGGATCTCTAATCTCAAATGAATATGAAGCAAGTCCCATACCCAGATCACACAAGCAACAAAGCAGGTCTAGCCTGGAGACCAGAGAAATGCCATCTTTCTGGAGAACGCAAAAGGTTTGAGAAGTATATAAGCAAGAGGAGGGGTTTCTCCTGACTGGCAGGAACAGCAGCTTGGTCAGCAGTCAACAACCAGATCTCACTATTATCGACCTGGTATCTAATGGAAAATAAAATATAAAGACAAAAGAACACATACATGGTGCGAACATAAGGTTTTGTATTTAAGATTTTGGAAACCACATCGAGCCTAGCACACAGGCGGCCACTGGTATGGCTCTTGTGCCGATGGCACAAGACAGGACATTTCTGTGATTTTTTTATACATGCTTTTCACTATTTTTTTGGAAGACCAGATTGAAATTGCACATTCCCATATAATAAATACAGCCTGGTTCATTTCCTCCCCACTTCGCTACCCATTCTTCATTAAAATTCATACAATGTAGACTTTCAATAATAACTGAGAAGGAAAAGAATCCACAACCATCGTTTTTGCCGATAAATACGCATCTTATCTTAGAAAACACTACTTATCCTCCCGTCTGATACACATTAGCCTCCCTGTGCAGAGACAGGTTTTACCTTTGAAGTGTACAGTGCATATAACCAATTCCTCAAGAACTGATTCCTAATCAAAGAAAAAAAAAACATTTACAGCATTCAGCTGACTTTGTAGGAGAGTCTGCTTCTTTTCATTGCATAATCTTTGTGCATACGTTTAAGCTCTTTATGATATGAAAGGAATATGTTCTGTCACTTTAAAAATCAATCATTGGGAAATGGGTAATGTAAAAACAGGCTAGGCAAGCAGTGCGGTGTAATGGAATAAGCAATACCCAGAGAATGTGCTACTCTGAATTCCCCAGCACTTTGCTAGCATCAATTCACAAGAGCTCACCTCATGCCCTGTGTTAATCAAAGCCTGTGACACTGACTCTGCAGAGCATACTGATAATAACAATAATAATAAAAAAGGTTCGGTGCTCGGTCCCATGTTTGCTGTTGTACTTTTGTGACAGGTATGACACACTCTACTTCCCATGATGGTTGGGGTTAAAAAGCCAACAACAGATGCAACTTCCAACACACTGCTAGAACTGTTCAACCGTAAAATAAACACTGCTTAGCACGTTTTAAACAAACACTAAAGAATTAGAGAGCACATGGTAGAAACATTAATCTCATAATCCTTCTAGCACGTCTGCTGTTTATGTGAACACAGACAGGTGGTTCAGGCTCGGGCTCATGGCTGCCATCAGCTCCAGCCTTGAAATACATGCAGGTCCTAAATTTAAAAAACAATGAATAATCACATTTTGCCTGAAGCTGTTGGATCTGACCTGGTTGTTCAGGATAGCCTGCTAACTGATGAAGGCGAGATGTGCGTAAACCCAGCCTGGATACGTAACAAATAAAAGATGCAGTTCTTGTGCCCAGAACCCCTTATAAAGAGAAAAAGCATCTTCCTGCTTTCTGTTTGGAAAAGGTGTGAAATATACAACTGACAGCTATATCCAGATTTCAGCCTGTAAGACATATCACATGGTAGGACTTCATTAATCATTTTTTGCAATCCGCCAATGCTGCTGTTTTGCACCTCTTTCTAGTAGCATACGCAGCTACTTGGTGTAACACACTAAACCCACATACATGTCTCTAAAACTTGAAATGCAGTACCTAAAGAAAACTGGGTTTACCCAAATTAAAATCAGCATGTCACAAAACAAATGTATGTGTTGATCTTTACTTTGAATATAATGTTCATGATACAGCCTAATTTCATTTCATTCAAAATAATAGCAAACTATGAATGTAACACAGATTTGTGTTGAGATTTAAAAGTCTTTTGAGGTCTTTTCTGATCCATTAGCTATTGTCTATCAAAATACTGGACACGCTGTGCACAAATGCATGCAGGAGGAAAAACTGCAGCTGATTTATGTTTTTATTACTTGACACTAGTAGAGTGTACCGCAGCTCAGAAAATGCAATCTCTAAAACGATTTAGGTC
Source organism: Pygoscelis adeliae (assembly GCF_000699105.1). Taxonomy (NCBI): domain Eukaryota; kingdom Metazoa; phylum Chordata; class Aves; order Sphenisciformes; family Spheniscidae; genus Pygoscelis; species Pygoscelis adeliae. The sequence goes on from NW_008825271.1 coordinate 1,236,016, forward strand.
TGGATGATTTTATGTCATTATCACATTATACCCAGAGCTCAGAGGTGATCTTTGAACTGGAGGTATTATTTCCAATTAAATGGAAACTGACAACCGCTAGTTTTGAAAATAAATTAATTCATTTCTTCCATAAGGAACCTAATTCCACTTCTACCTGTAAACTCCACAATATTTGGTTTCTCACAATTGCCAGCAAGATTTCTACAGTAGGACTAGTTGATCTTTCTTAAATTAAAAAATTTCCCCTCTTTTTTTTTTGTTTTTTTGAAATTTATTTAACAAATCCCCAAATTAGATGCTAGGACACTGCAGAAAGATTGTTACATGCGCTAGCTCATTTTGACAGCTGGTTTCCGGTAGCTACAGCAAATACTGATGGTAGGAGCCTCTCAGAAGCAGAGTAACTAGTGAGAATGGGAGCAGGACTGGTCCTACAAGGAAACTCTCAGTCACTGTCAAATCCAGGAGGAAATTTAAAATTAAACTCTTAGAATTTTTTATTGTTTTTTAAAAGTAAAATTATTTCCTTACTCTTACACAACTCCACTTATACTATTCATTATCAGGGCTTCACTTAATTTATAAGTTTCCAACTTCATGATTCATCCCTCTAATCCCTCTCTGCTTTGTTTTGTTTCGGTTTTGTTTGGTTTTTTAATCTAATGACACAGGAAGAAAACAGGAGTGGAAGGAAGGAAGGAAAATAAACAGAGGTCAACTTATACAGGGCTCTCTTTCAAGCTGAGTTTTAGGATGTGCGTGGATGGGGAGGGAGCAGAGACAGCAGTGATAGCAGGGGAAGTGGTAGGAATTGAGGAGTTATCAACGTAATAGTTCTCTTTTAAGTGATGAAGTCCACGATCTTTTCTCTTCTCTACTGAACCTAGCAATGCTTACTCTTTCCATCAATACTGTTCTTTCAAATCCACACTGTCTCTTCTTCAACATGATTTTGCTCAAACCTTCCACTGTCTGGAAAATTTGGGTCAAGCTTTGCATTGCATTGCAATTTTTAAAAATCATGCAGCTTTCTCCATCCCTTGCCGACTCTCCAAAAGCACAGGAAAAAGAAAAAATATGAAACTGTATGTTTTTTTTGCAGAGGCAATGAGTCCCTTTTCAAATACAAAGAACGTAAGTATTAAGGCATTAACAGCAACATTTTAAAGCGGTTTAAAAATCTTTTTTTTTCCCTCCTTACTGTTATTTCAACCCCAGAAAGTTCTATGTGGGGAAGTATTATGATCTTTTCAGTGAACTTTCCAGTGTTAGTGAGGTAAGATTTGAATATGGTTCTCATAACAAATAGATTGCTTTCTAGTTAACAACATAGCAGAAGACCAAAACATGAACCAAGTCTTAAGGACTCAAGAATATTCTGTGTTTATCATTCCTTTATTTTGATAAAACTAACTACTGCAGCATGCATTATAGAATTAAGCAGTGCATGAGCTCAGCAACGGGTGAATTTGGTCATACAAGTATATTGACGTTAGTTGCTTACATGCAGGAAAAAGCAAAATGCATACTCAAAGAGAGTCTTTTTCCACCTTTCTTAAGACTCATTAAGTGACTCTAAGACTGTTTACTTTTTACAAAGCCTTCGATGTTTCACTGGGATTTTCAAAAATACCTACATGACATGGGAGCACAGCTCCCATTGATTTTTCCAAGAAACTGCTTCCAGATTACTTGTACGCTTCTGAAAATCCAACTTCCCATGCTTAGCCCTCCATTCTGTTCCAGTCAAATATATACGAAAGCTTTTGTGCTGCAAATACAGTACGTCCTGCCTAGGACGAGCAGTGATTAAAGAGAAGGGGAAGGATGAACCATGCTAGGGGCACTGAGAATCTGAGAAGTGCATCTCACAGGTGAAGGCTGTTCGTGACAAAAGTGTTTAATTGCAAAGACCAACAGCACAGTTCCTGCATTCTTTTCTGAAAGGATACTTTGTGGCAAGAGATGCCCAAGACATTCAAATAAGCTTCCCCAAACACCATACACCTAAATGAATCATGTCCTAGTGTCTCCCAGCCTTCTTTGGCCAAAGTGACTGACTTTTCCAGAAATACTTGGAAGAGTATTTTGACTGGCAAAAATGGCTGAAATTTTATTGATGTGACAAATCAGTAAATACATATGTGAGTGCATCTTTGTTTCTAGTTCAGGATCTGTGATTCTCAGTACTGCTTTGAACCAAATCCTCATTTCTGCAATCTGAAAATGTCTGGAAAGCCTGGATATTGCTTATCTCCGATTTCTTAAATGCATCCCAAGGGACTCTGAAACAGTCTGAACCAAATTCACTACTTCAAATTTAGCTGCTAAACACTAAACACATATAGAAAAGTAAATTTCAAAGAAAATGAGCTTCATGCATATATACACGTGAGCCCTCACTAACTAATACAGAGCTCAGAATATTTCAGAAATTATAAGCCATATCTTTCGCCCCATTTAAGATTCAGCTTTACTGTTCTAATAGCAAAATGTGGACTTCAAGAAGTATTTCAGGAAGATGGGAAAAGGGGATGTGGGTGATGCGGCAGCACTAGGTCTCACCAACACAGCTGATCGAGTAAAGTCCATACTGCTGCTCAGCCTGAAATCACAGGTCATTTCAGCCCCAGTATTAAGGGCAAAAAAGAGTAAACCACAGGCCACCTGCCTCTACATTGCACAAGGTGAGCACAGTTTTGGTCTCAATATACAGCAGTCCCTCATCCCTCAGCTGAAGCATGGCTATGGACATGCTCCATTAAAGAGTAGATGCCAGTAATAATCACAAATGAGTCCTATTAATTAAAGTAATTTTTAAGCTATTATCATTATCGCTATAATGGAATGAATGGGGTTGAAAACACTTAATTTAGATAACACATTGGAATAAATAATTTTCCCACGTTTTTGCCAGCCGTATTTCAAATGGAAATATTATATATTGGAACACTCTTTGCTGTATGTGTGGAAGAGAAACTTAAGTACTATACATGGGTATAATTACAAATCCATACCTGTTTACTACAGTGATGATAAATACAACAGCTGGATTTTCATATGATCTACTGCTACAACTAGGCCTGAAATAGAAATGCAACTTCATACTACCAAAAATAATTCTGCAAGCACAGTAGCACAATCATTTTAAAATTCTGCAAGCACAGTAGCACAATCATTTTAATAACTTGAAGCTGTTTCACTAGTATGGGAAATATAAAGATAAATCACTAAGATAAAATACAATAGTTTATTTTACTAGTACACTGAGATAAGATTTACTTCCCTTTCGATTTGTTTTCTGCAGAAAATATTTATTTTATGAGTTTGTAATTGGTAACATGTATAAAAATAGAAACCAGTTTTTTTCATTTAAAGCAAGAAAGCTGGAGTGAAGAGGCCATGTCACACTCTTGGGTGTTAGGACTTCACCACAGAGATCACAAAGGAATACTTCCTCTAGAAATAGCTTCAGATCTTCAGCAAGACACAATGTATGTTCTCCTGCCCTGTTTACCTCTGACACATCAAGCATTAGCCGTTGACGCAAGCGGGATCACAGCCTCAACAGGCCATTTACTTTATCTTGTAGAGCAAGTCACATAGCTACTCCAGTGGTGGTGAACAGCAAAAAGAGCATTAAAAAAACCCAAAAACCCAAAAACCAGGAACCAAAAACCAGCTGGAGAACCCTGAAAAGTGACATTATACTTGATAGGTTGAAAATATCACTGTAGTTCTGTTTCCGAGAAGAAATGAAAGCAGCAATGCTGCAGCAAATTATTGGAACTTGAAAAAGTGGAAGGATAAGAAAAAGATGGCACTGCAAAAGAGAAAGACTCAGGGAGGTAAAAAAAATAGTCTTGGGATTTAGCTCAAAGATGATGCTCAACAGTAAAGCCCACAAGGTGGAGAACTGTACGATCAGTGCCTGGCTCCTAAGGCTCCAGCATGCCAAGGACAGGTCTCACTTAGAAAGGTTGGAAAATAAAAAGCTGAAAAAGCTCAGTTGCATTGATATTTACTTTTGGAAAACAAATTTCATTTGCCTGAATTATATCCTGTTTTCTTCTATTCTAAGTGGATATTATTACAAGTAAAACATTTCATCAGATTAGTCAGAACAGTGAGCTTTATGTAAATATTTCCTAAGTGTGTATTCAAACAAGTTTTCAATAGACACCTGGTTGTCTTAAGTTATATCTGATACAAAGCTATAAGTTTTAAACAGATTTTCATAGTTCAAGGCAAAATTATGTGGAACTTCCTTTATAGCAATTTCTAAGCTTTGCATTTTTTTCTTTACTTTCAGAATTCACTTCCTTGGGCTCACCTCAAATTTTAGAAAACTATCCAACAGGTGGTTTTTGGTTTTTTTTTAGTTCTTCCTTTTCCTTTTTCTGCAGAAAAATTTCAGCCTGTAGATATATATTTAAATAAGGCAAACAAACCATCCTCTTAGTAGATATAGATAACAAAATTTCAAAGCAATGGTAGTGTGTGAAAAGGGGAAAAGACAAAGAGGAAAATTATCCATTCCTCAAAAGTAACAGACTCTAGAGGCACGGCTCTTCTATTACAAGTAGCCATTATATAACTACCAACTTGTATATTGGTCATTTCCAATATACATTATTCCTGTATTTTTAGCATTTTTTTATCCTCTTGTACTAACTGGGAGACTTTCCCGAGTCCCTGTCAGGCTGCAAACGCAGAACAAAAAGGACAGTCTCTGCCCTAAAGACCTGCCAGTCCAAGTACAAGGCGTGAGACAACTGATGGAGAGAAGCCAGGGAGAATACGAAAACGACGAGATATTGGTAGTCAGTATGACAAGCACACCAGTCGCCTGACTGTTGTCAAGCTCTTCCTAGAGACAAGGGGTGTATTAAGGAAAGGTACAATGGAGAAACAGGGTGGTAGATGTTTTTGTGTCGATGCAAGTGCTTCCCAAGCTACAAGGAGGAAACATACTAGCATGCTAACATGTGGGTGGCAAAATCCTTACATCACGGGCTGTCTGAAACAGGATGCTACAGCATGATGTCACACAAACAATACATAGGCTGGGAAGGGCCTTCAGCGTCATTAACAGAAAAATATCCATCTTATTCTGACGTGATAGAGAAAGGGAGGGCCATGAGAGAGGTTAGCTGAGAGCAGGCAAAATGCTCACAGGTTAAGAAAAATATTTCAGCAGCAGCTCTGAATAGATGTGGATCAGAAAATATGGCATCTGCCAAGACCAGAAAACAGAATATTGCATTATTGGGATATGAAATGTTATGACTTTTAGATTTGTGCATGGCTAACAAAAGCTGTTATGTTAGAGCTGTCATGTAAGAAGAAAATCATATAAGAAGAAAGCAGATGCCAGGATATAAAAGGTAATCAAAACTGAGAATGAGATTAAGGTTACAGGCCAAACGACAGAAAAGAGATGGTACTGCCCACAGCAACTAGGAAGGCTGTACCCTGCGCTAATGGAGAGGAGATGAAGACCTCTGCTTTAGCCCCTTTGAAATGACAACCAAGGCCAGGTGAAAATTAAACGTTTCCTAAAGACAACACGACTGTTTAAAAGGACACAAAAAAAGAAACAACACTGCTATCAATGTGTTAATTGTTTCTCACGAAAATAGCTTTCAAAGAAAGAAGTTGTTATGGATGCTACTGATACCTCAACCACTAGGTGGACCATTACTGATAAAGGAGGGCGAGCTTCCTCTTGCATTACCTTTTACGGGGACTGGGGGCGTGCAGAGCAGTTCCTATCCACCCCTACTTTAACTCAGATACACTGCCTTCATGTTTTTCAAAACACCACAA
>NW_008825271.1:1241884-1248044 GCF_000699105.1 Pygoscelis adeliae
AGCTGAAGAGGGCAAGGTGCAGCATCCTTATCATCCTCTGAAAAGACTCAAGAGCACCGACTACTTCTGTGCGATATGAAGTCATTCTCGGGGACCGTGATCAAGATCTCCAAAAGCACCACCCCACTCTGCTTCTCAGGAAAAGACAGCATTAATTCCGGGAATCCAAGTAAACTTGAGAAGAGAACACCATAAATGTAATTCGTCAAACAAACAATCGTAAATACCTCATAAAATCCAGGAGACCTGAGGCAGCTAGATAACAGATTTTAAGAGCTGAATAAATTAAACAAATGCCACCCCCCACGGACTGTTTTTCTTACACTTTGTAAGTACCTAGGCTTCATTTATATAAACAACTAAAGAAAAAAAGAAAAAAAGAGAAGGAGAAAAGGAGACACTTCCTATGATGCCTTTCAGTTCAATAAAGCAAATGTTTGCTTAACCAGACTCTCCTTTTAGGAGATATGTGGAGATTGCACTGTGTGTAAGAATGGACTGAAAAGGGAGAGGGATAAGATGGACAAATGATAGACAGGTGGGATTAATATGTTCACAAGGGAAGTGAGCAAGTGCCAGTCTAGTCTTATCTGTCTATATACAGTTCTGAGTCCAGATAATGTCTAATTCCCCTTCACGACAGTTTAAGAGAAACCTCTGTTCACACGGCATACAAAATCCAATGTTCATGCAGATACGACCAGAAGTGCTCATACTTGCCTAGTAAAAAACATTAAGAGCTTGGGAATTAAACATTAATTTTCAAATACCAAAAGAAAAAATCATCATGCTTTTAAACCCACACAATTTTGTGCATCTCTAAACACACACCCACACTGTTCTGTACATACAGGAAATTCTCATTAAATTAAATCTAAGCCCATTTGCAGAGCTTGCAATGGCACCACAAACAAAGTAAAAGGTATTACAGAAAGTTCATGAATAATTTAGGAACAACAGAACAAGCTGTCTTAAGTGTTGCCAAAATGCAATAACGTTAATTTTGAAACTGGAAGAAATATTTAAAACAAAATATTCCTAACTAACTGCAGCACAAGCCACACTGCCATCCTGAAACTAGGTTTGTAGGTGTTTCTGTCTGTATATAAGTACAAGATATTCTAAAGACTTGAATCTAGGCATTTGTCTTACCATCAGAGGTAATTATAAATACACTTGCTACAACACTTCTGCATTACCTTCCTGCACAAAGAGAAAGGATCATCCTCTATTTCACCATCATTGCAAGACATTTTCAAAGGTGCCTTTTCGCACCATGGGGCTAAAGCAGTGACTTTTGCTATGTGCTCAGTTCTTTGGAAACAATTTGAAAATCACAAGTGGGTTTTGAAAAAAATTACTTCTTTAATAAAACATTTCATCAGAATATGAAGAGGAAGAAAGGCTCTGCATTTCAAATATTCATTATCCAGGTAGAGATTTAAGGTCAACCACAAGCACCACATGAGAGCTTAGACTGTTTTATTTCCTCCACGTGTGTGTTTTTGCTACCAGTTACTATGTTTCCTCATTTTCACTTCATGCATGATCCAGTATTTTTCTGTTTCTTATGTCATATTTGCTCCTTCTTAAGAAGCACCTTTCATAACAAAGTAATCCAATTATTTCTTTAGCCAGGTTGACCAAAACCTCTTTGTGGTTACATTTGACTACTATGTGACTGCCCACCCTCTCTCACATACAAACCACACGACCTCCACCAACACACCTGGCTATGTACAGAAGAAGAAAAATCGTGTCGTCTTTATGCCAGACAGCATGTGTGATTATTTAGAGCTTTCTGTTTCAACACAATTACTTTGTTAAGGCCACTGGGATTTCCACTATTAGGCCAGTTATCTGTATCTTCCAAGTTTTATTTGCTCTAACATCTGGCAGGATATTATACCGAGAAAAGATATTTAGGAGCCACTCAATGAATGGCAAAGAATTTAAATGCAAGATAAACAAATAATAGGACAACCATAAAGAAGACCAATAACTTTCCTAAGTGAAACTCACTTAGTACCATCAAGTCTTATAAGTAAATAAATAGAAATTATGATTATTATCACTGGCATTTAATATCTGTGAAAGAATAAACCTTGTTTCAGATTGGAAAAAGTGTGACAAATGGATTAATTCTCTATTTTGGAAACGATGGCAGACAGTGCTTAGTTGCGATGAAAGCTGTAAGAGTCCCAAATTACCTAAGAGTGAAGAAGACACTCAAGCTCCATACTCCTGAACCTTCCCAAACCAAGATATAAGTCTTTGGGACTAAGTAGATATATCTGAAAGAATTAAGAGCCTAAGATGTAAATCTCAGAGATTCAAGAAAAGAACTGATCAAAGACAATAGGAAGTGGCCTGAGACTAAAATCTTAAACCCAAGCTGAAAGTCCAAGAGGGGTAATTTTTATGTTCCCTCACATCCCTAAACTGAACTGATCTTGGAAGTATCTTTTTCCAGGGTGGGCGGGAAGGCTGTCTGGTTTTTTATCCATAAAATACTGTGGCAAGTGTAACGCTTAACTAGACAGCAACAAAACTATTCCACGAGGATGCATAAACCAAGGCCATAGTTTGCAGGACAACAAAGGCACACTAGTGATTTCAACTCTACTCTTATGTACCAAATCAGCAGTTCCAAACAGTTACAACTACTCATACTGACTGGAAATAACAGGACTGCACAGGTGTAAGCTGAGGGCAAGGAAAAATATCATTTAAGCACAGGAACATCATTAAAGTTGCAACACAGCCTGATTTACAGCTCCCAGATGTACTACGTAGGGCTGACAGTTTAGAAAACACATACTGTTGCTTGTAAATTGAGAATACTTTATATGAAAATCACTGAAATACAGAAATGAAATTCTAAAATGTCATGGTTGCAGATCCAGTTCTCAGTCTTGGACTTTCACCCTCTGAATACAGTACTGATTGAAGGAAAGGCTTGCACATGGGGATGCAAGAAGAGAAGAGGAGAACAGAAGGTTCCTAACGCAGAAATGGTTGCTTGGACTTTGACCAGACTCAAGAGCCTTAAAGCTAATTTAACATTTCTTCCTAGATGTCTTCCAAGCATGTGGGAACATCAGAAATGCATGTCTTCCCAGCAGCACTGGTAAACCAAGCGTGCCTTCCCCATACATCTTCAAAGCCAATATAGGCTATATTAAAACTGGTTTCTTCTGTAACAAGAAGAAACCTGAGAGCAACAGCAGTGGATCATAAAACACTTTAAGATAACTTAAGCATCATCAGTATAACAGTTTTTGTCATTCTTTAATACCTCTCCAAAGACTGCGGAAGAAGACAAAGCTTCCAGAAAGCAAATCAAAAACAATACCAAGGATAAATTAAATTTCAAATTTATGGCTAGGCATAACTGTGAAGCATTAACAATGTACAAAATTTCATTTAAAGTTATGAAGAACATGACCAATCTCCAGTGTTTTTTAAAGAAATTAAGCAATAATTTTATTCTAAGTGAATGTTCCAGAGGGTAAATGACTTCTGCAGTGCAATAAATGGTACAGCAAATTGAGGAGTATATTTTAAAAGTAGGAACAATTTTCATTCCATAACCTTCACTTGAAAGAACATTATTGCTATTTTATTAAATGGACTAAATGAAAAATAAATTAGAAGGCATTTTATGGGGTTTAAATACACTTAATATCACAGTAAGATATGTGGATTTAAATGGCAACTTTCTAAATTATACTGCATTGGCAGCACAGAATATACAGAACATTTCAAAGAAATAATCAAGCCACATGACGGGACATTCACTATTGTTTCCTAGAGGACCCATGAATGGTATCAAAGATCTATTCTGTCTCTGCTTATGCAACTTATTATTCAAAATTTCGCTTCATATAAATCCAAGATTTTGGCAGGTTATTGGTCCCCTGCTAAAAGAATTGTGGCAAAATCTAGTATCTTCGGGACATACAGTCTGTACAACGTATGTATGGGGGAAACTGTTAGATAAATCTTGCATGGCAATCTGATGCATTTCCCAACCAAGAAAAAGAACACACCACTGATGTGCCAAAAAAGTTGCCGAGCAAGGTTATTTTCTTAATACTGAAAAGAGATTCAGTTCTCAGAAAATATGGAAGGAGTTTTTGATGTTACAAGATGTTCTACAACATAGCACAAAATAATTAGGAAAATAGGTCTTACATTCAAGCTGCACAACACAACAATAACTCATGATTTTCTGCCAAGTTGCTTAGTGGGAATGTCAAAATTAAAGACTTCTTGTTTCATTACAAGAACAATGTCTGTCATGTTTACTTAACTTGTAGATAACTACAGTATTCATGTTTCCATTGATTTAGTTTATTTTCATAATGTAGTTAATAAACTTATATAAAATGGCCAAAAAGTATGGGGCTCTCCACTAAACCTAACCCTAAAAGGAAGTTGTTGCCTTATGCAGAAAGAGAAAAGCCACTGAAAAAAAAAATATGCGTTGCCACTGTACAGTATTATTTTCCATCGGCTTGTCCTTGGGTCCCTGAGGATTTTCCAAGCTGTTAGGTGGCTGTAAGTTGACTCTGGAACTGTTGCTGAGGTTGATGGCAAAGCTAGGAGCCCTGGGGTGAAGAACTGCGTGGCCAGGCACAGTTTGCCTTTAGCATGTGTGAATACAGAGTGCAGTGTCATGGCGTTTTACTTTCTCACACTACACTCATTGCATTTCTTTACAAACCTACACTAAAATGTATTCTGCTCCTTTTGTATATGCTGGCAGTTTGAGACTGCCTCTTTGCTTCTGTTTTGTGTATTTTCTTGGCTGAAAGTTTTCATATGATGCTTTGCGAAGTTGTATAAATATGAATATTTATTACTTGAGCTGCACACAGTGAAATGGCATATGCAGAACCATGTGCAGAAATACTCATTGCTGATTAAAAGTCTGCAACTCTGACTACTCCTAGCATTTTTCCGCGATGGTGCTATCAGTTTCTCGTTAGCTCCCATCAGGATAGTCAGCCTACTTTTGGCACAATCCCAGTTTTGCAACAGGGTGCAGCTCTTCGCTCTTTTTTGCAGACTGAAGGCCACCCTTTTTGACATACAGAATGTTTTCTCAGTATCTGAGTACCAAAGAAAAATGTTCACAGCTACAAAACCAATTATTAAAAAAAACAGCGCAATGTGCTTATCCTAATTTTAAGGAAAAAGCATGGGTCCGCTATTGCTCTTTCTGCTTTTCCCCATTATTTTGAATTCACTGGCCAATGCATTCTCAAAAACAACGTGCAACACCTGCTGGGGGGTAGAGGAAGACCATCACCAAGAAACCACTCTAAGAAGGTTTCTCTAGCCCTTCGCCACCTGGGTATCGCTCTTTGTCACTGATAACAAAAAGTTATCACCCATGGGCTGAGCTCCACTACCTGAACTAGGGTCCTTTGCTGCAAAGTCAAATAGTACCTTTGGAGAGAGGGACGAGAGGAGAAAGTGAGACAAAACTTATTAATACTTCTTTCAACCTAAAACCTCTTGAGATATCATGATATTCGTACAGGCTCTGACTGAATCTGACAAGCATCTCTTCATGGGTCTATCCCAGGCCTTTTGAGCTAATATACCTGAGGTGCAGATTTTCCTGTGGTACAAAAATGAGTAACATCTAGAATCACTTTGAGACTTCCTCGGGCTCCCAGTTCAGAAAAGTGAATTACCAGTAATAGTTTCAAAGCTCAAACTCCCTCCTTTAAATCTACATTGGGCTAATTGAACCGCTTTCCAATTTCTCTGATAGAGCCTTCTTATAACTCTTCCTTGCAAACCAAATTTTTCAGAATTAGTGCTCCACAAATATATCTTAAACATGCTTTCAAGTCTGTCACAATACTTTCCAAGATAGGGATAAAAATCATACATATGTCAGGTAGAAGCTTAATTCTGTGGAACAGCTATATTTGTAAAGTACTAGCATAAAGCTTTTTAAAGATATGTGCATTTTTTAAAAATTGATATTTATAGTTTAAGCAAATATTTGCTTTTTAAAATGGCAAGAGAGAAGTTTGGGAGTAAAACAAGAAGCCTTGAATATAGATAGTTCTTTGCACATGAATGCAACAAGCTGTCCCCCGTCCTGAAGAATCCCCACAGTCTGCTGTGCCACGGGCAG
>NW_008825271.1:1248058-1266332 GCF_000699105.1 Pygoscelis adeliae
TGTCTCACCCGTAGTCCAAATTAATCTGGCATAGCGAGTAAAGGATGCACTCTGAGAGGAAAAAAAAAAAGTTGTTTCTGTGGCAGTTCTGTAATACACAAGTTGTTTGTTGGTTTTGTTGTTTTTTTTTTTAATTTGGGTACCTTGCTCTTCTACACACTGCCTTTTTCTCCAATAAATCTCTTCAGGATTAATTCTTGCCTATGATTCATAAAAGCTATTAGTTAAGAAATTATGGCCAAACTGAGTGGCACTTGCAGAAAACTGGTATAATTTATTTATTGACACATGTAAAGCAATACTTTGAAACTATAAAGCTATCTTAAATCATGGTCATACCTTGTTATGCTGAACTTTGTCATTCCTCCCTTCTCTTCCTATTTTTTAATCCTAATTACTGCGTTTTCCTTTTAACAGGACTAAAAGACTAGATGACCCATTCATAGGCAAAGGCAGCTAAGCACAGAACAGATAATGACAGCTCATTTCTGACTGGAGACCTTTGGTGCTATCGCAAACAAACCCATAAATCACTAACAGCATTAAAAAAAACCGCAACAGAAAAAAAAAAGAAAAAAACCCTGGCTCCTTCCACATCAAAATAGTTACAGAAAACCTACAAGCTGTTGGAGTTATGTGAATAACACAGCTGGTGTATTTCTTCAAACACAGACAAATGTAGGTAAAGAAATTGTCATTTTTTCTCACCATTTTGTGTTATTTCAGCTTCTTGAACCCAAAACTGAACGTGTATTCCCATTCTAAATGGCAATAATTAAATATCCCACCACAAAGTTACTTGTCCATTTGCTCTTTGAATAGAACTGAAGAAATGCAGTACAAAATGCCTTCTTGATAAAATCTTCACCTGAAATGTATATCCACGAAAATGGTGAAATTAAATTTTAAAAGGTTCTCCAGAAACTGGAACATGGTCTATCAGCTATCTATTAAAGTAAGTAATTTAGAGGCACAAATGCAATAACAAATATGGCTTTGTGCTACAATAGTAGCAAGTGGGCTGAGTTGCATCAGAGGTGAAAGTTTGAATTTCCAATAGAAAGGAAATTGCTAAAAACAGACAATAACCAAGATGTTGCATAGACAAGTCGTTCAGTAGTTATATATTTTGAAAACAAAACTATATTAAAAGATCACTTATACTCCAGCTTGATTGATGATTTGTCACTTTTGCTACCCTTTTACTGAGCAGCAGACCAGTAAATAGGCAGTGACTTTGAGTGACAGTAAACTCAGAATTTCAAGTAAATTAAGGAAAATAATCTGTACGGATAGGAGTCAAAACAAACACCAAAGTCTGATTTTTTTTCTCTTCTCATACAAAATTGGGATGTAATTTTGTAATGACGGCTTTGAACTAAACCATCTGCTTTTTTTTTTCTCCTTATTTTTCTTACTTTTCCATGTAGACTATTACACTCTTATGTTCCTAGGAGTCAACAGCAAAGAGTAGATTTACTGAATGGCAACACTCTCCTAGGGAACAGTGTCTGAAGATGAAGATTTACAGCTCACAACACCTAGTCAGATGAACCTGAGCAACTCTCTGCAATGGTGTAGGTCAAAAAATGAGCTTGGATTTGTATAGGTAAGCAATCACTGAGTAGGCTCAGGAGGGTCCTGGTACTTCTGCATCTATCACTGAATCAAAGTGCTACTGGACCGCTGGGTCCTGCCTGGCTGTTCATACTTCAGAAAAATTGTTGAAGACTGAAGAAGATTCAAAAGGCAACCTCAAGCCCTGAGCCTAAAGAACCAGGAAAGTTCTGGTCATGTCATAAAAAGGAGCAGTAATCTGTTTCACCGATCTAAAGGAACATGAAGGAGTGACTTGATTATAGTCTTTAAGAACTACACGAAGCAGAAAAATTTGATAATGGAAGAATCACAAACGAATGGCCAAAACCTGAAGTAGGATTAATACAGCCTAAAAATAAGGAGGATATTTTCAACACTGGAGGCAATGAACCACTGAAGCACCTTATCATGGGCTGACATCAGCTCTGCAGCATTAGAAACATTAACGTTAAGTTTGGCGTTTTCCAAAAAGCACAGTTCTATAGTTCAGTGATGGCTCCTTGAAGAAAGGTCTCTGGTTAAACGGCAATAACGACCCCTCACAACCTCCAGCACTGAATCTAGAGAAATGATCGGGGGGCACGGGGGGGGGGGGGAAAAAACTGCAGTATGGGTCTTGATTAGGCGACAGTCCCACACACTGAAACCTCATAGCAGAGCAGATGATAAGAAGGTAAGATATGCTCAGTTTCCAGCAGATAATATAAACAAATTGTTACAGCATCCACTTCTTAATTGTTTTATTTCAATGTATTTCAAATTCAGTGGCATCCCTGAATGATTCCTATTCAGGAAAAAAAAAGGCAGCTTAATTAAATTCTATGAACTCAAGAATTTGAATTGACAAAGAAGGCCAAAACCAAGATGTGTTGTCAAGGCAACATGGGCCAAGAATTGCCTTTGATATCTGTTAGACCTGACAGTTGATAATATTAGGCATCATTTGTACAGAATACTGATGCATCTAGCTGTAATTTTAATTTATAATGAGAGGCGAAAGCAATGCCTATAAGCAAATATAAAATCTCATGTTTTAGAAATGCGATGTAATTTTTAGTTTGATTTTTACTTATGCCAATCAAACAATACTGAATATAACCCCTGGATGTTGGTGTCAGATTCCACACAACACTAGTAAGGAAGTGTTATCTCTAAGGGCCCAATTTAATTTTTAGCAGTTTAGGGTTTGATAAATGTTGGAAGTTAAGCAAAAATGGAATTCCCTCCAGCTAACTCAGTCAGATAGTTTATTACAGCATTAATAACTCCATCTTTGTCATGTAATTAGAAAGTAAAAATGCAGAAAGGTATTTGAAAAACATACCTTCATGGGCAACTCAGTTTCTGAAAAAAAGAAGAAAAGCAAATACAGTACAGAAAAAAGAGGAGGGGTATTACTCTAATTTGTGACAAGCACTTGAGCAAGCCAGAAATAAAATCAAAGACATTTAACATACCAAACTACAGCCATTTCAAGTGTACTTCTGTAGGCTGGAAGACAAGATTTATCCCAGACCATTACAGTCGGGAAAAAAAAAAAAAAAAGGACAAAACTAGTGTTTAGGGCAGAGTGTGAATATTTGCATCAGAATACTGAGGCACTCACTAACTCTATTCTTCTTGCTCTGTGAGGCATGTCAGTAGTGCTGGACAGCAAATGTTTCTGCTTTTACTAATTATTCATTGCTAAAAGATCAAACTGGAATAAGCACAAACCTGGAGCTATATAGCTGTCAGATAACTTCTGTTTTTCCTCTCTCCCCCTTCCCTCTTTACTTTAGAAGAAAAGCACGACTGACAAAGCAACTGATAATAATATCTCTCTAGCACTACCCTGTTCCAGTTGGTTTGGAAAATAAGAAAAATCTTGTAGGAATTCAAGAACATGAATTGGATGTGAGGAAAAATTTCTTGACTGAAAGAGTGGTTAAACATTGGAACAGGCTGCCCAGGGAAGTGGTTGAGTCACCATCCCTGGAAGTATTTAAAAGACATGTAGATGAGGTGCTTAGGGACATGGTTTAGCGGGCATGGTGGTGTTGGGTCGACGGTTGGACTCAATGATCTTAGAGGTCTTTTCTAACCTTAATGATTCTATGATTCTATGAACAGGTGAATAGAATAATTTGCAGTATTACTATACAGATTCATCTGTATCCACGTGTTCTTGAACGCTCTCAAACTACAGTTGCTTCTTAAGAGAGTACAGATTAAAAGTAGTTCCCTGAAGCTTTTCCACTGAAGTTTGTTTTGTTACTCTATCCTCAGACAAGCAGAGACATTAGAAGTTCATTATAGCTGTAATTACAGTTTCCGCATCTGATATTCAGAGAAACAGTTTGGAATTTCCATACTACTTCATTAGAAAATGAAGGTTCACTGCATCCCTTTCTATCATCAAGCAAATTCAGATCCTACCACATCTGTCATGCAGATCTGCATCACATCTGTTGCTGTTCCCAGAGATCAGGTCCCAGGTTGGATGGGGAAGGTGCATTCCTCCATGATTCCTGCGTATTTTCCCAGCACCTTGTACTTCTCTAACTCACTCAAAGAGTAAACTGCACCATTCTAAAAGTAAGTGATTTTACAATCTGTGGTGGATTTCACCTTGGCTGGCTGCCAGATGCCCACCCAGCTGCTCTCTCACTCCTCCTCCTCAAGAGGACAGGGAGAGAAAATGAGATGAAAAAGCTCATGGGTCAAAATAAAGACAGGCAGATCGCTTACCAGTTACCATCATAGGTAAAAAAGACTCGACTTGGGGAAGATTAATTTAATTTATTGCCAATTAAAAATAGACTAGGATGGTGAGAAACAAAGACAAACAAACCTACAAGACACCTACACCCAATACACAACCTGAAGGCAAAACACCAAAGAAAGCACAGTCGCTGTATGTTAGACATAGCCATAGGTCCATGATGATTAGTGATTGTCCAAGTGTCACATCCAAAGTGTCCCATCTCAGCTAAATGACAAAATCCAGAAATTATTTGCCATAATCGCAATGGACTAGGTCTTCAGCTTTTATAAAATGGTTGCATATATCTGCATTGCAAACAATAAACAGCAAAACACAATTTCTCTCCTGAGCAAACTAGTGAGGAGACAAAGCCCTGGAAACTGGAGTCTCCTGAATCGGCAAAAAGGAAATGGTTCCACCCTGTTGGTTGAGCATTTGGTAACAGAGGTAACCAGCACCAAAGTAGTGAGTGGAAAATTATGTCCATACAGCCCAAGGCTTGATGTCTAAGTATTTCTACTTGAAAAAGTTCCATATAGGGTTTTGGGAACAAACAAATGAACAAAAATACATAAAATGTGGACAACAGCCTTGCATATACAGTACTGTGTGAAAAAATGTATGGAAAACTAGACTGCATTATGGAACATAAGTAAGATACAACCCATTAGAGGAGACAAAAACATATGAAGGTGAACTTGAGAGAGATGATTCATTTCTATGAAGTAAATTGAACCTCTGGAGATTTATACATTTCTAATTAAAAGTCCAGAGGAAAGAATCAATTATGTTTCTAGCCTGGCCATTAGTTCTTCTCCGTGCTTTTCTTATTGGATCTGATTGCCAGTGCTATCCATGAAAGAATCTTCATTATTTTGTTGTTTTAATAAAGTAGTGTGAAGATGAATGGCCCTTCCCATGCTACTGAAAGAAGATTAAATGATCAAAATAAACCTGCAGTTGAAAGTTAAAAGCACGTAAACTCATAACAGACTAAATTAAGGATTATCACAATACATGAAAGAAAATGACTTTCATGAACTATGCTTTTCTTAAAGCCAGGCAGCATCCTAGGATTGCATTTAATTAACTGAAAATGAGCACAGCTATCTACAGTATCACTAACACTCTGCTTTCATAATTGTGTTTTATGAGAGAGAAAATAAGGAAAAATGAAAAGAGAACTGTCTATACAAGACCAAAGATCCACTTGGTGCATTCTTGTCTTTGGAACACCAGTCTGCTTGGTCCGTAATTAGTACACCTGCATGTCCTAAGACCTCACATTGAACTACAAAATACATGCACATAGATTTTCAAATTGATCCTCACAGAGCTTACAGCTGAATTTCTGATCCTTCTTGCTTCACGTAACTATGAAGTACACTCAAATATTTTTTGCAGATTATATTTTAAGTAGAGAGAGGTTGTTTGGTACTCCCGTCTAATAGTAAGTTTTGCTGTCTTGGAAATTCATGGCAGAGAAACTGAGATGAGAAAGGAATTATTGGAAATTAAATATGTAATAAAAACACATACTTTGGTTTTTTTTTTATTTTGGGGGGGTTTTTTTACAGGCTACATATGCAAGCATATGTGCATTCCAAAACAGATTAACCAACTTCATGGAAGCCCACCCAGGCCTCCAAAGCACAAAGAAGCAGCTGTAGCAGGAAGGTGAGAGGACAAACCAAAGTACTTGTCTATTCTTTTCCTAAAGACCTGGCACTACCACTGCCAGCAAATGACCCCATGGGACAGTCATGTTGTTGTATTTAATGAAATCTCTAAATTGTTTTGGTTTCTTCTAGCATTGCTAAATTACGTTTGAACAAGTTTGAACACTCAAATGTCAGCTCTGAAACCTCATAATACACTTAAGACTGCCAAGAAAAACTACAGTCATACAAAAGAACAGCTCTGATATGAAGATGAAGGTAGGGAAAATACAGCAGAAGGAAGAGAGAATACTTTTATTTGTATCTTTTATCAAGAATATAGAGGGAAGACATCTTCCTTAAAAATCATTCTTTGCTAGTCACATGTGAATGCCTGAGCATTATACAACAAACTGTTCTGCAGTTTAAGAACTATGAGAAAAGAAAACCCATCACATACCTAGCCCAAACTTCTACTGCCTCCAGCTGTGACTATGAATTACAATTACAGGTCTTTCCTGCAAGTAGAAAAGAACAAGTCATATTTCATATTCTTTTACACTGTGTAATACTCTAATGTGTGTAGAGAGAAAATAAAAGAGGTCATCTCTTAGTAGCTTATCCCTCATCTAGAATTTTATCTTTGCACTCTTTTTTCGTAAAATACTTTTTTGTTACCTGCATTGACGTGATCACCACTCATGTATGGTCTTGCTTTTCTACTTGCTAGTATAACAGGTGGTTATATTAGATGACCAAAACCATGCATAGTATTTCAAGTCTGAGGTTAACAAGACCATATATCATAATGCTAAATACAATTCCACTTTATTGATATTTTCTCTTTTGTATCCACTGCGCTATCCTTTTCACTGCAACTCTGATTATTCTTTTTATTCTTCAGGGTGTTTTAAGTAAAAGTAAATAAGGCCAAATCCAGTCCTAATGAAATGGAAGGCTTTGCCATTGACCTTAGTATTACCATGAATTGGCCATTAGTGAATAAAAGCTGTGTACCTTTTTATCCTCTGCATATTATTCAGACTTCACAGCACATCCAACACTTCTAGACTTTTGCTGATTTTCTGTGTTTACATTCTTCTGCAAACATGCAATGTCTTGCTGTGATGACCACCATCTGTTTTACTTTTAATTTGCCATTTACTATATAATGTATATGTATATTGTATAAGGTATTGTCCTGGTTTTGGCAGGGGTAGAGTTAATTTCCTTCTTAGTAGCTGGTACAGTGCCGTGCTTTGGATTTAGGACAAGAACAAAGTTGATAACACACCAATGTTTTAGGTGTTGCTAGGTAATGCTTACACTAGTCAAGGACTTTTCCGCTTCCCATGCTCTACCGACTGAGAAGGCTGGAGGTGCACCAGAAGCTGGGAGGGGGCACAGCCAGGACAGCTGACCCAAACTGGCCAAAGGGATATTCCATACCATGTGACGTCATGCTCAGTATATAAAGCTGGGAGAAAAAGAAGGAAGGGGGGGACGTTCGGAGCGATGGCATTTGTCTTCCCAAGTAACCATTACCGGTGATGGAGCCCTGCTCTCCTGGAGATGGCTGAACACCTGCCTGCCCATGGGAAATAGTGAATGAATTCCTTGTTTTGCTTTGCTTGCGTGCCTGGCTTTTGCTTTACCTATTAAACTGTTTTTATCTCAACCCACGAGTTTTCTCATTTTTACCCTTCCAATTCTCTCCCCAATCCCACTGGGGGGGAGTGAGCGAGTGGCTGCGTGGTGCTCAGTTGCCGGCTGAGGTTAAACCACAACAGGTATGTTATAACATAGCACATTGGGGATGCACATTAGGGAGAAAGCTGTTATTTGCTTTGTCCTGCTGCTGCATATTGGGTCATGATGAAGCTTCTGAGGACAGCAATTTCCTTGGGGCTGAGATGCAAGGTGAGTGAAGAGAGGGGAGGAAGAAGGACTGTGAATGGGAGCTTACCAAAGGGACATGAGCCTGGACAGCAGAAACGGCTGAGAGAAGTGAGCAGCAGACACGCAGTCAGGCCTTGGAGGTGACGGATAAAAGCCTTTATCTGGAGACCCAGAGGAGACGACATAAACGTCACTCTCTAGCCACAGAATCACTGAATGAAACACGGCCTGGAAGAAAGGCTGTGGTGATACCAGGGAAGGCATGTGAAGACTGCAAGTGGAGAGAAGTCCGGCAGAGTAAAATTTGTAAACTTTTACCATCAGTTTCAGTTTACATGGCTATTTTGAGATTTTTTTCTGCTTTAAAATATTAATTGTTATAATTTATACTCAAGGCGAATCTGGCTTTTGTATTTAAAGCTATTTTTGTCTTCTGGGGACGCTTGCTACAGAGAAGAGTCGAGACAAATCCACCTAGAAGATGTAGCTGACTCAGTCTCATCACACGTACAGAATGCCAAATATTTGTGAGACTTTTCTATCGCACAAAATATGAACTCATGAGCTCTCACCTGAAGACTGAGAAGCTTTATTACCCACACACAAACTTGCACTTCTGCTTGCACCCTCTCTCCCATAGATATCACAAATCTGCAGGAAGCCTTCTAAATTCATGACTCTTGCATTTAGGAACTGCAGTCATGTTTTTAAAATTTATTACGCTCATTGGAGAGTTAGCTTTCTAAAAATGGGCTTGTATACAGTAAGTTTTAATTTCCAAGACACTTACTCTATTCTGCTCGATGCCGGTCTCCTTGATGATTTATTGTTATTAAGTAGAACTCCCTGGATCTTTCTTGCAGGTAACGCTTGATCTCTCTCATAATTTCAGCGGTAGTACCGGCTTATTTTGCATAATTAAAAAACTGCTCTAGTTTATCAAGTACTTTGATGAAATTCACGTTTAAATGCATTTATAGTGAGGTGTTCTCTAGAACTTTACCTGCACTTCAAGAAATTCAGTCTGAAACATTATCCCCCTCATATTTGGTAAATATTCTTCACTATTTGGTAAATATACCTATACACAAAATAAGTCAAATAGTTGTTCAGTAAGTACAGTTGAGTTTTCTCTGCTAAATAACTGAAGTGTTTTTCTATAAAATGGGAGGAGAGGTATATACAAATGTGGAACTACCTTATATGTCATCTATTTTATAATCTCTCAGAAATATTAGTCTATTATCTAAATGCTGCCCAAACCCATTCATTTTCCAACAGATCCATGGCAGTTTTTGAGGAGTCTTTGGCCTTTTAGCTTTCCCTGATTGGGAAAGGCAACCAGGAGGCTTGCTGTTATCCTTACGGAGTTCCGGCAGCATGAAAACTTTCAAAAATTAAGGCTATTTATCGTCACCTAAAAGCTCTCATGGAAGCTTCTCTGATAGTTTCCTGCAGAACTAAAAGAACTTTTGTTTTTCCAGGTTTCAGAAAAATCATCCAAGGATTTGGAGCACAGTCTTCTCAGTGATTCAAGAGGTGGAGATACAGAAACTAACGTTTTGAGGTTCTGCCTCACTGAAGACTAAGAAAATTTGGATGAAACATGAATCAGATACAAAATTTTAAACAGAGAACAGACTGTAAAACCTGTTCAGGACAGCTAATCCTACAAGGGGAACCATCTGAGTACACCAGAGATACTGCCTTACTTTCAGGTTCGGCCTCTGACACAGCAGGTTATGCACTACAACACCAAAACCCAGTCCAGATACCCACTGCCCGCCTAATCCTCTTTCAGTCAGTCTGCTAAGAAGTTGAAAATATCTGCCTAGAAAGGAATAAAATGCAGGCATCAGGCTGTGAAAAGAGTAGGTAGGGAAAACATCTTGGCAGTAGTGACTGGTCACTATAATTAGTTTGTAAGAGAAGCTGAGGAAAACCATTACAAGAATGATCAGAGTCCTGTGGACTCTGGACTGAGATGTCAAGATGGGACTGCTCCTGTATAGTTTCTGCCAGCTAAATACTCCCAAACGGTAATGCCACTTGCATGTACAGCTTTTACAGAAAGAATTGATGAAAACCCTTATAATTCAAATATTAATCTAATCAAAAATTCCATTAACAAAGAATGTTGGAGTGGTGGTGTATTACAGATTAATCAGAATTCATTACAACTCTCTCCTGTGGTGCTAATAGTTCATTGGTCTTTCAGTAGAAAGCTGAGGGATCTCTCTAGCAGCTTACAGGAGTTATCTAAGAAAAAATGTATTAGCACTCGCTCATACTAGCAAAATGCTAGCAAAGAATTCCATCTTACAAGGGAAATACCACACTGAAGGCACAAGTTTTTTGCACAAGAATAAGCAAGAGATGCACTGTGGGCTGCCATGATTTTGCCATTTGTTTTTTATTTTTCTACTTCAGAAAGTGTCAGCTATGCAGTAAAGCTAGATAATATTTTGTGGCAGATTATACAGTCTGTGGTATGTACAGGCACTGTCCCAGAGTTGTGGTGACAGTGACATAAATAAAAGGAATTTGATCTTCCCTGGAACGTATTACAGCAAAAATGGGATGATAACATGAATCAACACTATATTCCATTTTCAACAACAAGAATATAGACAACTGTATTTGCTACCTTTCCTTTTTTCTTCTCCATCCACAAATATTTATACTTTTAAATGCTACCTTCTGGTACATGCAAAACTAGTAAATAAATAGCACATCAGACATAAGAAAATGCACGTTCTATAGGCTTTACCCAAGGGCAATACAAAACACAAGTAAGCACCTAAATTACTGTTCTACAAAAGACATAACAGGATACCTGTTTTTCATCTTCCATTGACACACATTTGCCAGTTGCATGGAATGACATGAAAAATACATTTTTATAGGCCATATTCTGCAGCTACTATATCAAAGTTGAGGCAGTGCTGAAAATGTCACTGAATGAGAAAAGGCCAGATTTTATGTTCAGATGATATGTAACATGCATGTCCTGTCACATGTAATTCTTTCTTGCTCTCATAAACGCAATCCTTATTGTCACATCAATTAACATACATGCTGAGGAATGAGGGAATGAATAGATGCTAATGAGGCCTAGCAGAACAACAGACTTAGACGGCCTGGTACTTCTTTCCCAACTCTGAATTCTCCAAATCTTTGAACCATTTCACTGTTCTTCACCTTGTATGTCAGTAAGAGAAGAAAAGAAAGAACATTCGATATCTTAAGTAAACTGAGTTTAACCTTAAGCAAAGAAGCAGCTGAAAGTAACCTACATCAATCTTACATTTAAGAGACAGAATCATACCCAATTAATTTTAATTAAGTTACTCCATTAGCACTGATTTTCTTTGACACTGCAGTGCATGACCTCCTCTACACTATGGGTTAGCACCAAGGCAGAGCTTCCATCATAACAAACTACCTCACTTAAACTTCATTACGTTGCTGCACTAATGGAGTGGAAAGGATAAAGAGAGCATCTTACACTTCTTTTGCCAATATCTCTGCCCTCAGAGAGGTATTCTGCTAGTTCACAAGCTCATATATGCACCAGAAAGATGCTGTTGTCTGCTACAATAACTTCAGCATAAACTTCTATCTTCTGCATAACTTGTTTCTATCATAACGTGGCAACAGGAGGCGTAAGTTAGCATATCAATTTTTTCTTCCATTTCAGCTGCTTTATTCTAACATGCTCATAGCAATTCCGATTCCCCTGTCATCCCCTGTGCCTCTCCTTCCCGCCCCAAACCTCTTCCCACCCTTGTCTGCAGTTAAAATTTAAAAGCATTTTGAAGTCAGAATTTAAAAGAATACAAATATACTCCCCTTCTGTTGTCATCATGCAACACGTCCCCTGGGCAGAAGACAGTAGGCTTCACATTGTGCCCTACAGGCAAAAGAAACATTCACTCGCAGGAGAAAAAGCACATCTCTACCTCAAATTTCTATATCCAATTTACTGACACCTGAGATGATAACCAAGAGGACTTTAAGGAAAAGACACTGGCCGCCTTTTTCTTTCAAATATGTTTACTCAGAGCATTGGCAGCTAATCCAGGCGCTAAAAGGGTCCATAGATTTTAATAAGATCTCTTGGATGGAGACAGTGCTTCCTGAAACCTAGTAACTAATGTATCATTTTATACCTCAATCTAAAGGTAGCTGAAGTCTATCATGAGAGATTGCTTTAGACCACTGTGGACCTCCAGAGGTAATTTCATTAGATCATTTGAATACTAGGCTTTAAATAGCAAAGAATGCAATTTTGAAGAGACTGCATTCTTAAAAACAGTATCCAAAAGTTAAATTATAGGCAGAACTTAATATTAAAGCCCTGGAGACTCTTTAAAGCCATTTCTCCTAAGAAATGAGCCAAAACCTCTTGAATTACTAGAGGTGTCAAATCTGCTTTCAGTAGAAATTCTCCACAGATCATTTCATTAAATCATTTGATCACTGGCTATTAAATAAAAAAGGAAACAATTTTGCAGGAGAGCAGAGAGGGAAAAATAGTTATAATTAAGTACAGCAATTTAAAGTTGCAGTCTTCACACATCATTACTGTCATTAGAAACATACTAATATGCTAGCAAAGTTGCATGCTAGAACTAGTGAGTAAGGAAAAGAGGATACAGAGTTTGTTTGAAGAAGTTCAGCAAAGTTCATTTATCCCCCGCAAATATCTGAATTGCTTGCTCAGCTTTCTATGTGGAAATATGGAAAACAAAAATGTTAATCAAGTGGTACCTGTGGCCAACTTTCTGTACTTCTCCATCACTATTTAGCCTGGGATTACTGAAAAAAGTGCAAAAACGTATTTTAGGATTTTGATTCATCTTCTGCTTGGTACAAATTTTGTTCTACTCTCCTTTTTAAGAACTTGATCCAATTTCAAATAATTTCTATTATTTGTACATATATTAACAAATTGAAATGGAATTCATACATTTGTGGCATGACCTTGCCTTCCATTATACAACTCTGGGTCTCAGAGGGCAACCAATATGCCTGCTACATTTTCAGTAATAAAACCTGGAGAGACATGAGGGAAAAGAAAAGGAGAATTCAGCTGTGTAAATGAGGGGAAAAGAAAGGTGACTGTCATGCAGAGAAAAGGAGATTACAAATTTGCTGAAATGAATAATTTACAGTTACACAAAAATGCATTCAAATATGTTTTTCCTTAAGTGAATCTTAAAAATCATACAGAAACCACATTGCTGAAGTCTTTAACAACACAGAGTTTGCCAGACTGCATCAGGCTATTTATTGGTCTATCAAACCAGTAAGCCAGTGACAGAGGCTTCAGGGAGCTTGACCACGCAGCATCGACCCAATTGCTTTGGACAATTGTTGTTTTCTTCTAGTATTTATTATGCATCCTGAAAGACAGGTTTTGCTTATTTTTTCTTAGTATGCAGAACTATAAATATTATTGAACATAAAAAGAAGTCCTTGTATTACAGGCTGATTCTGTTTTGCCTATCTTTATTGCTGCAAAGCACAGGAGAACAAAGGAGACTGTAGTAAATGGATGATGACAACTTCTGTCTTCACCAGACCTTTAACAGATACTTCAGAAGAGAGCAAAAACTCCATAACACATCCTACTGTACACCATTATACTGTTATAGCAAATGTCTTCGTACATGTTGAGGCTACTAATTCTTTCAAGTATGAAGACTGAAAGTCCAAGGCAGTTTTAAGAATCAACAGTGCCGTAGATCTTCCCTATACACATGCAAGGAAAAACTTTTAACTTCCTATTCTAAGAAGTACAGACCCCATACCAACTGAATTAATGTACATGATTCCCTGTGTCAGAAATATTTCACAGGACTGCAGTCACATCCAGAGCTTAGTAACTCTCATCATAATGTGGAGATTTTCTTAAATTATTTTTTAAAAGCTAAGCAAGAGCTAATAAAAATTATTTTTATATAAGCCTGGACTGCACTTCACTGCCCGGAGGAAGACCTCTGCTGAGCACCCTAGCCAGGGAGTGCTGAAGCTGTGACTCCTGAAACTGCTCTGAGCATGAAGTTTCACAAGAGAGCTGATCCAACAAGCTGCTGTTTATGAAAACAGGTAGTTATCAAATCCCAGTCTCCTGGCCTCCTACTCACAGTCATATTTCCACTGAACAGGAGACTTGCTTCTTTTTGGCTGGGTTGGTTTTCTCCTAGATTGGTAAACTGAATTGACTTGCCAAGGAAATAAGTGACCAACGGAGATCATTCAGGGGGGCAGAAAAAGCATGTGGCCAGGATTGGAGGGAGGGAGGAAGTTGTTAGATCATGCAACCTCACTTATGCATTAAATTATGACATTTAATGAGTTAATTTAAATTTAAATATTAATAATTTAATAAGTCCCAGCACTCCCAGGCCAGACTGAGATAACACAGAACCGCCTTCTCAGGTAACAACCACCTCCTCAAATACATCTGAGGAATGAAGACTGCGAGACCTGCTTATTTATTACCTGGCAGTTTCTGCATTCATTTACACTTGCACAAAGGGACTGCCACCAAGTTTAGGGGTATTTTATATCCCTTCTTCACAATTTTAATGACGGTACAAGCATGTAATGCACTGCTCTGGTCTATTCTAGTAGGGAATGTTAAATATATATTTTTAACAAGTCAACTGATGGATTGTATGACAAAGCTGCAAAGCTTGAATACTAGAAATATGGAACTTGGAGACCCTGACCTAGGTGGCTTGGCTCATAATCAAACTGTCACTGATTCCTTCTTAGGCACTGGAAGAGGACAAAAAAACCCAAGAGCAATCAATCAATATAAGGATTCTGCTCAGTTTGAGATATTTCAAAATTCGTACCTGCAAGTCAATAAACAATCACCATGATTAAAGAACCCATCCTGAGTCTTGGCAAAACTTTTTTCTGCGTGGAGTTTACTCATCTGCTTAAAGCCCAATGATGCAAATTCCCCTCAGCAAAAGGTCTGGGAGGATGCCATTAGAGCATCGAACTGCAACACAGATTCAATTTCACAGCCGCTGGCCTAAGGCATAGGGCTGTAATCTCATCTTTGCAATTTTTTCATGTTTTTCATGTTTCAAAGACTTCCTGGTCTGTGCCACCATCACACCTATGCAAGATAATGCAAACACCTGGGTAGTCTACCGAGTCACTCCCCTTAGTCCAGGTCTGCTTTACATCCAACAAAGAAAAAGGGGACATACTGGCAATGACCTGGCCTTATTTAGCTATTTCTCACATTTAGTTCATAGTCAGTATTTACTTTGTTGAAACAGACAGATGACAGGCAAAAGAGACAGATATTTTAGTGCCTCTCACCATGGCATCTAATCGTGGATCTAAATAGTGTTTTGGGCAGAAAACTGAAATGAAGGTTGCGATGTGAGAAGGATGAGATTGAAACTTCTTGACCTCTGATCTTTTAAGCTGAAGAGTGATGTGTCCTCCAAATTTCAAGCCAAATAACATGAAAGGAAAAAACATGTGCTGCCACCGTGGTCTAATCATGCATAGTTAGGTGTTCCTAGCCATCACCACTTTAGCATACTTGACTAGTGATGTATGAAGCAGGCCACCCCTGGAAATTGGTTTTCTTGCCCTGTGTCCGGCACCAGTGTAACCAGAGGCCATAAATACTTAGGCTGTTCAATACCCTCTTACTTTTATTTTTTTAGGATGATTTATTCACGTAACCAGGTTAAAATTGCAGCAGTAATTCAGATTGGGGATTGAAAAGCTGTCTGGCTTCAAGGCACTTGGGAGTTATTACCCGTTTAGACTACAGGCAGAACAAGCCCTGTAGCCTGATTTGCTGACATTTGTCCAAAAAGGTTTCAGCACTGCTGTGCTAATCGACTGGCCTTGATTTGGGAAGGGGACAGAGCACGAATTTACTCCCCTCTTTCACCATAATCTCAATTCTTACTTCCATCCTCTTTTGGACCGCTTAAAATCTGTCACCAGAAATAATTAGCGATACTGAAATGAAACGCTCCTGTCAATTGTTACCCAAATTGTTTTAAGAATTGTGGTTCACTGAAATTAGCCATTAGCTACAAAGTACAGTAAAATAAAGTTTCTAAGATAACAATCCTGTTTACAGAGTGCTAGCTATTGGCCTCAAGTTGACCCTAGAAGAAACAAAAGGTATCGCAATAAAAAGGAGGTGCCTGCTTCAAGCTTTCATAAAAACAGCCCATCTTAATTTTCAGGCACATCACATCTAGAAAGCAATTGCTCCGAAATTTTCATCATTTTCCAACTACATTCCAAAAAGTGACTTGCCTATCTCCTGACACAATCCTGTCACCACAGAGCCAATTTTGAAAGCAGAATTACTCACACAATTCATGGGAACATAATGGCATAATATGCGTATTATATCCCCCCCATTTCACCTACTGGATGTAGTGAGCTTTCCATGAGGCCACCTAGAAAGCGAATAAAAATATATCTTCTTTTCTGAACAGCAAGACAATTTTGATTCTTCACATCTGCGAAATAATATTATTAGCCGAGTTGGGACAACAGTCCCAGGAATAGCATATTTAAGGGAGCTGGAAAATCAAAGGACATTTGAATTGATTATCTACCATTAGCCGCTTTCACTCCTGCTTTAAAATTGGATGAACAACAGCCTATTCCTTTCCTGCCAGTGACAACACAGTAGCAACCCAGATGTAGTGAAATAATTTTATAAATATGGGCCTATCAGTTCTGTTCATGGTTCTTGTTCTCATCTCAACATGGGTCCCATATGCGATTAAACACTTTCCTAAGCAACGTGTTAATGTAAGTGTGAAAAAATGCAAAAAGCAGTGAAGGACGTTAACTCATATAGAAGCAAAAGCCGACCTGACACACAAAAGTACGCTGAGAGACCCTTCTCACCCTCTTGCCTGGATGCTGGGGTAGCCATCCTGATGAGCACTTCAGATCTGTATCATTTCTCCTTCTGACACCACTTCTGTATTGCTGACAGATGCGATCAGTATTTGCCCAAAGAGCAGGTCATTTTTCAACTGGACACCATAGAGTACACACAAGTCATGCAGAATTGGAAAGAATGGGGGCATAATCTGTTTTATTTTGTAGAAATTTTACTTCTACCTCAGTTTACCTCCTTGATGCTAAGCTGGCTAACTGCACAAATTGCAACAGAGAAGGGGAAA
This sequence comes from Pygoscelis adeliae, assembly GCF_000699105.1. Classification (NCBI taxonomy): domain Eukaryota; kingdom Metazoa; phylum Chordata; class Aves; order Sphenisciformes; family Spheniscidae; genus Pygoscelis; species Pygoscelis adeliae. The sequence continues at coordinate 1,265,164 of NW_008825271.1, forward strand.
GATGATTCCATCCCAAAATTATTTCTGAAGTATCCTGTTGACCTGACCTGAGATAGGAAATTTCTGCCAAGCTCTAAATTTGGTGACTGATATCTCCTTTATGTTAGCACAACTTATGGAAAGGCACCTGGCAGAATTTTCTCTGCCTCCTCATAGCTTACTTAAGTTACTTAGCATCGTATCTTAAGCCATAATTGCAGAGCTTATCTACAGGCAACCCAATGCTACCCTCTGCTTGAAGCGCAGGTCTGTAGGTCTTTCCTAAGGTTACATTTTTCTCCCTTCATTCTGAATGCATCTGATCAAAGAAGCTATTTTAGGTGTTTTTAATCAGACATTGGTCAAAGGCCATTATGTTGGCATGCAGGAATTAGGAAGCTGAACCTCTGAGATCCACCTACAATGGAACAGTTAGCTTTAAAATAACAAATCCAAATAACTGTGATGGCACAGAGCTCAGTGAGCAATACTAATTCAGTACCAGGCAGCTCTCAGAGGTTCTGCTGAGCTTCATCCTCATGCAGTCTTCAGTATCGGCAGGCTCTGTGCATAGTGGGGTAGCATTCACTGGGGGGAAAGAAAGGAAAAAAATGCAACAGCTCCCATCACCTGAAAGGTATAATGGATACGGAGTGACAGGATGTAAAGCAGTTTGCTGTGCCAGGGCAGTGGAAAAAAAACCCTGCACTCTGGAAAGGGCATGCGTGAGTGCACAAAATTGCAATCTGGGCAAAGCACTAAGAGAAACACTGGGTGCACCAGAGCTGCATCGTACCCTGTCCAAAAACCTCAGCAAACTTCACAATACCTACAAAGGCAAAAATACCAGCTCGTACTTGACCGCCTGCTCCTCATGCCAGAGGCAGCAAATATTAACGTTATTTACAAATCTCCTGCAAACATATAGGTATTTGTGCTAGACCTAATGGGGCTTCAATTCATGTTGCGAGGAACACTTGGCTGGGCAGTGTGAGAGAAGCTAGAAAGTCTGCATATGTGGAGATAAACAGAATATTAAACACTGCAGTAAAACACAAATGTTTCCAATGATTTGGAAAGTGTTTTCAATCACTGGAATAGAGAATCAATTTTAAAAAAGAAACAAAAAACCCCACCAAAAACCCCACCCCACCACCAATCTCGCCAACTGGAAGGAATGCTTGAAGTGC
>NW_008825271.1:1266361-1307714 GCF_000699105.1 Pygoscelis adeliae
AGTTTGCTTTTACAAGAAAATAATGGTACTGTAGGATTTTCAGGTGTTCAGCACAAGGATGCCTAAGGAACCCTGAACTAATGTTGATTATTTCTGTCAGCAGCCAAATTCAAAATTCTTAGCTCCTCTCTAACCTCGAGCTGTAGCTTTCTGTCCTTTACAGTTTTAGTCACGGACAGAGTATCCTGCACCTTTGGACCAGCACGGTCATTATGCTATACGAAAAACATATCTGTGAGAAGCGCAGATTTATAGGGTATATATTTGTCCTTCTTCACTTATAAACAAAAGGGTTTTGCTGCATGGTGCTGGGAGGAAAAGCCTGCTAGAAATTTACCCCTCAGTACTAGATTCACTATACGTACAGCTGCAGGAGCTGGAAACTAAAAAAGAAAGAAACGGTCAGTGCCAGTTATCTTCTGATCTGAAAATCTAGAACCGAGATTTTCACCCATCCTGCACTTGATGGGGATGACTCTGGACAGGTCGAGTTGCCCAGCTGCTTATGACAGCCCGCATCAGAAAGCTTCTTCAGGTAGAGCGAATATAAAATCCAAAATAAATGTATTTTATTTTTTTATATATATATAAGATATATATGTTATTACAGCAGCCTTCTAATTGCTTCTTGCATCTTTCTAATGATAGAAACATATTCTGATTCCTACCAAATAGATAGGATAGATAAATAAGCCACTTTACTAATTTATTTGATAGCAAAAGGCTCCTGTCTTTGGTGCTTTGTTGGTTGCAAAGCAAACTAATCTAAAGTCTGTGCAGACTGCCAAATGGGATGGCTAATGAGAATCTATGAGACACACAGTAGACAAAGACAGTGCTTTACCTTGCTGGCTCTCATACCAGATTGCTTTTTTTCCTTTTGAAGAAACTGTGATTTTTTTGAGTGAGAGGGAAGGAGGCAAAATCACCGCTTAACTAGATTTAATGAGCCTTTGCTTTTCCCATTCAGTAATTTCTTTCACTGTGGATAACTTGGTTAGCAATACATCTTACAGTCTACACGATATTTGTGCTGTTCTAAATTAAACTTTTTTGGATGTAATACCTTTCTTATTTTCCCAGCCTAAGCAATCCAGTCAATAAGAGATATAACAAAAATAAGGGATACGGACACCACAGGAAAAGAAAAAGAAAGTGTGAAATTCTCCACTTTTTTATATGGTACAGGAACTGTATCTTCTTGATCTGTCTGCATATCACATTAAAAAGATTGTACTCAATATACAGTAGATATAATTTACACATAACTATCTCATAAGAAGCTATGTTACTGATTTTCAAAGGCCTAACTCTCATTCCAATATCTTCAAAGAATGTTAGCAGAAATTAGGAACCTAAATACCTTACCAGATCTGACCCTTTATCACTATGCTCAGCAAATATCTAACACTCATTTGTTATAGTACAATAGATATATTCTACAGTACAACAAAGTTATCTGAATTGTGATGCAGATTTTACACATTTCACTTTTCTTAATGTGGCTGAGATCTGTTAAGGCTTCTTCTGTTTGTAATAATAAAGGAGTATTTTTCCTTTATAATTTATATTTCTTAAGGAAAATGGGCAAGAAAGAAACAATAATAATGAGCAGTGAAGACAATGTAAAAAAAATAATCATTTAAAAGTACCCTCTTGAAAATTTCACTTTTTGCATTACATCCCAAAGGAGAGAGATTAGTACTAATTGAGAGTAGTATTACTGCAGTAATTCCAGGAATAAATTACATGGCCCTGGTTCAAAACTAAGAGAAACTCACTGACGAATACACACCATACAGATGAGATACACTCTCAAAAAAGAGAATCTTTTAATATCAGGCCTCTCATGGTACGGGGTCATGTCTACCTCTGCCAAACACTGCTCATTCCTGTTGTCATTTTTATATATCATTTCTGTTTTGCTTTTGCTCTAACTGCACTTAATAAGTTTATTGAATGTATTACCAAAGGTAAACTGAATTTACTGAATTATTTTGACCTAGCCATTGGGCTCAGCAGTGCTCATCCTGTCTTTTTCATGCCCCATCAGTGTTCATAACAATATCATTGCTCTCCTTTTGGAAGTCACAGACAGAAATGACATCAGATAAAAATTAAATCCTACTTGGCAAATATACCAGACATTTTTCCACTGGATCTGCTGCTCATCTTTGATATTTCCACCTTGGCTGACAGGGGCTGATTTTCTCCTAATTAGCACCTGTGTACGGTCCTTCACAAATTATGCCAACTGGATCGAAAAATAGTGTCATTTTAATCTGGTAATGTTTTCCATCCAGATTTTGCAAATAATTAATTTTGAAAGGTTTCAGAGAGGCATTTATTTCTTTTTTTATCTGGTATGCCTTCAGCGATGTCACGTAAATAATTCTAACATTCCCTTATTTTATTATGTGGAGACGTGTATAGGTAACGCAAGTCAGTGGACAATCACAGCCATACATATGGTAAAGTTAAGAGTATAAACGGCTAAATAAGCCACATACATCATATTTCTCTTCAATCACAGAGCAAACGTTGAGTACATTAAGTGGCATTTATAAGATTTTTGGTTGGGGTTTGGGTTATATAGCTCAGCTATACAAATCTGAACTTCCAAACTTGCATACGGCTCAAATGAACAAAATCTCTTGTCTTGGAACAGGGCCATCTCTAGCTGGGACACAGACAATGCTGCTATTTATCATATATTTGGTTAGAATTTGTGTAATGAAAAAATTCCCACATTGGTATGAAAGGTCCATATGGAATGACAGTAAATTATGATTTGTAAATAAAAAAAATACCCAAGCTGATGAAAAGAACCATGGAGAAATAGCAACTGTTGCACTGGTTTGTGGGAAAAGAGGAAAATACTTTTTAAAAAAAAAATAATCTTACACCATACTTCCAAGAAAGGAACAGCATGTGATTGAATGAGAAGCCAACATTGGAAAGAAAAGTGAATTTTCTAATGATTTTAATTTCATTTTTAATGAAAATGGTGACTGGGCTAAGGTCTATTGATAGATTAGATCACTGTATAACTCAAGAGGACAAGAAGCTTCTGAATATTAACATCATCATATTCAGCAATTACCAACAGTTTGTAAAACTTAAGGAACTATTTCTACAGACACCATTTTACTTTCTCTAGCTCAAGGAAATTGCGTTGAAGCGATTTGACCAAGGTCACACAAGGAATAGAGGTGGACTACATCCTCTCTGTTTTGCCTCTATCTGAAGTTAAATAGGCAAGGTAAAACAGAAAGTAGTCCATAATGAACACTGACTTTGAGTGTGTGTGTAACTTTGTATTTGCAAAACATTAAACTGAAAGCAAAACACTACTACAATACTTTTACAGCCAAATTTTGCAGTGCACTGCATTCCACTCTGTACTTTCCTGAATCTGATGGACATCTGTTTGTAAATAAGGACGTTTTCCTAGCAATGAGGCTGAATATGGAACTTATCAAACAAAAGAAGAGAAGGAAGGAAACATTGCTTCTTCTTACCATCTTTTCACATAGGTCAAGAAATCATAAAAGTTTACCCCCGTCTCCTTTCTCTCTCTGGGGGGGGAAAAAAAAAAAAAAATCCAACAAACCCTAAACTTATTCAAAACCAAAGCACAGTGTCTAGCCTTTCTGTACCAGAACAACAATGGGAGAAAGAGAGCTGCTAAGCGAGGAAACAGTATAGGTCAGTGGAAGAAACATCTGCCAAAGTAGCCACATACAAAAGGACAGATGACTTACAGAAGCAGCCTTCTGCCAGTGTATTTTCTTTTGTGCCAGGAGCTCTCCCAGCAGAACAGAGGTGGACTCATTTTTCTTTCTCTGCATGGTTCACTGGCTACTTCATGCATTGGAAGATTTCTAATACAGATTGGCTTCTCAATTATTTCATCAGCCTACATTACAAATGGTGTTTCCCTTGCAAGAATCACACAAGATTTTGTATGAAATCAGAAACTTCCCTCTAGCTATAACGAAGGAAAGAAAACAAGGCTTTATACTCTTTGGGTGTGGGACTTTGCAGAGGCACACACAACTGCCAGAACACTCGTTATCCAGTGACGAAAAGAAGCTCCACAGAAACAGAGGTGCTTTTCCACTACCTCACAGTGAAATCTGGCACGAGCCTCAGCAAAATTGAAATTGCCAGTGCCGACACCTACAAAAATAAAATTAAGTATAAATCCTTCTACTAAACAGGTGTGAAGTTCTGCTAGTCCTGATACACTAAAAAAAAAAATCCCTTTTTACCATAAAAACACACCATCTATAAACTGACATTAAACAATAAAAGCAGCTTTTTAACCATTTTGAAGAAGTGTCATAATTTTGCTTGTACACTAGTTTGATGAGCAGAAGTTGAGCTTCTCACTATACTCAAAGCTGCACCATTAACATAAAAATGTATGACATCTATAAAAGTTAATAGGCATAACGCTAAAAGCTGCCAAGTATAAGAACGGAATAAAAATGAAAGCTCTTGCCTTCAGAATCCCTGTAACTGTGAAATCCATACCCATCACAGCACTGTGCCCTAGGTTTTTCTGCTCCAAATATAACATTGCCAGAATGTTATTTAAGCAGTGCTGTGTGAGAGCTCATTACATTTTAGAAACCCAGCCACTCTTCAATAGACAAACTAACAAAAAAAAAATTTACATATACAAAATAGACATATTTCACAAAGGGATTTCAAGTCACACACCAAACAGAGTGAATAAGTCTTCCCACTCTATTTTAAGTACTACTGTTAGCTTGCTTAAACGAAGTCTGGCATCATGCATTATCTGTATTCATGCTTCCAGACTGACGGCAATACCCAATAAAGAACAAATCCAGTAAGTCCATTAACGAAGGTTTTCTTATTACCATGCTAAAGGGTGGAATGGTTGATGTCTGCAGTCTGTCAGCTCCTCCAGCAAAATCTGATGCCTCAGAAGAAGGTATAAACTGCTCTCCAATTGACCTACTCATCTGTACGTAGGCATAAATTATCTCATTGAAATAGATGGGAGATCAATAATAATAGAAATTGGATTTTATGCTTGCTTATCTCATTCTGCAATTAAAGCCTCAAGTGTTCTACATGCCTGCAACAGTGCTTGATGCTGTCTCTGACAAGAAATGTAAAACATAAGCTCAAGCCTAACTGTGTTTAATTAAGAAATCCCTACACTCCCAAATAGACAGTTGCTTAAATTAGACTTATAAAATGACCATGAAAACTTATCAGTGCAGATGCAAAGACTCATTGTTTCCACTTATAATGATTATGAGAGAAGAGGATGATCATCTTCACAACAAACCAGACAATGAGAGTAAGCACATGCACATTAACATCACATCAAACAAGTTTGATGGGGTAGGCCGGATAGGCTGGCTGAGTAGAATTTTATGATCTTTCTAATAAAATATTTGTTGAATTCCCCAATAGGTATTAGTGGAACAGGACGACCAAGCATGAAAGTTGGCCATTTGGTCAGACAAAAAATATTTTCTACTTCACATCCCTATTACTAACCCAGCAATATCATTCTCCTGGAACCATTAACAAATTCCCCTCTGACTATCATACTGCAAGCAGAAAAGGAAGAAACCAGTTTTTACACATCAGTAAAGCCCACATGATCTGCTTCTCTCTGCATAGCTTGTCTGCTCAAATAGGATCTCAAATACAACCTAAAACTCACACGGTACAAAAAAATTTACTGCTCAGGGACCAGTTTGTCTCACTCAATATCCACCCACCTGTGGATGAAAAGAAAGACACTATTTGATAATATACAGTAATGCTTTACAGACTTCAGGAGGCATAATTCTTATTCTAGCTAATCACATATGGAGTTGTCAGACAAGATGATCTCAGTTTATCCCTTCAACCAGTTTGGCTTTTGCTCTTTAATTCCAGAGAGAGAGTGATAGGTAGACAGAAAAGGTGGACAAATAGAGTTAACTGAGTTAACAAACATGGAAAGTCCAGAGCAGGCAAGAACCACCAGAGTTCAGAGGAAAAAGACATGGAGCAAGACAGCAGCTCGTGGGGACCTGGCACTGAAAGCTCTGCTCAACATCCACAAAGAGAAGCTTGGGAAGCAAGCACAGGAAGCCATGTGCAGCAAATACAGGTGTTGCCCAGCACTTCTCCTGCATGCACATCTGCTACTGAGATGCCTGTAGAGCTGAGGCATCTATCTCTATAATGTTTTGGAAGGAGTTCTTGATTTAGCACCACGTTGGTTTGATGGCATGAAAAAGTTACCTCCTTCCCAGTAATGCCAATTTCAGCAGCATGGCATGTACCTATGTCAGGATATTGGACATTTGTACCTTAGTGGAGGGAAGAAAGACATTACTTGTAGATTTTGAAAGTGGAAATACAATAAGTATTCTTAACAGTTTCTCACCAGTCACCATTTTATACCTCCTCTTCCTTCCATTGCTGGAATCAAGACATTTGATTGCCAGTACCTCTTCCCCATTCCTTCCACTTGTCTGCAAAAACGCGTACGTCATAGCTCTTTTCTCCCCTTCTTTCTCCCTATAGGGAGAATATTAGGGGCTTTTTCAGTTTCCAGCAGCTCTTTGTATCCTCAGATGCTTGCCCTGTGCTGCCAGGTATATGTGTACCAAGCTGAATGTAAAGTCTTCCTACAACCACACAGAGCAATGAATGAAGTGATGAGATGAAAGGAAACAGCAGCTCCTTCAGTGTAGGAGTATCATGAGGCGAGAAGGTGTCGTAAAATATGTTCCTCTAGTCTAAAACTGTTGCACTGGAAGAGTGAGATAACAGAAAGTTGCCTGCGGTTACATTTAATGATATCCTGAACGTCAGTCATGCACAGAAAGTTGTTATACATCCCAAGCTTTGGGTTCGGTTCTTTCCCAGGGGTGTGGGGCTTACTTGGTATGTGGATCTGCAGTGAAAGTACAGGCAGAACTATTCCTCGGATAGGAAGTTCTCATCTCTTGCCCCACAATTCCTTATGGAAATAAAGAAATTCTTCTTACTCTGTGTTGAACTCACACAAATTAGTTTCAAAGGTACCTAGGCGAATAACAGTGTTGGGCACTTCTGTAACTTTCCAGGTATGAAACCCCAGCCTGCTGAATCGCACAGTTATGATCTGCAAGCATCAGTGGGGTAAAACCTACCACCACGGGAAGAAAAGACTACAGTCAGTCAGTCTCCCTCCTCTTGGAGTCAACCCATTGTCACACACTCTGCGTCAAAGCCAGCAAGCCACATGCCAGTGTTCCTCTCCTCCTTATCCCATCATGCTTTCTCATTTGTTGATTTGGCCTATTACATAGTCAAAGTAAAAATCTTAGCTGGAAAAATGGTTTAAAGCACTACTGATGTATGACACATAGATAAGTAACGTCTTAATACACGTACCAAGCATTAGAAAAGGTCGCTAAGCCTCCTGTTTCCTGCAGTCTCGCATTTTATTTATATACATTGTAGTGTATAAAATACATGCTCATATCTTAAACAAAAACACAGAAATGAAATATGCAACAAAAAGACAATAAATTATTTGGTGCCAAGATTATTTGGACAGCTTCAAGGACAATTCTCAGTAACCAATCTTTACATGGCTCTCTCTACATGTTATAGTTTTTTAATAATACATAATGTTAAAGCTTCTTACTTTAAGAGCTTCTGCTTGAGGCCTTACAACATTTTCTTGTAAAAATGTTTCTAAATGATGACATCTCCTGTAAAACTGTATTTGTACCTACACAATTTATGAGAGAGCTCTTTGGTTATAACTGAGCAGGGTAATCTCAGGGGAAAAAACCTATATCACAAATGAAAGAGCCTAACACTGGCTGCCTTTTGCCAAAATACCATGTAGGACTCTGCTGCTTGCTTTAAACATGACCGTGACATTCAGTAATGCCATTTTTTAAACCAATGCTTCAGACCCAGAATTATTCTTTCACTATAAATACAGAAACCCCTTTGCACAAGTGTTTAACCATCTCTGCACGGTGCCCTTCAGGCCTCTTGCTGTACAGTTAAATTAAAAATAAAAGAAAGGCACATTTAAAGCAGCGCTGTGTCTGTCAACCCTGGAAACAAATTCCCACCATTGCTTCTTTGGGCATTATGTGCTCATTTAGCCAGTGGACACTCTTCCCAAGGCTCCCAGTGCTATGCAGGAGTTGGCTGGAGGAAGTTATCACTTGTGTTGCGGAGTTACTTGGTGAAGTGTCCTACTTTTCCTTCACAACCCTGCACTGCAATATACACAAATGAATTACACACTCTCTGACAGCTCTTCATCTGAAAGCACTAGTTCATCACATAAAAAATTACAAGTGTCAAATAGCATAAGTGTAATGAAAATAAATTTGCTCTCCCTTGATTTTCTCTTCATATTTTTGAATAGGTTATTGCACTGTATGTGCTGTAATAATACAATGGGCCTTGGTAACTTGTTAGCAGATAAAAATATATTACACTGTGTGGTAATGTCTTGCAAAGACAAATATTCTTGGGGGAAACAAAAGAGTGATGGGTAGAAGAAATTATAACTGAATAGGCAATAAAAATTAAGTAACTTTCAAAAGAGACCAGTGACTTAGGAAAACAGCCACAACTGGAGACAGCTTTCACTGGAGTTTATTACTAATGTACCTGCAATAATAATTTTAACAATTGCTAGTAGGTGGGATGACACAACAGTACTAATACAATTCCCAATCAATTTTCTCTCCTCCCTCTCTACCTAAATCTGGACATTAAAAATGATGCTGCAGATCTGCATTTTCTTAATAGAAAGAATAATTGAAAGAATTTAAAAGCCTGGCAGACAAATTTCTTTGAAGTTTTCTGCTCTAAAGCCAAATACTCGAATTGACTCCAACTTACTACAAGGGATAAATGGGTGAACAGGGAGGCCGCCTCTGAGTGCTTTCCTGGCATGTTGCCATTAACTGAATGGCAGCTGGTAATTAATAACCTTTATCTAAACAATTCATACAGGATTAGACTTATAAACGCTATGGCTTGATGCTGCTGAAATTATTGTGACGTAATTTTAAATCAGTGTTTTCAATGAAGTCATCCCCTGACCCATTCTACGTGTATATTTTGGCTTACAAGGCGGTGGTAGGAGGTGCAAGGATATTTGATCTGGTGAGTCACAACATACCCACCTTTTTTTTGGTGATTCTTATGTCAAATACATTATGGAGTTAAGCAGCCTAAAAATCTGCCTAATGAAGAGAAAGTTAATGAACAAAATGCCAATGTCCTGCACATTGTACAGAACATCTTCATCAACCTCAGATAAGTAATAATGAGTATATTCATAATTCTGGCTTCCAAATGGTAAAAAATACACCAGAAGGACAAAAGAAGATGTATCACTGTAGGAACAGGCAGGAGAGGAATCTTGGGAAGGTTCATCCACTTCCGGTCAAAAACTTGTTTTAGACGCTGTGGCTATTTTCATATCCATGTTGTAACTATCAACCTCACACTAAAAAAATCTTGCATTTCAGGAACCTTCAAAAGAATCAAAGCTTTAGAGAAAAGAATAAAACAGTAAAAGGTGTGTATTACGCGCTAGTCTAGAACTATATATTGGAATGAAGATGTAGCAGCAGGCTTGGAAGAGGAAAGCATATATAGTGCCTCTGATACGTATGTACTTTAGTACTAGGACACCAGCTTTGCTGACATACATCTTCTTAAACAAAGAGAGGCTTACATCTACCACCAATGTTATAAGTAGTACAAAAAAGCAGGCACTTGGCCATATTGAAGAAACACTGTAAAAAGAGTACCTAATTTATTTTTTAAGTGATGTCTATTTTGGTAATCACAGCTTGATAAAACGTGAGCGGTACAATTACACACTATAGATAAACAGCCTCTTTGGACCAACTTTAATTACTTTAATTTGATTAAAGAGATTTCTCCGAGTTCGCGCTTCAGAACATTTATTAGCTGGTTGAAAATATCATCACCTCAGCATCTAATTTAGAGAATGCAGATCCTTTTGCTTGGTAGAATTGTCGCCGTCTCTATGTCAGGAGCAACATAGCAAATGGCATACACTAGCCATCAGACGTCCCGGGGTGTATTTGTCTCATCTTATTTGTGGTATCTTTCATAACATGCAATCCACGCAGGTAAAAAATGCTGTCTTAGAAGCCCTGATCCTGCAGGCAGACACTGGATTAGGAGACATAAATTTCACTATCACAAACTTTATATACTGCCTTTTAATATGGGCCATTTTTTGTTCCTCCATTTCTCAGGCACACAAGTAATACACAAAATGATAACCGCAACCACTTCCAGTGACAGAGAAATTAAAGGAAGCATTCAGCAGCGTTTAGCATGCCTTGGTAGCCTCTATTCATCCCTTTAGATTTTGTTTCTCCTCCTGCAAACATTTGAAATGAACAGGCAACACTGAGACAGCTGCACAGTTGTAACTCCCTGCTACTTTGTGGGGTGAGGGTGATAGTTTCATACAAGTGAGATTTTGACTGGTACGCTTGTTTAAGGTTGTGCAAGATTTCCCAATGAAGCAACTTCTGAGAATCCTAGGATTGCCCTACAACCAATTAAATTACCGCGCTCAGTGATGCTGAAGTCGTTATCCTTCACCTTCGAAAACATTAAAAATGCAAATTAAATATGCATTATATTAACTGAATAAAACATGAAGCTCTCTTGCCCTCTTACAATAATGCAAAGCAAGGAGCAAAAGGTGAATCAGGCAATAAACTTGGCCTTGTCTATCCTGTATTCATAGTTTTAGTTGGAATAAACAGATTTAATTTGTTTGTACGGCTATTGAAAACAACCAGAACATGATGCCACAGGATGTGGGTGAAGGGAATGGAACAGACTCATGATGCTCAGGGATGTCAAATTCTTGCTGCTCAGGTATGGTGCCTTTCAAGTGATAGCAATTATCATCCTCTGAAACATCTCCTCTGCCCCAGCCCCGGATTTCTCAGCCTCCAACAACACACATTATGCTAAATGACACTCTCGTGAGCCTCCAAAACTTGTGAATGGCAAGTGGTATTAGCTCAGTCTGAGGAACATTTCTCTCTTCTACTTGGACATCTGCATTGCATTATCACAGCCTTTCTTTTTCTGATGGATCATCATCACACAATGCGGACAGCCCTTCAGAACAGCCCAAATACTGATGCTGTAATCAGACAGGAAGCCTGTGGGCTGCTGTAGAGAGACAGTGGGGAAAAACAGCACTACCACTCATAAAAGGATGCATTTGCAGTATCTGTTTACATCATTTTCTGGAAACAATCTCATTCATCCAGGAGAAATGCTTTCAAATCAGTAAAGCTAAATGTCTATAATCCAAGAATCCTAGAAGTTAGCTGAGGAAATAATTGCTAATATGCCAGTACTAAATTTTAAAATAAAACTTTGAAATAGTTGAGATTTTCTGCAACACTAAAAAAGTTACTATTGCAATACTGAAGGAGGGTGACCCAATGACTATAGGCCTCTCACTGTGGTATCAACCATCACAAACAGAATAATGAAAAATTATAGAGGTGATAAAGAATTAGAGGACAGGTTATAATTGGTACCAATACCAATAAGGTATGTAACCTTATACAGTTATATACCAACCATATAACTGTATAAGGCTGAGATACAGTGCAGGTACACTCATGGGAAAATACATATTTTATAATATATTTTAGAAAATTCAAAAATTATGCTTTGTATAAACTGCTATTTACCTGGAGAGGCAAAACTGCATGAAATGACAAGTGTCCCTAGAGCAGCTCCTAGGAAGATCACAAGACAGTTTGTCTGTAATGAAGTCTTACATAAGTTACTTATTCTGCAGAAAACTAAATGCTATCCAAAACCTCATGTTGTGTAGGTAGAGAGCCAAATAAAACACTAAACCAAATGATAGGAAACTTCTACCTCCAGGAGCACTAAGAAGTTTTCTTCTGCTCCCTCCTGACCCTCTTCTTCCATCTTCTCCAAACCAGGTAAGTTGTTCACACACATGAAAATATTAAGCAACAAGAAAACCAAGGCAAACTGTCCTAAACAGCAAGGGATTTGTTTGTTTGTTTGTTTTTTCCCCCTGCACATTATGCTGAATCTTTGTCTCAGGTACTCTGAAATTTGAATACCTTAGATTCTACCTGCATGGAAATGTGTTCCAAAATAGCTATTCTTAAGTAAATATCTTCATGGACATTCACAGCGAATAGTCTCTGCAGGCTAGAAGAGACCACAAAAAGATTTGATCAGAAATAGTTACTCCCCTTTCAATTCATATCCTAGCTTAACACAAATAAATTTCTCTGGGTACAAAGAAACCTTCATCCTACTTTGGCCCACTGTAGATTTCTTGTTACTAGCCCATATGACCACAGCCCTGCAGATCTGTAATGAGGGGGTCTGCCATAGGGAACCCAGCCAAGAAGCATGCGCTCCTTCCAAATTTAGTGAAGTCCAGACACAGTACACAGAAAGACAAAACTTTGTTCAACTGTTTCAAGAGGCAGCCTGGAAACAGCAAAGGTAAACCTCATGAAACAGACTATTTAAGTTTACCCTTACATACTTATGCTCTATGTAATTCTATAGCGACAGTCAAGATAGGAAATCTTATTATTAAATTTAACATATGAATCTGGAGATAAAGAAACAATTTAAAGAAATAATCAGATTGCAGACTTTGAGTGAGCTCCAGAAGAGTTGACAGACAAGCTACCAAAAGCAGGTAAACATTTCAAAGTTCACTTTCATCCAAGTGTAACATATAACCTGGGAATCATATTTTACTTTTCCAAAAGTCCGACATTTCCAAAACTGCAATCTATTCTATCTAGATATATATTCCAGCTGCCAGATGTAATGACTCTGCATGAAGATACTTCTGCCAAGTAATTTTTATGCCAGGTAAAGCTTTAGGAAATGTCTATTTCAAATGCTGAAGTTGCTGCTACAATGATCGGTTAACGGAAAATATTATTGACGCATTTTAAGGTGACATCATGTATGTTCTTGTAGCCTCGGTAACTATAAGAATTTTATCACAAGCTAATATCCTGTACATACCCACACACATCTCTACCCAAAACTAATCTTTTGGATTTTTTTCTGATTGCAGTACTTTCCTTTCATTAATGCATTGCTGGGTATAAATACCAAGAATTTATACAGATGACTGATTTGAAGAAATAACCTCAAATTCCTTGTATTAGCCAAAAAATGCAATCCCATTCCTTTCTCGCAATGTCACTGTTCAGGCTTTCTACAGAGTCCAACAGAGGTTACAGGCATGAGTTTCTACTCAATTCCTATTTTGAAAGTGAGAGCTAGAGAATTAGGCTTAAACCCTTCATATCTCTTTCTGTGATCTATACACCAATTAAAAAGATATAACCCAAACCATGGGAGACAGCTTTTCAACTCTATTAACAGAATTTGAGAGTCCTCAGTAGACACTGGGGGGGGGGGAATCCTGGATTAGTCAGCCATGCTAGACTTAAATTATTCAACTCATGACAAGTAGGTGCATTTCTTATTTTTTTAAAGGCTTCTTTCATTTCCCATTACAAAAGAACCAGATACACAAATGCATTTTAGACCTTGAAATGATATAATTTACTCGTTTGATAAATATTTACAGTTAAAATAAATTTTGTTAATTTTGTGTGAGTTCTGTGCGTCATAACTGAGGCCCTCAGAGGCTGCAATCCTTTCTTCTTCAGGTTCCACAAAGAAACAGAAAGAAATATAACAGATTTTTTTGTACTCAAGAGTGTTTCTCCAGCTTTTCCTTAGTCTTTATAGAATACAGCTCTCTACAGAAAAGAGATAACTATTTAGTACTAAACTCTTCTGCCTTAAAAGTCTGTTAACCCCTTCAGTAGCCACACGCAGACACCCTAATACTTCTAAAGCTCTCCAACTCTGCAGCGTCTGAACAGTAAAGTGTAAAGACTTACACTTATCTTTTGAAATCAAAATGGCCAGCCTAATTCACCTCAAGAAACAGAGCAATTTGAAGAGCTGGAGAACGTGATAATTTCCTAGATAAGAGAACCTTCATTCACTCTCTAATCCTGCAGCTGAGTAGCAAGTAGAGATCTCCTGTGATGCAGAGATCTCACCAAAACCTGCATTCAAAATTTCTTGCTTCCAGCTGGGATGTTTGTTTCTCAAAAACGTACAAGTCCTCTTATATAAGTAATACGAGTCTTGCAATGAACCCTGCACTGCTTCCCAAGTGGCTCCATATGACCAGTAATGTTCAAAATCTGAGGAGGTTGAAGGGAAGGAAGACTTCAAGCCATTTTTATTGTGCTACAGTCAATAAACGCCTACCTTTTTGTTTACTTTGCTTCAACATCTTCTAGAAAGCATTTAAAAAGCCACCATGAACTTTTTGCATTTGCCCTTTGGATAGTTTATCAAAATCTCTAGCATTACCACCACTGCATTCCAAGGTGCATGATATTAAGCATGTTTGGAAAGGCACTAACTAATCTTTAAATGTTACTTTCACATTTTTCACTTTGTACCATCCCTCACTCTTTTCCTACACATCAGTGGCACAGTTCAGCTTATCAATTTGTAAGAAAGAAATCTTCTCTGAAAAAATATGATGGCAGTCTGTCTCATTTGCTACATTGCTTCTGTTGCTTTTTGACAGACCTTTCTTAAATTTCCTATATTTCAGCTACTTTTACTAAGATTGAACACTCCTTTGCATTGTGAAGAATCTGAGCTGAACTCCGAAATAAATTCTACTGAAGAGTGGCACCCACCAAGATCTCATGCAGTGAGGAAACTTTGCAAAACACACAGAATACTGCAGGAAGCTGATAAGTTGATTCCATTTTGCTTCTATTATTTTCAGACTTACCTTTGAATAAAATCACTACAACAGATACATTGTTGAGTCCATGGATTTTTTTACATGTAATATTTTCCAACTTGCTATTGTACAACTGATCTCACTGAAGTTATCAGAAAGATTTGCTGGGCCTGGTGCTTCCAAGCATGAGTAACCACACTGATTTTCAGAGGTGATTTTGAGTCTGGAATTTTTATTCTTTCATAATGCCAGCTAAAGCTGAGTACTTTTGTTCTAGATTCTTGTATATTCATGTCATAAAAATCGGTCAGATAAAAACAAGCACTGTCAGAAATAAGCAATGACCAGCCAGAAATAACCAACAAGAATAAATTGGGCAAGGGGAGAGAAGTGGATATGTTATGGTCATCCTTTAAAGAAAAGCTCAAGCAGTTCTCTAGAATTTGTTTGTGGAGGAGGATACTATAGTTTAGCAATACAAGAAGCATTCACATGAAGAAAAACTACTCAAAATTCTGCTTTTCATTATCAAATCAAATATAAAAATCACTTATCCACAGTCAGTTTTAAACTCTTTTTTTTTTTCTTAACGTTGTAAAATAAATTACTTCTTCAGTTTTAGGCAAGAAAACAGCATCTGCTGATTCATAGCAGCTTCCAGCTTTCCCATAAAGTTAGATTGCATATGAAATGAATGTCTGAAAAGCAGAAAATCACCCAAAGAGAGAGAAGAAATGTATGTGAACTGGCAAAGCTATTACATGTATCAACGTAGTTTAGGGACTTGACACAAAAGTCAGAGTTTGAAATTCCCAAGACATGATCTTGATCAAATACATTTAAGGTACATTTCATTTTTAAAACGTGATTTGAGCTTTGGAACTAGTTCTGCACAGATTCCAAAGAGTCTTAAGATTTCAGCACTTGCTAAAAACAAGTACCTTAACACATCGCCTTTCTTGCTAAGTCTATTGAAAGAAGGAGGAACAAAGACTAGCCATACCCAGCCCCATTTGTACATCCACAACCGCTTTTTATATGCGGAAATAAATTCTTAAAGAATTTTGATGCTACGTAACACATCGCAACCTGCCAAATTATTTTTGATGGCATTTTGTCTGCGAAGAATCAGAAGCTACCTCAAGCAAGCCTTATTGACCTAAAGGCTCCACTGGCGGAAGATTTAAGTAGCACTTTACATTAATTATGACCGCTTATCCTCCCTTCTGACACAAAAAAAACCCTCACAATAAATTTTAATAATGTATTTTCAGGCATGAATTGATGAGTGTCAAGGGATCCTATGCAGAGAGAAAGAAACAAAACAGTGTTACAGAAATTCTTCATGGTGTCTTGTAATATAAACAACAAAATGTTGGTTTTCTCCAAGGCTCTCCAAAAAAGGCATTGACAAATATTGAAAAAGAAGTATGTTTTATGCTTAAAAATTTGTGACTTGAGTGTGACTCATAGGGTCAAGCAACAATCGTGCACAGGGCTTCCCTGGATGCCGACCTTCTTTTAAAAGGTTAATCCTCCAAATAATTAAAGTCAATTAAAAAAGTGTTCCAACTACAGAATTCCTGTGAACTGTCAATATAATGCTGTTACCTGATATTGAAAGATACAATTTGCCTATCAGGAAGGAAGTTGTTTGCTAGTAAATAGCAAAGACTACAAAGAAAAGTTTTGCTTCCTGGAATACAGAAAAATGCTTTTCTGAATAGTTTGGTTTTTTTTTTTTCCAAGATAAAGATAAGGTAGAACCGTACATCTTTTCATGCCATAGGTGAACTAACAAAGCAAAGAAATTACTTAAAAATGTTTTCTTAAGTTAGTGTTTTCAGAGGTTTGTTTTACACTCAGTTACTACTATTCTAAATCAAGGTCACTGTGTTTGTCTAACACAACCAAGTTAGGCAAGGTACTACTTGCTCCTGTGCTGCACAGGTATCTCTAGACTCTCTCCCCCTCTCATCAGAGGAAATAATTTCTGTCCCATGATGTGTGGAACTCAATGAGCCAAGCACACAGAAGAGTATGATTTTGGCTCAACATTTGATCCAATAGTGCCAAATTAAAATGACATGAAAAAATATATTAAAAAAGATAGAAAATATTGGAAAGTAAGAAAACCAAGTGGAAGTTGTCTTCTTCCTTCATCTATACCCATTTACTCCATTTTCCTTTCTTCTATCAGAGAATTAGGATTAGCAAAGACTTCAAGAAGAAACTAAAATTTCATATGTTTCAAGTAGAACTACCGAGCCTTTTTACAAGTATCTTGACAAGTCCGTCTCTTTGCATCACCTCACACTTCAGATTGCACCCATTAGAGGGCGTGTTAGCTGTTATAACCTAGGTAATTTTTTTTTTTTTTTTTTTAAACTCCTTCTGGTAGTCTGAATGGATTTCATCTTCTCCAAACATTCCTCTTCTCTGTTCAGGAAACAAAGTTCTGGCACCCCTTTTCACTGAAACAGCATCTCAGAAATGCAAAGGTCTCTTCTCTTAGGGAAGCTGGCTACTTCTGTATTTGACCAATTAACGACTGTTTGCTTTCAGCTTCTGGCGCCCAACAGCACAGCAAAGCTGGTCGAACACCTGGCTGCACCTGGAAGGGGGGATCACGCTCCCTTCCTCTGCCCTTTGCAAGGGCTGGCTATCACAAGGCTTGCCACCCAGCCACAACTTGGTACTAAAGAGACATAACATGACATTTTTTAAAAAGAAAGTAGCTTCTTGCTGGCTTCCTTTCCTGCACCAGGTCACGAAGGGATGGGACAAACATAAATTGTTTCCCTGTAACATGAAACTGCAATTTCCGAGTACAGCTCTCTGGTACTTTGTGATGACCAAGCCCAGTACATCATAACCCTCTTGTCATAAAACATAGTGTCAGAAGCAAAACCTCTGTAGGCTTTTACTTATTTAACTGTGTTTTGTAGCCTGGCACTCTGGAAGATTTGTTGTGATTTCAAACTTTTTTCCAGATATCACAGGGCATGGCCATGACCTGCAGCCACATTTTCTGCTTCCAGCAATAGCACAGGAGCTACAGCCACCCGGCATAGTCATTCAGGCAACCAGAGGTGCAGGATGTGAAAACGCTGCTAAGATCTGCAAGTTTCTGGAGAAAATACACCCTTAAAGTAAACAAAATAATGCATACCAGCTGCCAAAGAAAATTAAGTCACCGATTTGGGATTGCTTAAGTATATCCCTGCTCAGGAAAGCCTTTAAGCAGGTGCTTCATTTCCACATGAGGTTAAGTCCCATGTGTTAGTGCTTTATACCCTTACATAAAGATCCCAAACCCAAACTCCCTCTTGTGTGTCAGCAGCACATGAGAGGCTCCGCAAGACTCCCATGTCTATTCCAGGCTCAGAGTAAATGTCTTCTGACTACCATCAACACTACCTGTTGCATGTCCCCCTGTGAGTGCTCCGCTTAACGGCTGCATCCTTCAGAGTGGCTTGGCTCACCTCAATACTCTTTCAGACTACACAGTGAGGAATTGCAAAATACTGGATTTTAAGGAGAAAACAAAGTTTCAGAAGGGCCGGTAATCACAGAAGCTAAAGGCATACCGACATTCGAATAGGATGAGCATTAAAATCCCACAGCAGGCATCCTTTGAAAAAGATAACATGAAAGGTTATGGTTTTCTGATATGATTAGTGTTTTAATAAAACACTGCCTAGTTTCAAAATCTGTCCCTGTAACTGCTCTCTCTTGCTCAGATAATTTTTCATAAATTGATATTTAGTCAAAATTACTTGGTAGTGTACAATATAAAGGGTCTAAGTAACAGGGAACCAGGCTAAAATATAATTAATTCCCCCATCTAAGAGAATGACCTTCATAATTCACTTCAGGCTTCACCTCTAGAGTGTCATGGCTCATTTCCTCATTATCAGAATTAGATTTTAAAACACTACTGTCCTCCATAAAGTACACTTTGTCTCTGATTATATACGTAGAAAGAGAGGAGTATGTTTAAAATTATTTGCATCACATAAATACCCAATTGCCTCAAATACAGATCAGTGTACTTACTAAGAATACAGCCTGTGCCCAAAGAGCTAACAGATTACAACAACAACAACAACAAAAGCTTGTAAATGAAACAAAAGATATTTGAGAAGGGAAGGAAGAAGAGCGAGGAAGGCTCAAAGGGGCGAATTAAATTAATTAAGCAATTAATTAAAATTAATTAGAATTAATTAATTACATTGACTTTTAGACAAAAACACATATAGGTGCATACAGCAAATACAGATCTGTATGCAGTCAGATACACATTTGTACCTAAACTGTCAGGTGAAACAAAGACTTACGTGACTTCCACTTAATTCAAAGAATTTAGTCAGAAAAAGCAAAAGCAAAATCCCAAATTAACATTATTTTACGAGAGGACTCGGGAGGACTCTGTATAGCAGAAAACAATTGAATGCAGTAGTTTATTGCTTGGTAGTTGCCACAGCCTGCTGCAAGCTTGCAGGTTGTGAGGTCTGTCTGGGAATATACATTTCTGGCTGGACAGTGATGATTGACTGCTATAGTGATTTTAGTGGACATTGCGTCACAAAAAGACAGGGAGGGAATCTGGGTAGGGGGGCCATTACTTATTTAAGGAGATTACTTTGGGGGACTGATAGCCTAGGGTGCTATCTAAATAATTGGCATCTAGGAAGATGAAGCATCTCTCATTTGCTTTGTCTCTATACTTCTGTTTGTTAAAATACCCCAAAAGCCTTCAGGCACAGTGCCTTTAAACATTTAAATGTACTACTGATATTATTTAATCACATCACAATTTGTATAGCTCTCTCAAAAGTAAACCACTAGCAGCATGTCAGAGTACATTAACGCAGCAGACTGAAGCACCGTGTTTAATGTATGAAAACATATATTGGGCAATTGTGAACTGCAAGTGGAAATACACATATTGCAAAATCAGAAGTGATCCAATCTGGATTTAAAGTGTAAGTACTTCAGAATATCAGCCTATCTAGCTACTCCTACAGTAATGTGATAAAATTCACTCGGCACTCCACCATCAAAGGGCATCACACTTGTCCAGTTATTTATTCATTTATTTGATTCACCTTTTTAGAAGAGGTAAAGAGGCTAATAGCCTGCCTCACAGTCACATGCTTTTTAAGCAAAAGCCTGGGAAGGAAATTCTTTCAAGCCTATTAAAATTCCTGTCTGTCATTTGAAAGTGGAAGCTCTGATAGAAATGTCAAAACCTGCCATAAAAATTAATGTTGAGCCAAACTTCGGTAACTGGCAATGGCAAATGGCATCAGTGTTAGGAAAATCACTCTTGCTGTTTTAAAGTCATGAGAAAGCAGAAGGGAAAAAAGACTGCAGAAAGGTAGTGGGGTAGGTAATGCAAACTCTGAAACATTAATCCTTGGTTTGATGTGCGGTCCTACGTAAATACCTCCAGCCGTATCGTCCCATCTGAATGGTGTGATGTGGCTGAGTATAACAGTGGGATGCTACTGGGTTTCCTGGTCACCTGAAGAAAAGTGGTTTCCATAGAAACACTAACTTTTTTTTTCCTTAAACCACAACAAAGACATGCAGCAGTCATAAAGCGTATGTTTGGTGGGTTTAAGGTACTCTGTGAGACAACATGGATAACAGTAATTAAAAGATGGCAGGAGCTTGCCCTAGCCTGCACTGGAGAAAGCCTCTTTTTTCCCCCCTTTGGCTCAGTGATTTAGAAAGTATCCCTCAGAAAAGGCTCTTCAACTGCACTAATATCTGTAATTTAAATTTTTTAGATTTGCCGTCTGTGAATACTAAGGACTGCTGAGGTTTGCACCACTGTTCCTCAAACTGTGTTTCTTACATTGCTTAAACTATCCTGGAGAAATCCATTCTTGATGGACTGATTTTTTTTTTTTTTTTTTAATTTGGGTTTGGGGGGGGGGGGATTTTTTTGAGCTGAAGATAAAGGATTTTTTTTTATCTTCAAGTATCTGAAAGTGTAGTGCAGCTTACAGCTGCCAGAGTTTGCTTTCAAACTGGAAGTAAAGATAATGGAAGTTGTCTTCAATTGGAGAAAACATTACTACAGAAAGAATTAGGAACTAGAAAACACTGAAGCCCAAAATTGGAGACACTCCAGCCCCAAAGACTGGAGAGCGGTGGAAGCGAAGGAATTACTGTAAGTGCTGTAACAGTATGAGGCTTTACTCAAACTAAATCTGATCCCCTTTTACAGTTTGCAGTATGCTCTGGGTAGATTTCTTCCAGGCAAAGGAAGGTCACAATAGCTTTGAAATTGTTGCTGAAAATGCGTTAAATATGCATCCTGCTCCTCCTAAACTAAGCCTCTATTACGTGTCCCTTTTCCAGTTCAGTCAATGCTCACTCTTCCCTTCTCCCTCATCTTCTCCCATGCAACCACTGTCTTCCCAACTGTCACGATGTTATCACCAGTGTTGTAAAATCTTTTTTCTTAAGCTGCCAACACTTGGACTCCCGTGGCACATTTATGCAGATTGGAGATCTGATTGATTTTGTGGGGTTAACAGGACTAAAATGAGAACAAAGCCCGTGTAAGAGTACCAGGAGTGCTTCTCACCCAGCACTTTGAGAACAGGGCACAGTGCCACCACTGCTGGTACATTAATGGATGCACAGAGGATAGGTAATTCAAAAGATTTTTTGCCATATTTTCCGAAGTACTGATGATACAAGCAATTTGCAATTGCAAACATTTCCAACAGTTTCTGATTTTACAATGGAGTTTTACATCACCATTGAAATGCTTCTCCTCCTCTTCTCCCTTAAGTTTTTATAGTTCAAATCCTAGTTGAAAATGATTTTTTCCTCCTCCGTATTAGTAATATCATCTCACATCAAAATCCATTTTATTGGGAAATAAGAAAGTAAACCTGGAATGAAATGGAAGGGCAGTGAAGAAGTACAACCCTGTAAAGGTTTAATCTCAAACCGAACATGTACTGGTTAATAAACAGCACAAGGAAGGCCGAGAAATTTGAAGAAACAAGTGACACAAAGTGAAAGGAAGTTTAGCAGTCCATGAAAACTGTGGATTTAAACAGGTTTCTACAGCAATCAGGGAAATGGGAAAGGACAATCTAGTCCCAAAGGCCAAAGCAGATGTATCCATCAGGCCATAATTTCTGACCATAAAACTTTGCTTGAATAGAATCCTGCATGTGACCTTCATACATATTGCTGCCCTACAAAACCTCTGATACTCTACAGCTGAATCCCATTTAGTTATGACTCACTGCCTTATTTACTTCACTGATCACAATAAGCTTTCAAAAGCCATTACGAAGGCTTGAGTTGGTGTCTGTAAGCATACTCTGGTGACTAACCTGAATGACAAAAAGGTTGGTTTAAAAAAAATTAAAAATAAAACCCACATATATATGATTGCAATAGGAAAACTTGTCAAACAAAGCAGATTTCAAACAGCATCAGTCAAATCTATGTCATGTGTTATAGGTAGCCTATAGAAGAAAACATTGGATTACTATAGAGATATTATTTAAGATAGGTAAAACGTGATATTCTCAAAAAAGGAGGTAGGAGAAAGGAGCAGGATAAAAAAGTATCAGCAGCAAATAAAAAGAAAATGTTTGCCATGAGGTTTAAAATATTGGCAATGGATCTCCGAGGACCCTACACACTTTTGGACATGGGTCCTGCCGAGCTCCGACAACCCTCCAGATGCTGCAGATGCCTCAAGCACTGCAAACACCTGCAGAGTTTGCTCCGTAACTCTTGGCATGCAAGTGGAAATGGCAGCATGGGGGCTGTAGAAACTGTGCTACCCAAAGAGGCAGATCAGCACCAGCCAAAGCGTTACCTCTGGTTCAAGTGACGAAAGCCCCCCTCCCTCCACTTCCCTTGGCATAGGAATTACGGCAGACAATAATACCTCCATCAATGGAAAACACCTTCTTCCAAATATAAGTAAATCAGTATTGCAAGAATACGACTTCATGGAAAACGTTTAGAACACAAGGAGAGTTTAGAGAATCATTAGCAGTGGATTGAAACAGATATTTAGTAGTCTGTCTACCAAGGTACCTCAGCAGAGAATCCCACAAAAATGCACAGGCTATTCCATATTTCACATTAGCCATCCAGCAACCATATGATCATATTACTAATGAGAAATTAAGGACTGGAGGAAATAGGAGGCTTTGAACCATAAAATTTAGGCTTTAATTATTAGTGTATTGAAGTAAGCACAAGAATAATAAAAGTAAGAGAAAGATAAGAGGAAATAATGATTTTCTGACAAACAAGAAAGAAGCGATGTATTTATTTCGACCCAATTTCCCAATGAAACAAAAAAAAAAGTCCATTAAAAAGAAGTATAGAAACATGACTCCCTTCAAAAATAACTACAGTTTAAGTATATTGTAGAACTCAAAACCTTTTCTAGGCCTGTCCCACCCCTATTTAAATTCTGCTATAAATTCAAGTCTCGCAAGCAAGAAAGTAAAGTTTATGCTAATATATATTAATATTGCCACCAGTGTGGATCTGGCATAACAATTCCTTGTTTCATAGTGCTAAAATACTGACTTGCTACCATGCAAAAACTGACTATCCCTACTTCCTTCATTGTCTATACAAAGAAAACTTAAATTCCTGCTTTCCCTTTGTAGCACCTGACATGGGCACAGCATAAAAAAGCCAGCCACAATATTCTTCCTTTCTCAATCACACAAGCACGCAAATATTTCGAGACATCACACAAAAGAGTATTATAAATATTATGAAGTATTTTGTATTGAAGAAAGAAAGGAAGAGAGGAAGGAACATGCTGTGTTGAACATTTCCACAGGTGCGTGCCACTGTGACACATCTCAGCGACTGGGCTGCACCATCTACGTGCCTCAGCCACCCTTCCCAGCCACTCTCCTCCTGCACAAACTCTCCCCTGCACCCGTCAGGCTGGAGCTACACACACCTGGCCATGCACCTCGCTGGTCCTCACCCCAACCTACCAACTGGGCTTGCCCTGGAATCGCCTCCCCCCTCACGGGGCAACCTCAACCTCAGCCCATCCTGATGGGTGCCCGTGCCACCCCACGATGTTGACATGCAAACATGAGTCGCACAGTAAACCGCATGCATCACACTCGCTGTTGGCCCTCTCTGACGGAGCATATACCGAAAGGGAGAAAAATTTCCCTAACTAAAAGGAACTCAATTTCACCTCCTATTTCCGTGCACTAGAACATGCCTATAAAGCATCCCCGAGGGCACTTCCAGTGATATTATGGGGCATGTCATTCACAGCTCTTCTAGGATAAAACCACTCAGCTTTGCAATACAGTCTCAACGCTCCAATCAGAACTGTTAATGGGATGTCCTAAGGAACAAACGGAAGACATTTCAAGGCACCATAATAATTTATAAAAACACATTCAGAAGGAAGAACAGTAAGTACCGCACAGCAGCCGATCCTCTCAAATTAATTATCTTTACATCCCAAAATCAGTATTATCTGAGTGTTCCTGTTTACATTGTTTGGGAGTTACTTCCTAATTTTGCTAATAAAATGAAATAAAAGGTAGAAATAATACATGCTGTCCGTTAGTGGATCATTATGAACAATACATTTGTAAATATCTCCTCTTTACCTAATGTCTTGTTTTATCAGATCTTTGCTTATGACTTCTTGTTTTTTGAAATCCAAAATTCTAGGCAAGTTTTTTTAAGAACTTTCTCTATTCACTAAAAGGGGCATATTTTAGACAAATTTAGACCAATTTTAAGTTATTATTATGGCTCTAATGCTTTAAATTAACATTTTACAAAACACAAAAATTTTAGACAAGATGAAAAAAAGTCAAAACCATAAAAAAACCCAGATATTGTGAACTAAAACAAAGCAAACTTCAAGCAGTTTATATAAAAAAAAACCATAAACAAATAGTAGAATATAATAATAAGTGAATAATATAATTTTTGCACATTAGCCTCTACCTGATAGGAGAGGCCGTGGTACCTCAGACTCATAATAGTGTTGTTATGCTTCCAAGGAAAGGGTCACGCTGGCATGGAAACAGCAAGTTTGGGCATACTGAATGCCATACACATTTAAAACCATGAGATTTAGCCTCATTCCAGTATTTCTTTTGCAAATGGAATACAGAAATAGCCTGAGCGTTTAAATGATCTTTTTCTGGTGTTTAGTATAGTGCATTTTGGCTAAGTGTTTTTCCAAGGGATAAACCATGAAATATGTGGCAACAGTTACAGAGGTCCCCTTCCCTGCTACTAACGCTTGTAAGAAATCCAATTAAGAACAGGGGGCAAGTGACATAAAGATGTGGAGGAAAGGGGAAAGGGAGGAAACTGGTGCAAAGTAATTGAAACATTACAGTGCAGCTTATGCCTACATTCAGTTAAGACAAATTAAAAGACATTAACTGTGGTAAAACATTTCGACAAACAAAATTTCATAGCTACATGCATGCAAAAGATGCAACCTTTGTTCTTCACTCAAATTATGCCAAACAAAACACAGGGCACTTAAAAGACAGTGAATATGAGGCATTGCTAGCCACATAGCTGTATTTGACCATGTATTTACAAAAAACAGTTTTTACTGGCAAATACTTTCTTGAACTCATCAATATCACAACAGAACTTTACCCGCCCAAAAAATGGTAATAAAATTTATGTCAAATTTACTCCTTTAACATTTCAAATATTTACTATAACAAGGTATTTTAAAAAATGACAAATGTAACTTTTGCAAAAAATAAGTAATTGAATATTGAAATATCGGGTCATTAACTCCTTCGGAATGTTCTACTTTACTAGACACTCCTACTTTCTTTAAGTTAGAAATAAGTTGCTTAAAACATCGTTCTGTGAAATAATTTGCAACTGCTCTAACAATGTTAAAGGAAATTAATCGCTAAGTTTCAGTGTTAATCAATATTAATCACAGAGCATCAGCTAACATTATCCATCCTGGACAAATGGAAAAAAGCCTAAATACTAACAGTGAGGAAAGTATCTAAAAAAGTCTGACCTCACTTACCCATTTTGTCCCTCTGGATTCTAAAAGTATCCAATAGCTTCAGTTTTTATGTTGGCCTTTTCAGATTGAAATAGATTTAATTGATTCTGATTGGAATACTTTCAAAATCACTTCTTTTCCTGCCTCAGCCTTATCAAGCCCAGACTGTAACGCTTCTCATTACACAGGTCTATCCACTTGTAAAATTTAACAAAACAAAAAAATTCCTGAATTCTCAAAAATTAAGAATGTCACTGATAAAAAATTGTCATATAAGCATTAAAGACCTTTTCATTAACATTGCCTTGTCAATAGTCCATTGAAGCCAAACAGGTGTTGACCTTTGACTTCACAAGTATCAGAGCAGCCGTTTGCAAGTTTGCTGCTTAAATCTCAAGTTCTACCTCAAATGTCAATACAGAGTCAATAAGGATATAGAAAGTCATCAAAATTTTGTTTTCTTGTTAAGAAAAGTTTAATATTATGCCTACAATAAACATCATCTGCGTCTCAGACAGAAGTTAGTGTGCCAGAACAGCAAAGAAATAACGAATGCTTAGGAAACAAATTTGAACCCATATTTCTAAAGACTTCATACAGCTGTCTCTCCAGACAACTGCTCAGTCACACTAGCGATTTACTAATCCAGCTCACAGGGATTTCAAATATTGAGCCCTGTTATCATCCTACCGCTATCACAGGAGCCCAAAGCAACATCCTCATCTCTTGTCCAATAATTGGGGAATGACAAAGGACGGACTGAGTACAAAATCATATTGGACACAGGTGGCTTTCTGAGTCATCAGGTTCTCTCTAATCCCTGCTATAAAATAGGTAACTTTTTCAGGTGTATGCATGTGCTGAAAAGGTTATCCACACAACAACCTATGTTTTACCAACTAACTGCTGTTAGTTGCACGGAATTAAACCAAAAAGCAGTATTAAGACGTCATAAATAAAGGCTATCGGTTTGGCAATAACTTCAAAACAGCCTGCAAAAGAGGGAAGATGTAGGCAAAATGTGCCTGACTTCTCTACCATTTTCAAGAGCCTTTACTTACAAAACGTATAAAAGCTAAGTTTATAGCTTGAAGTCACTAGGCCAACACAAACCATAGCAGCTCAATCGAAAATTAAATGCAGCATTTGATATTCTATGTAAAAAGAAACCAATAAAAAATTACAAATTTCTCATAAAACTAGGAAGCTATCAGGGTAGTATTTCACATGTCTCTGCAGAAACAACAGCAGGAAATCTGTTTAGATGTCCTACCTTCTTGAACTGCCTGAAATGGATTGTTGCCATCCACAAATGTCACTGAACACGTGATTTTCTCCGTTTGTAAGATTTCATCATTCTGGTTGAGATCAGCAACTGCCATTCGAAAAACTTCCTCATCTTTTTTGGCAGATTCATCAAAAATCGCCCCTGGGGGAAAAAAAAAAAAAAGAACAAAAATCACGTTGCACCTTTTACCTGCAGTATCCCAAAGCATTAATCATAAGCACTTAGGACAT
The DNA here is from genome assembly GCF_000699105.1 of Pygoscelis adeliae. NCBI lineage: Eukaryota > Metazoa > Chordata > Aves > Sphenisciformes > Spheniscidae > Pygoscelis > Pygoscelis adeliae. The sequence continues at coordinate 1,293,808 of NW_008825271.1, forward strand.
TTTACACTATAACATCATCCCTTCACTCAGCCCTGAAAAGCAGTTCCCTCAACACAGAGCCCAGAAGCTACTTCACAATATACAGAATTTCTACATTTTGACATAATTTAAGACATAAATTGGAGAGAAGCATTGATTCCAGCTAGAAATATTGGAGAAATCTAGTTAAGCACAAAACAAATTATCTGTATAGGAACATGGCCAAGAAATTAGAATTTAATTAATTCTAATTTAATTAATTATTAAATGGCACCTATTCCAAAGGTGCCATTTAATACATGGAATGACTGCAACGGGCTAGGATATACATTTAATGTCATATCTAGTGACAATTAAAAAATAAAAAGTTCAAATGAAGTGAGAATAAGCCTAAAATGGTAGCAGGACTGGGAAAATGAGTTAGAATTGACAACCATGATCAATAGACAGGTCAGCAGCTGATATAAACTATTTCAGGTCTAATCCCTATTGGATTTGTAAAACAACCATTCCAGCTAACTGTCTGATTCTTGAAGTCAGTAAATTAACTTGAAGCGGTTAATTAAAATAATTTCTGCCTTTATAAATCTGACAGAAAGTGACTGTTCTGCCTTTTTCCCCAAAACATTCAAGCAGAGCATCGTGAAGAGGAAACCATTAAACTCAGGAGAAGTTGGCAGAGTGAGGGTGTCCAACCCTTGCACAGCCAATTCTTCAGGTGTGTTGAAAAAGAACTCCAAGGCTAATCCAGAGGTTTTAGCTTTTTTTGCTTTCTTTAAACTATAGCATCACTTTAAGCATCACTAATTTCCTATTATTTTACATTTGCTTCTTGTATGAACTATTTATGTAGAGATGGCTCAAATTACACTGTTATAGTCCTATGAAGAATGCTATATTGTTTAAAACCCTCAAAAATCAGGGCTGTTAGATTTTCAAGCACCTTTAAAGCTTTCATTTCCAGGCAGTAGATTAAAGAGACAGAAGGGATGCTTCAAAAACAGACTTTTGAAAACCGTATTTAATCATTATGAAATTTCTTCAGTTTTCAGGCTTATTTATTCTTGAGTGTCTGTTGTCAATACAAAACTCAACTAAGGCAGCGTACGTGGCAAGGCAGCCAAAGATAATAGAAAATGTGGATCACCGATGATTTCAGGTAAATACCTGCAATCAGTACTGAAAAGAACTGAAAAAGATTCATTTACAGGAAACGGCTACTTTAAAAGAAATAAACTTCATACACAGTGTTTATCGTGTTTTTCCCACTGACCTCCAACACTCGTCTCCCTGCCAGCATCACTCATCCTACATAAGCGTCATCTCTTCCTACAATCTGACCGCTTTGACTCCAACATTTTCCCTCCCTAAGCTGCTGCCATCTGGAACAGCTGTTCTTTACCTCTCCACCTCATTCACCTGTCATCTCTGCGCAAACCTCAGCTGAAAACATTCATTTTCTCCCTTGCCCCCATTTCTATTTCCCTTGTTTTATCTAGCTCCGTAAAGCAAAGCCGCACGTGACTCAGAATATGCTTGGTATGCAAGATGCTGCAAACCGTGTCTTCTCCACAAAGATGACTATTTGTGTATCCAGGCAGCATTTAAGGGTACAAAAGACTTTGTCCAATGATACACCTTAAAGCACGTTTGTTTCTAACCTCATGGAACAGTTCAAACCAAACCCACATATGCTGCATTTTTGGGATACACCTATGCTGCTGATGATGACATAGCCTAGCAAACACTGTTAATAAACACTTGAAGGAACAATTTTATATGGCTACTAAGTAACAAGGTTAAAATTAGAAGGAAAAAAAAGTTGGAAAATAATGATAGTAATTAGTCAAATTCTATCCCTGTGGAGTAATTCTCTAACAAATGCCACACTAGAAGGAAGTGAACATGCACAGGTTTCGTGCACGCTCACAGGGCAGCTTGTTGACTGTGTTGCAGAACAGCATGGCCAAACAAAGATCTTCCAGCCAACACTGCGGAGTACAGCTTCTTATTCTACAGCTGGGAAATGTCATCTTAAGCCTGGCTTTGTCCCCAAAAGAATCCAGGTCATTTATTGAGTAGAGAATACAGAAAAGTCCAAGTTATCTAGTGTTTCTTTTGCATGTGCCAACATAAAAATCCCCGCATTTGCCAGTCCAGCATCAAGTTTCTCAACAGATGAACTTTCTTGAGAACCTTTCTTGTTTCTTTCACACACAGATAACCCTGATAAACTCCTATGCTTTTTCTCCCATTTCTCAGCCTGACACAAATCCTACCTCCAATGGCATCTGGACATATAAGGAACCAGCTTAGATGAAACTCCATGCAGCCTTCACAAATGACGCTCTTTCTCACTGTAGTACAATTGCTCCAGTTTTGCTCTGATCACTGCTTAGTTCATTTATGACTCCATGTATCAGAGGCAAATTTCAAATTTTCTCCTCTAACCAATACTACGTCTGACATTTTAAACAAGCTACCTCACGGAAACGAGACATTACCCATGCTCTAGTGTAGGAGTATCTCCATAGGTAAAACAAATAAATATATAGGTGAATTGCAAAAAAGTTGTAACCATAGTTCTCGTCTGAGCATCCTAGCAGGAATTAGATTGTCTTCCTTCAGAAACTAAGGCCTTATTCATTAGAGTATCTAACTTAGCTACACAAAAAAAACCTTTTAAGATATAATAAAGATGACACTGTTCTTTTCAGGAGATGGAAGTGGACAGCAGCACATGCATTACACTTAAAACAGTGATAAGAGAAATTTTATTTCATAATTGAGTCTCAAAGTTTAATTTCAATTTTCAAATAAAATTGGAAAAGTAAAAAACCAAACCAAAACAAAAACAAACCACAAAAACCCTAAATCATTTTGAAATTGTTCCTACTCTCATATATACATTTTTAGGTCCCTGTGGTTTATTTCAACTATATTCCATGTGTCTATATATCTCTCTACATTACAGAAGTGAGGGGGTTATTATTTTTGTTTGTTTTCTAAAATAAAAGCCTTTTCAATGAAAAGGTAAAAGGCATTTTTTGGATTGTGCTAACATTGCTGGAATACTTTCCTTTTCCTGTGGTTTCAGGAATCATCCTCTGGTTGACAGGAGTGAATTTTCTGATGTGAAACAAGCCTATTGAAATTTTTACAGCTAGCTCAAAATGCAGCCCTAACTACTTCTGTATTAGGTATGATTTTCTTTCCTTGCTGAGACCTGAAATCACACTGAAGTTTTGATGCTTATTCTTTCAAATATAGTCTTTTAACCAGGTCAAACAAACAAACAAACAACACAAATGAACAAATAAAGGGTATCACACTTTAAAATTACTTCTGTAGTGAGAGCTACATGCTCTCTCATTTCCTCATGTACAGCTGGCAAAATAAGAGAACTGGAATGACTGCAAACTTATTTGGAGTATGTGTCCAAAATGAACCCTTTCAGCTGTAGGAAAAATTGTTACAGAAAGTAATGAACAGCTGAGGAGAAAAAGCAAATTATTCCTGCAGATACTGTTAGACACCCGCTTTCTGGAAAATGATCCAAGAAAACTATTTACAAAGGAAAAAAGTCTTTAAAATTATACAAAAGTAGATGCTGTTCGTTTCTCTTCTGCCCCCACTGCTCACCTCAGCTGAAACAGGTCTCACACTAAACATGTCATTTCTAACTATACTCAAGGAGTATTCCCATGATTGCATCAGGAGCTGACATGCTGACACAGCAACTACTTTGCACCAGTTTCCCCCCACTGTTTTATTAGCATGTCATTACTTTCAGCTTTATTTCAGAATCTGGATGAGGACAGCACAAATGTAATTCTCTACTGGCTTTTTAAAAACCCTCAGCACATCAATAATGTCCTGTAGCTTAGCAGAGAATTCTTTGTGTTTAACTCTCTCATTCACACTCAACGATGTCACCAGAAATCTGTCAATTTAAATGAATATAGACCAAATCATACAAGTGCTCAGTAAGTTCACCAAGTACCAACGACATCATTAGAAAGGCTTTTCAAAGATCACTTGTCCTACTGACCCATACATGTAAAAATATAATCCAAATTAGGTATTATCAGCTATTTCTAGAGTAATTTGCACAGTCTGCTGGAATCAGCCCAGAAAACGTAAAAATGGGAAAGAAATGCGTCATGACTGCAAGGATGAAGTGTGAAGAGATTTAAACCAATGTTCATCTTTCTATTGACTAAGAAAGGACAAAGTCCACTGCTTGCAGTGTTTTCAAGTATTATATTTTTATTATCTACGAAAGTTATGACATTTCTGGACCTCAGTGCCCCATATTAGTCTCAGGAAATTAAGTACCTTGTTTCAAAGAGGAGGGGGAGTACATAGATTAAATGTCATTGTGAATTGAGGTCACGGTTCAATTTCAACACATAAGTTTGATTTTCACTTTATAACGTTGCACACACACACCTCACCAATAGAAGCAATATACACTTTGCCCAATAATTTACTAGTTCACAGGTCCAGGAATGTTTGGAGAGAAAAGGAAGAAAAAGGGGAAATGTAAAATGCAGTAACTTTTCGAGCAACTATCTGAAGTTCTCAGTAGCTGCTGATTCTATGAAAATTCTTTGTCCCATCGATATTGCCAGCCTGTTCCAGTGTCTGAATCCAATTCCACTGTATTTTCTCAACTGCTGCTATTACATCATTATTCTGAATAAGAAACTTAATGCAGCTGCTGGCAGAAGGATGGCCATGCTGTTAACACTCAGAACTGGAAGCTGAGGGTTTTGAGTCCTCATGAAAAAACTCATCTGAGATGTCCTGCAGGGCTATGAGTGCATCACCACAGGTCTAGCTCCCCCATAAGAAATTAGGTTAGGAGACATCAATTTCTTGGGGTTTAAATCAATGAGACTGATATTTGAGATGCTGACATACATTGTAGAATAAAATCCCATGTTATATCTAGGCCATATGAGTGTCTGGTTGGGAAAATTTTTATAGAATCCATTCATTTTTAACTATAACGGCAAATGCCTGGCTATACCACATACTATCATGTCTGACTGAATGAATATATACATACAACTGTAGAAGGCCAATTATATTACAATGAAATTATTGTCAACAGGAACAAGAGGGACTGGACGCATTTGACAGTCTGGCTGCACTCATGTAGGAATTTAGAAGGTCACATACAGAGACCTTCCCTTGCATATGCAGCTCCCATTATCATGGTATTCAGCACACACTAATACAGCTGGAGCCTAAATTTCACTTGTGACACAGAGCTGCTGTTAAGTTTCTCTATTGACTGAAAGGCAGCCAGGTATGTGCAATCACATCTTGATTTTGTCAGCGAAGGGAAAACATCAGCATGTTTCACCTTTCTCTTTTAAGTTGACTAAGTTTTAGAAACCCTTTAGAAAGGGCACAGTAAGCTTGATTTTTTCGTTGCAGCACAAAGGGAGTGGAAATCCTCCATCACCTCTGCATCAGGAGGGAGTTTCCAGCAGACGTGTCCTCAGCTACCTCACACATCACACTGCAGATGCCAGGCGTGGCACAAAGCTTAGCTGTCAAGCCCCCCAGCCCTCAGGGTCCATGGCTGGCTCACACGGGGCCAACGTGGGGCTCTAGCTCAGGGCAGAGCCAGTCCCTCGCATCTTAAGACATCAGCCTCATGCATTTGCTCCCCAGAGGCTCCCTGCTCTGCACCATGGGGATCTCAGCACCAGAGTGCATCTAGACCAAGCTGAAATTTTTGAAAACACTACGTTTGTTCATTTTAATTTTTCAAGACTTTCACAGTTCCCATGATGATGGTGAAAGAGACAGCAGGGTAGGCCTAGGAGGACCTGTGCCAGCTCCTTCTGCAAAGAAAATAATGTCCCCCTGTCCACCAAACTGTAAAGGCAGGATTTCTCTTTCTACTTTATATATCTTGTATTTTTACAAGCACAGCTCAAGAAATTGAACAACATATCAGCACATATCTTTCACTAGTTATCATCAGACATGTAAAAGAATATTAAAATAATCAGCTTAACAGAATGTATTTGCCAACACTAAATCTACACATACATATGGAAGGTCCACTTGTGACTTTAAGCAGCACATGTGAGACCAGAGGATCCGTAGTGACGTTTCTGGATTACCACTGATGCAAGAATGCTCAAGCGAAAGAAGCATCAGGCCTACTGTCATTTTTTTTCAATGGACTTTTGTAAAGGTCTACTTCTGATAGAGAAGTGTCGATATTTTTCCAGGCCATGCCATAAGCAATGCCAGTTTCCCTGAGATCACTGACAGTGGTTGACCATGCATTACATACGCCTGCATATAGGTTGCTGCTATCTCCAAAACACATTCTTTAATCAACCACAATTGCATCCATTTTTAATCTAATGAAAAAAATAGCAAAATTAGTAAATACACAGTCCACACCTAATCAGAATACATGAAAAAAATGTACCCCAAAACAAAAAAACCCACATTATTTTCAAGAGAAGCCACCCTCCCTGCAAATCTTGCCATCTTGTCCTGCAATCTGGTGAACATATACAAGTGAATTGTATGTTACTGTTATTTAAGGAATTAGAGAAGCTACCCTTTTAGTTGGACACAACAATTAAATCAAAGATTAAAGAGCTGGACTGGAGAATGAAAGAGTTTTCCACCGTGTTTCCCCATTCACACCCAAGTTCAGCAAAAGCTTTGTATGCATAATCGTAACTTTAGGCATATGAATAATCTCTCTCAAGTCACACCTTAAAATGAGACTCTTTGCTGAGCTTAATATGGCGCTGCCAACTTTGTATGGCACCACTTATTCTAACCACTGCAGAAGGTACGCCTGCTCACTCTGGGAGATACACCATAAAAATACACAGCCCATTTCTGTTCCTTTTTTAAGTGATTAGCCCCCTGTTCCCAGTGCAGCTATATGGCTGCATCATGTAAACGATGCAGCAATTCCTTCTCTTTGTTGCTTTTTGTTTTCTAACTTTAAATACTTGAAACAAAGCAGTGAATGAGGAATTTTACAGGTTTTCCAATCTGGCAAACTGCTAGAGGCAAAGTCTGTTTCAAATACAGTGAAAGTAAGAAAAGTGCAGTTATCATCTAAACACAGAAAAGTCTCTCCATTCTTCTGCTGAAGCACGGTTGTTTTTTAATGTCCCAATCTCACAGTAAAACAACCAGTATAGCTCTGCTTGTTTCTGAAGTCTGTTATTTGTTTTAAATGATTTGACTACAGGAGGGTATTCCACTGTATTATACCTTTTCTTTTTTTTTATTTTCTTTGTTTTCTCTCTAGAGTATACTACCCAGTTTTGGAAGTATTAAGGTGGTTTGACACATTGACAAAGAAAATAAAGACTCAGCTTTTTATGAGATTTTCTGAACAGATTTACATACAGTGACAGCCAATGCTACAGGTATTGTATGTCAAACCTATTAATTATAAAGCAATAGAGAATTTCTAGGAAAGCTGAAACACAAGCCTGAAGGTATGGAATCAATTGTCTTTGTGTTGCCTTCATGAAATTTAATTTTAATACGTTTAGAGGTAGTCTGGGGTCAATTCATTTGGCCACAACAGGTGCTGGAGATCTGTGGAGCTCTTAGGAAATTTTGAGAATTACTGCTCTCACAGTTTGCAGTACTAGTACACACATTGGATTTTTTTTTTTTTCTGCTTAATTCTATTGCAACATTCTGGATACACATCACTGTCATTGGGAATTATGTTCACATTTGGAAAGAACAGACTCTAAGATTTTACACTGTTTGTTGGGCACGGATGCACAAGCATGAACACTGCAATCACCATAGATTTATTTTAAGCTCATCCTGACAGACATTTCTAATTGTGCTCAAGTTCTAAACCACCATTTTACACTTACATTTAATACAACAAATGGTACAATTTGTCAAAATCATCTGCTGAGTCTTGTTAATCTCATTAAAAAAACAGCTGTCATTTGCCAGTCCCTTTTTGGGAAGGGTTATTTGTCGGCTAGAGAGTACAAGGAAGAGGAGGGCAGAAGGAGAGGAAGGCAAAACATTGGGGTCCTACTAAAAAATGCATTTATTCAGGTGTGGGTTTTTTCTATGCAACATATAATCAAAGGCATCTTAAAAAGGCGATTCTAGAAAATCTCCTGGTAAATAATAAAATCCCTTCTCAACTGCTCTATATTCTCATTAACTTAAGTGATCCTTCCGTAGAAAATGAGTGTAAAAACTACTTTTATCAAAGGAATAACAATTGACATACATCTTGCATTTTTTATAGCCAACTAACTGATTGCACAAATTGCAGAGCCACAAAGAATTTGTTCCTGCAAATTGAAAAATACTGCACAAACACTTGTTGTGGCACTGGAGACTGCTATCTACTTCTGTAGATGCAGCAGGGCACAACAGTATCATCATATAAACAACACATTCTATACACAATGTACCTTTCACAGGGTAAGAATTAAGATATCTTCTAGGCACTGTTCCACTATAAACTTGATGTGGTGATTAACTGCAGTGATAATACCTCCACATTCATTATGCAACAAATGAGCTGATAATAATGAGAAGCTTTTCATGTTTTCTATCACATCCATAACTATCAAGTTGGGGTCTAGCTGTGAAAAGCATCTGGTTTGGTAGATATTATTGCCACATTATTAATATCCCATTAGTGTGGGTGTGATGATCATAAATTTGCTGAATAGTATCTGCATTCTTGAAAAAAATATTTAAAAGAAACCTTATAATGTCCATTCAGAGCTTGCTTATATGTTGTTTTAGAACCAGAGCAAACACTGATTCGATACATTATTTTGTCATTTTTATTAGTCCCTACTTGTGAATGCAAGAACACCTCACAAAGCAATGTCAACAAGGACTGCATCCTAAAAACACCCTAAATTGTTGTTAAGCATTTGTCATTGCTTACTGTCTTCTGCTTTCATACTCATTGCTCTGCCTCTACATGCAATTCTGCTTTGTAATTTTTGAAAAACAAACTAATGCTTTAATTGATCAAATGCTGCAGACTGCTAGGTAGAGATGGAGGGAAGACTGATGCCAAACCATTTATTTATGACATGGAGCAGCTGCAGCACCTTACTCCACTAGCAGCTGAACTTTGTGGAGAATGAGATTACCAATATGTTAGAGATGTTGTTAATACACAAACATATGCCTACATACACACACAGACATAGAAGTGCTAAGATTACAGTGTGATATTTTTCTGGAGGGCATTTTTCTGCTTTCTTCTTCCTATTTCACTTTTAAATTTACACAAGCTTTTTGCTCCAAATAGTTTAACCATTTCATGCAGTAGAGCAGCCTGGCTTACAACACGGAAACACAGGTTTTGACACTAAAGATTGCCATTGGGAGGGTATTACAGGAATAAGAGGTTATTTCTTGAGCACCACAGAATCCAGCCTTCTATTCATTGTAAAAAATAAGACAGAGAGATGCTGAGTCAGCATATCATAGACTCACAGAATGGTTTGGGTTGGAAGGGACCTTTAAAGATCATCTAGTCCAACCCCCCTGCCACAGGCAGGGACATCTTTCACTAGATCAGGTTGCTCAAAGCCCCATCTAACCTGCCCTTGGACACTTCCAGGGATGGGGCATCCACGCCTTCTCTGGGTATCATAAAGAAGTACAGACAGAGACCTGTTAAATATATTGCTTTTACAAATCTATCTGATCCCAGGCATAGTGTTATGAATGCCACAGTCAAAAATTAAATAACAACAGGGAGGAAAGCAGCAGTGAAAAACTGTTTTATGTGCCTGTCTAAAAATGCAAAGGCTGGCTCTGAAATTAATCCTTTTCTTAAACAGCTTTTCTTTTCTATTCTTTAGAGCAGGTTTTTATTCTGCTGGAGGAGAGGCATTCAGCAAATCTACAGGCAAACACACTCTTTGAATGGTAATGGGAGAAACCAAACAAATTAGTCTCATTGTCATCTAGCCCATTTTCTCACCAAGGCAGGACTGTCCTGTAGAGTGCAATTTACATTCCAGTTGAAAATTAACATATGCAACATCTTTCACTCTTATGTCACACAGAGGGTAACAAACCCGGAAGCAATCGGCTTCCAATTTCAACACAAAAAATACACACAAAAATGCCCTAAGAAATAGCCACTTTCCAGAAGGGTACAAATGACCCTGCTTCAACTAACATGTTTCTTATTTACTTCTCAGTAGACATTTTGCTGAATTAGTGTTACTCCCCTTAATTGTAAACTTTGTATTTTATCATTTTGGTAAAAGGACAACCCACGCTGCTCTAAAATTTGCTCTCCAAATATTCAGGGCTATGTGCTCAAAATGACTTCATGATCTTGGATGTTGAATACTTAAATTCCTCGCCATTTTTTATAGAAGATAGTGCCATATCATCTTTGTAGTTCTTACTCGTGTTAGAGAGAATAACTTCTACTTTCACAGCTCATAATTTACACGTGTGTATTAAAAAAATAGACTCTCAGAATATAACTCACAGATAAGCTGAGTTAGACTTTTTATTTCAAAAATTTCACCCAATAAATTCTGGTAATGATCCTTCTATTTCAGAAAGGGCAAAAAAAGAAATGGAGAATAAGGAAAGCTTAATGTCATTCTACATGAAACACACCAAATATGACCAAAAAGGTCTGCTTTAAATTCCGTCAATTCCCTGCTGCAATTTGACTTCATGCTTTGTTTTTAATAGCCCTACAGTTCTTCAGCAATATAAAGCTTTTTGAAAATTATAACGCTGTCACATGAAATGCCTGTGAATTTACATTTCCCAAAGCCTCACTGCAAGTCAATTAAATGAGTCGAGTTTTGCTAAAGAGTAGTTTCCAGGGTGCAACATCTGTCTGTAATTTTTTTTTTTTTAAATTAAGTCATAATTTCTGATTTTAAGACAGAAACTGTGTGAGGAATTAAGAACAGCTGTTTCTTCCATTGGCTTCTATTATTTTTGTGCTCTTAGAAGGCAAACTTAAAAGGTAAGAGTGAGGCAGCAGCGGAGCTATTTCCATAAACTGGGGATGTGTCAGACACCTCTTTCAATCCAAATATTCCCTTCCTCTTTCCAACTTCCTAAGATAGTGCTATACAGTAGGCTACTTACAAACCTGAGGCTGAGAACCTATTGCTCTAACATTTAAAGAAATAACCATAGAAGAAATAAATGAAGCATAATTTCAACCTCCAGCTCCAGTCCACAGTTGCTATAAACTCAAATCACCCCAAGTTCACAAATATTTTTGAGAAACTAGCCTGACCTTTGATTTTTTTAATGAAACCTAGAACCACACATTTGGTTTAAGTTATCTCCTGTCAAGAACCACTTATAAAAAGCCATATGGAAGTGAATAATTATATTCCCATTTTAGAGATTAAGGAATATGAAGCAGATGTACAGTGACTTGCTCAGACACTCAGTAATTAGTTGCCTGTCAAAATTGGAAGAATTTAATAAAAAACTGATTATTCAAAGTACCTGTCTTTATTTCTATCACTTAACACATATAATCTTGGAACAGTGATATTAAAATCACAGTAAGTATGCTATTATTATAGATCCCACCTCATCTGAAAATTTCATAGGAAAAGGGGCTTGGGGTTTTTTTGTTTGGAGAGGTTTAGGAGGGGAGGTTGTGGGTTTTGGTTTGTTTTCTTGGTTTGTTTTTTTTTTTTTGGGGGGGGTGTTTGTTTGTTTTTAAGTGTAGTGGCTGTAAACTGAAGGTGACAAAAATCTTGTGTCTAATGTCTTGAAAATCGCTCTAACTTGAATAGACTTGATATCCAGTAACTTAGGCAAAGAGTTTTTTAAAAAATTTTAACATCTTATTGAAATTGGAAAAAAAATTGCAAGCTGGAAAGTAGCTAAAGAAAATAAAAGTTAAAATTATACAGGAAAACCAAGAAAAAATATTGAGTCATTAACCATATTCAACTTTAAACATGCAATGCAGAAACTGGAAAATGAATTTAAAAAAATTCCAGAAGTGATACGTGTGGCGGGATAAAAATTGTTATTATTGCATGATCTCTACTGATCAATTCAAGTTTGTGAGGAGCCAACCAAAGTGAGAAGTACTTTGGCAGCAACTGGTTGTAGCCAGCTGATCATTTTGAGAAAATTTTCTTATTAATTTACAGAAGTGATAAAAAAGAACAAGCAAAATCCCCACTATCATAAAAAAAATAGATTTTCTTTTTCGCAAAACACTAATATAACCTAAAATAGTTCCTGTTACCAACATCCTGGGAACAGATCAAGGTTTTGTTTTCTTTGAGTCAGCAGAACAGTACCTGTAAAAAAATGTGCACTTTATTTTCTGTCACATTTGGTAAGTACCCAAGTGATGAATGCACAGGGAAACCCATGTGAGAAGCATAACCTTCATAGCATTCTTCTGGTAGTCACTTTTAATATTAGCAACTCTCCCAGCTCACTAGTTTACAAAAAGACATTTCTTATGAACTATTTCTGCAACTTTGAGAAAACAGCCCCAGTAATCACTGTATACAGAAAATATTAACATTAAAGGAAATTGGGAAATTGTTTTACAAAGCAGGACATGTTATGTTCAACCCTACAATTCAAATTCTGCCCTCCTTTGCACTTAAATACTTCAGCAGATATACTTAGCTCCATTTTCCAGTTACTTCTGCTTTAATCAAGTCCTTTTATCGTTTGGGAAAAGATGAGTAAACTTAGCTCACACTGACTTTGCCTACAGGCCTGTCACATGATTAGACATAAAGCTTTAAAACTTGTCTACAGGTTTTGAATCTCATTATTACTGTATCACTTAATTATTACTGCATCTCAAAAAATTAATTATTACTTTATTATTACCAATTAATACAGAATACCTTGAGTATATTGTGGCACATTTTATCTGAGAGAATGTTGAATTAATTTGCCAAATGACTCCACAAGACTACACCAGAATTCTACCTAATATAAATGCTTCTTGCACCCATAACTCCTGGTACTTGATTTCCTTACCAGAGGTTAGTAAAAACCCTGCAAAATTAAGCACTGCTACAGGGATTCCCCAGCATACTGTTCCAAACACAACTGGTCTCTTAGAAGATTCCCCCCCCCCAATATATGTCTCTTGTTGGCCTGTTTCCAAGCAAAAAGAAGATATCTAAATATTCTATATTTAATAGTAACAGAAAAGGCATTTCTAGGAATTAGATCGCAGCTGCAGGCACGACTCCAAATTCCTCATTTTTAAAAGTGTATATTTCTTTACTGAAGTCATGATTTCCCATGCTAGATCATCACTGTACAATCTTTTACTGTTAACAAAGTAAAGTTTACTGTAAGATAAAATTCCTGAGGAAAACTATACTGCCCAGGATTTGAGAGCTATGTACATGCTGCATAACAACAGAGTATGTATACTAAACTGGCCCTTAACGAAGAGGAATATTTACTGAAGAAATGGGACTACAGCAAGTGTTCACATCTAGATCTCCTCTTCCATGTCCTGTGTTCCAGATATAATGCAATGCAAGTCTATACTCAGATACGCAGCTCTAAAATCAAATTAGAGGTTGCAATCCACAGTGTCATGAGCAAAATTCAACTTCCTTCCTCTTGGGGGGGGGCAGGATCAAAACTCAAAAAATAGCTAATACTTTACAGAAAAAAAAAATATTCACTGGATTGACAGGGCAAGCAAAAAGTATGTCTCTGATTCTTGGATTGTAGAGGATTTTCTTTCAGTATTACTCTTCCAGCCTCTAGTCATCCCAGTGAAACATCTCCTGATGGTTCCTTTTACAGGTTGAAGAAAAATAAGCTTTGCAAAACATCTTACACACCATTCATACATAAGCATTTCCACTTCCCCACCCCCCCCCCCCCCTCTTCTTTTTTTTCCTATCACATGA
>NW_008825271.1:1307754-1350463 GCF_000699105.1 Pygoscelis adeliae
CCCCCCCTCCCCCTCCCCCCCCTTTCTCTTTTTTTCCAAATACAGATAACATCATTTTCCTCTTCGGTCTTAGGAATAGAATGCCAAAACAAGACTCCCTGAAGCATAAGGTAAAATTTACACCAGGCACTGAAGAAGGCACAAGAACGCAGAGCCCTGCCAGATGAGTCACTACCCTACAGAATCTTCCGTTTCTCTTCCCATCTCTCCTTCACTTCCATGGGCTTTGCATCAATAACCTTTCAATTATTTTCTGGATAGTAAAACATCTTCACCAGTGCTGAAAATACATCTGCTGCAGAGTACCAGGACGCTGTGATGGTGGCCGGGACATTTTCATGGGACATAGTTTAAACTCAGGAGACTGAAAAATCTGAGCAGAGATCTTGAGCGCTTTTTACAAGTTCTTCGATACGAGGAAATTGCAGGACGCCCCACATTCCACTGTGTTTCATAGGTAAAGGAGTTCATGCATCCGACTCCTGTAGAAGATTCAAGGCTGTAAATCCCAAAGGACTTTCATACTATACTTCTCTGCTTCTCACAACTCAGGAAAAAGCCAGGTTTGAAAGCACGCCTTTGTCATCAGCTATGCTTACAGAAACCAAGATGTATTTTGGCTGAAGTTTCAGGTTTCCTCTTTGGTCATCTCCACAATACACACATGCAGACCATGAGTGTTTCTGATCTAAGCCCCAGTAGCTGATACAAGTTTGATGCCTGCATAACTTTCTACCCTGTTGTATACATAAAGCTGGCTATTCCACCTCATATAAACTGGCTTTGGAAGAATTACTTATCCTCAGAAGCTTTTAGTCTCTGTTTCTGCTTATCTTATTTCTCTGTGTCTGAATACATATGTGCAGAAAATTGGGAAGAAAACTGTGACTCGGGCTTGAAGATGAATGACTTACCATATTTTGCTTCTCCAATTACTTTAGAAAATCCCTCAGTATTTCTTTATGTAAGGTGGCAGGGAAGTTCCCTTTCCTATCTATGCAGGGTATATAAATAAAAACTTCACTCTAAAAGGTCACATTGTTATATTTACAGTCTGAAATAAGCCAGTCTGCAATATGAAATTCATGGAAACTTTGATTAAAAAATGAAAACGCATGTACAAGTTCACAGAAGGGGAACACCATATAGAATTATCATCTGTGCATACTCATGCATACAGACTCTCTGAAAGAGAGTGAAGAAGCAAAAGAACATGTTTCCTCAAAAAGAAATGGCACATCATATTTTCAAAGTGAATCCAGAGCCTTGTAAATGTATAATAAAAAATGGTCAGGTGGAGGTCATTTGGGATTTATAAGCTCTATTCTAGAATGTATAAGGACAACAAAGCTAATGAAGACTAACTATTCCATTACAATTCTTCAGTGTTAGCATATATAGTCCCTTATATACGAGTCCACGTCTCACACTTCATTTTTCAGAGATGGTTATAACCCCAAAGAATAAGGACCCAAAAGTGAAAAAGCAGAGAATCTGGAAAAGAGAAAAAAAGCAGCTTGTGGGGTCAGTTCTGCTTCCTTTAAGTAAACACTTATGCTACTGAGTCATTATAAAACCTTATAATTTTCACCTAAATTTCCGTAAATAAAATCTTCCAACTTTCTCTTCCATATGACTGTTTACCATACTACAAATATAGATTTGCATATTACCTGCCTTTTTTGCACTTGTTCTTTTCATATTAGATTACTTTATTCTCAGAAATATGAGAAGAGTTAGAGAGAATTGCAGGAACAAAAATAATACGTGAATTCATATTGAGATGGGAAAATTTATGTACAATAAGATCATCAAATAATGATTAAGAGTGATTGAGCAGCCATAATCACTTCTTAAATGCAAAAGGGAAAATATTTTCTAATAAACTCCCATAATGAGATTTTTTTTTCTAAGAATCCAGCAGTAAACAGCTGTCCATGCTCCTTTCATTGGCAGCATCTTTATTTTGTAGCCTGTGTTTCCAAAAACATTTGAAGAATCAATTGCAATCTGCAATTCTACTCTCATTTAAGTAACAAATAAATCTGCTTTGGGAAATATCTTCCAGTATCTCCTGGGCTGCTTTTTGCAGCCTTTTCACTATTGAATACTACATTCAGTTTTTATCAACCGTATCAAAATCTTGGTATCATCTTCTGAAAGTAAAGAGGTGCAGAACCAAGTTTCAACGAGTGTCTGGTGGCTCTACTGCAAAGCATGCAGGTACCGGCTTACCCTCAGATACTGGAAATAGTATCTGTGTTTTTTAAAAAATATTTATTACCATTTCAATAAAAAGAGAGCCTATAAAAGAGTTTTTTAAAGCAGCAAGCAGGAAATCAATCGTGATAATCACCGCAGAGTGATTATCCGCCTTTCACCTACTTATGCTGTTCATGTACTGAAACAGTCTTGGTAGGGATATAATCAAGTGCTTCTTTGAGAAACTAGAACTAATTTTCAGACAGATTATTTGTGACACATTTCCTGAGAAACCTGAAAAACTCTGTGGGTTTCAGGAGAGCTGGATACTTGGCCCACATTTTTCAATAGATTATCAACACACGCAGGACTACTTGGTATCTCCGCGTGGCTTGAGCACATATCATCATCTTTAAAACAAAACCATTCAAAACCAGATTCTCACCAAGCACTGGAGACTCAATGCTGGTAGGGCATGGAAATTGAACAAAGGTTTTTATCAACCATGGGAAACCAATGCTAAGAGCTTAGCTCTTACTCCAGGGAGCAACAAATCACCAGAAGATACAGACTGAAACCCTTCATCAGGAATCCTCACACATCCATCAGTTTAAGTTACACTATACATTAATTGAATACATTTGAATATATTTTTTTATATATATATTTGAATAGATATTGAATATATTTGCTTTTTTAATTGCAAATCCTACAAACAAGAGTCTGTGAAAAGAGCAGCTCTGGAAGCTGCAGATGAGAGTAAAAAAAAAGAGGCAGAAATAGGAAGCAAGTTACTAAAAAAGAATTTCTAGCTTTGCATTACTTCCATGGATTTGCAGTGGGGTTGGAGGCACCATCCAGGCAACCTGAAGTGGCCGCAGTTGTTTTGCGACAGAATGCTATTGTGCAAGTGAAGTACTATGCTGAAGTACTGCAAATATAGAGTAATTGGAGATTCACTTTTTACAAGTCATTTTCAAGCATCTCTCTTGCCAAATTAAAGGGCTTGGCAGGTGATTAAATAGTGGCCTGAGGTTGTACTTAAAGGAAAATGTGGCACGGGCTGCATGTCAGCTGCAAGGTAAACAGATTCTTGAAGAACAGCTGATCATGTGCCACCCCTAGGACTCAATGTAGTTGA
Source organism: Pygoscelis adeliae (assembly GCF_000699105.1). NCBI lineage: Eukaryota > Metazoa > Chordata > Aves > Sphenisciformes > Spheniscidae > Pygoscelis > Pygoscelis adeliae. The sequence continues at coordinate 1,311,098 of NW_008825271.1, forward strand.
GGTAAATCTGAACCAGAAAAACAGCATTTATAGGGTGCAGACAGTGTTTTTCCTACACATTTCAGCAGGCTCAAATACTGTGCTGTGTAGCACAAGAGAAAAGCTTACCCAGTCAACATTCACTAGGCTGATCTATATAATAGGCCTTTCTCACGCATGCGTATTATTCTTTAGCATCACTACTATTAAGTTACCAGATCTTTCAAAGCTGCTCGCTAACCAAAAACCCACCAGGACCATCCATTTGCAGCTGAAGAATATAGTGTCAAGGAAATTTCTCTATATATCGTGTGAGGAAGAGACACTTCCTGCAGCTTTGCTGCCTTTGAGAGGCAGGCACGCCAAGTGCTGACAGGAGAATGAATAGAGCCAGTCATGCTAAACATGCATCCTATTGTTTTGGACTGTGTCAGTCAGATCCACTGTCAACACATTTTCTGTTTCTCCCTCTGCCTCCCCCCACCGCCATCTTTTGTTGCTGTTGTTGGCAACTTACACTCATCCCGTTGGATTCAAGAAGAATATGCTGCAAACCATGCTGCATCTGCCGGAGCCGCTCTTTTAAAGAATCACATGCACGTTTAATTTAATTTTTTTTTTTTCAAAAGGACTCCAAAAAGAACCGCTTAGGAAGCAGGAAGTGTTTTTCTCCTTTTGAAACTAAACCAATCTCTTGGGGAAATTCACTGCATTCCCGCCTCACTACAAGGACGAGAGAGTTTCAAAAGAAGGTGCTGGCTGGGTGGACACACCTCTCCAATGCATGTACGTGTGCTGCCATACACACACATACACATGTATACACGTAGGTGTGCATCTGTTATTACTGCTTTACAACGACTAGGTTCTGAAGGGAGCAGTCTTCCAAAATTTAATCATGCTCTTTTTAAAGATAGGCAGCCTGACCAGTCATTTGACTGATAACTCAGCCTAAGCCAGCTCTGTGTTTGTGGGCAGAAAGAGCGCGTGTTGAGTTAGAAACCTCAACATGGGACATGCAAGTTAGGAGTCAAACACGGGCAAAGTCTGAATGCACTACAGGTATTTGAGACAACTCCTATTCTACCGCTTTTCATGAAGACCTGCAGCTTTTCTACATTTTTTTCACATCCAGGTAAAGAAATAATTCTTTAAGCCAAAATAAAATGTTAAAAAATGAAATGAAAGTTAGTAAATGCTAATAAAAATGGTTTTATCTTGTAAAGAGATCTATAAATGATGAGGTGAAAACAAGTTAAAAAAGAGGTGTTATCCTCTAGGAAAATATTTTACCTGCAGTGTCACAAACGGACACAGTTCCTGAAAAAACACTGTCCAGGACTTCAGTAAGGTCTGGACCTTATTCAGATGTTTTTTTCTGCTGGTAAACAAACATGTGGGTGAACCCATCCCTCAAAAAAGCATAAGGCCTAACGAAGATTCAAGCTCAGAACTTCTGGAGCAAGGACAGTGACTTGCAAGACCTTAAAAGTCAATGACAAGCCAGAAAGCAGCTTTGGTTTTGTTTCATTTTCAAAACAGATTAAACTGGCAACTAGCCTTGAGCTTAAAGAACAACAACAAAATGTACACACACTGCAAACTGGTTCCTTTCAGGTTCCCCCTTAGGGAAAGCAACACGTTTGTCAGCGTAGGGAATGCCATGTCTTGCCTTCCCTGTGGACAAGTAAAGGAACTGCCTAAAGAGATGCTTATACCGCAGCCACTATGAATGAAATTAAAAGATGACAAAAAGATAAGTTGCCAGGGTTCTGGCCTACATACATTTGAAGGAAGACTGAAGTTACAACCTACAGGGAGAGGCTGTCAAAGCAATGGATGGCAGAAAGTCACCCTGCTAGACAAAATAGGAAAGACTGCAATATCTATTCTTTGTCAATCACACAGACTGCATTTCATTACTCTTTTTAACCCTCAAGCTTCAGGAAGGAAGACAGGCTTCTAAGGACCCCTAGGTTATTGCAATGACAGGGAATCAAATGAGAAATAAATGATGTTACGGAGAGTGGGATCAAAAAACCCAGAGGTCTATCAATCTGTTTCAGGAAAGTTTGGGCACCTGCAAAAAAAGGAGAGTATTTTCTAAGCTGCAAGATATCCTAAAGCAACATCCAGAAGTTGAATAAACAGCATAGCTCCTCCTAGGAGGAGGGGGGGAAGGAGATGTTCACTTAAGGTTGCAGGACTTAACAGGCTACCGCTGACCAGCAGATTACGCATCAAGAGATTTTTCAACTTTATTACTGCTTCCCAACCTTATGCTGCTTCTGATGACACCACTCAAGTACAAAAGATTCTTTCTTCAAACTCTACAAATTTATGAAGAAACAGGGTGTCGTGGTTTAACCCCAGTTGGCAACTGAGCACCACGCAGCCGCTCGCTCACCCCCGCACCAGTGGGATGGGGGAGAGAATCGGAAGGGTAAAAGTGAGAAAACTCGTGGGTTGAGATAAAAACAGTTTAATAGGTAGAGCAACAGTCACGCACGCAAGCAAAGCAAAACAAAGGAATTAATTCACTACTTCCCATGGGCAGGCAGATGTTCAGCTGTCTCCAGGAAAGCAGGGCTCCCTCACGCGTAACAGTAACTTGGGAAGACAAACAGCACCACTCCAAACATTCCCCCCTTCCTTCTTCTTCCCCCAGCTTTTATATACTGAGCATGATGTCACATGGTATGGAATGTCACATGGTATGGGATATCCCATTGGCCAGTTTGGGTCAGCTGTCCTGGCTGTGCCCCCTCCCAGCTTCTTGTGTTCCTCCAGCCTTCTCAGTCGGTAGAGCATGGGAAGTTGGAAAGTCCTTGACTAGTATAAACACTACCCAGCAACAACTGAAAACATCAATGTGTTATCAACATTGTTCTCACCCTAAATCCAAAGCACAGCACTGTACCAGCTACTAGGAAGGAAATTAACTCTATCCCTGCTGAAACCAGGACACAGGGAAAAATGAAATGGCTTGCCAAGGTTGAGTTCTTCGACAAATGTTTTGAGTGGTATTAAAAGACTGGGTACTGCATTCTGCATTGATCATGACTCACTGCAAATGATTTAAAAAAAAAACAACCAACAACAAAACAACGAACAAACAAACAACAAAAAATCCCTGTATTTTTAAGGGATTATTGAGCAAATCCTGAAATTTCTGGGATGCACCATCTGCAGAGTTTGGAAACAAAAGAACAAATTCCCCTTTGCAATTTTTCACACCTACATGCTTCGACTTTAACCTGCTAACTGTGTAATAGGATTGATTACCAAATAATACCATTTTCATCCTGTGGGAAACATCCCTGAAAGAAACTTGTTATGTGACCTCAGCTTACAACACAATCAAGTGAGGGTCCTCTTAAAAAGTGTCATTAATTTCTTCTTCAATCTTGGTTTTCAGTGGTCTGTTCACTAACGCCTGGATTCTTTTTTGCACTCTCTCTTCTCACCTCCTCTTTTTCCATTTCAGCCTTAGCTCCAATTTTTTTCTCTGCTCCATTTACCACACTATCTCCCATCTATTCCTAACTTCAGCCGCTAAGCTTTTCCATTCCCTTGCAGTCTCTCTCAGGAACATGTTTTTCAGTAATACCTATAAATCCTAGTCTGCCTTTAGAATATAAATACAATGCTTACAAATGAAATGGGAAAAGGTAAAAAAATAAGTCTAATCACTTCTATATATTTTCTATCCCAAACTTTTATTCTCAGTTACACATTTAGAAATTGTGACTTCAGTTTCCCTGGTTTCCAGCTGTAGTATTACCTTAGAGTTGCATATCTACTTCTTTTCCATGACAAACCCTAATTGCTGCGCTCCTTCTACATCCACTTTCTTGCAACCTAAACACAAATAAGTAGGTGGAGAAGTAAATGGAGGTCACAAGAAAGAAGTGCAAGCATTAAGAGAAAACTCTCTATTTTTATAAATCAACTCAAGTCAGAAGCCTACAGCAGATTTAAATCAACATAATTAAATTATCATTGGCTGCTTGCAAATGGAAATAAGAGCAGAATATGTCATCATTTATATTTTGGCCCTATTTTTTGAAAGAAAAAATAACATTTTTCCAAAGGCTTCTGATAATAGTCACTTTCCAGTCTCACAGAAATTGTATGAAGATAAGTACATGAAGAACTGTGCAATCTTTTGATACTACAGTGGTTTGGGCTAAGTATCATCCATCACCATTGGAGCGCTAAGGTGGAATTTGTCTTGACCTCAGATTTGTCTAACGACTCAAAGAAAATCAGTAAATGTCCATATTCTAAGGGAATGCAAATGTATCTATCAAAGTGAGAATTCAGGAAGTCAGGAGACCTTAGCCTGGATTCCTCGCTGGAGCATTTGCTTGCTGTTATCGTCCAGTAGCTAAAATCAGAAAAGCTTTAGCATAGTTATCAGTTTTCTTTTTTAGAAGTGCACTAGGCCAGACTTGCCTCATATATGAACTTCTAGTGATTACATATTTTCCATTTTATCAGGAGAAGATTTTTACCTGTAATAACTACCGTTACAACATCCTGCAGCATTGCTAATCTGATGTTACATGTTAGCTCAATGATTCCAATATTAGGTATTAATAATGAAATAAGTTGTAAAGATTTTTATGTAAAGACTTAGTAATGTGGAGTATATGCTTTTACTTATTCTAGAAGGACTTCAACATAACTTTTTACATCATTAGACTTAGTCTGGCTTTATTTAATTTAAATAGAAATGCTACATTAAGTAGTATTAAGTATTATTAGTAGTATTAAGTAGTACATCTGAAATCAATCAGTCCCAATGCAACAGCAAAAATTTCTATCATTTTGCAGATACGCCATTTCCAATATCAGAGATGTCATTTCTCTTTTCTGAGAACAATGGTGCTAATTACAATATGCAACGAAGAGCATCTGGAATCTAAAAATCCACTTACGGCTGTGTAAAGTCATCCATTAGCTTCACTGGGCATTGAATCAGGCTGTTGCTGGAGATCGGTCAATGTAATTCTCCTCGATGTGTCAGACATTAATGAAGTTAACATGGGAAAGAACAGCACACAGCAAACAGCTGATGACAGAACTGCCCAAAGCACTCACCTACCGCTGAAGCCTGCCCATCAAGCACAATTTCAGAACCTTCTGAAAAGCTTTCAGACTTCAGACAATATTCTGTTGCTGTCATTAGAAGTGTACTCAGTGACTTCTTAATCCATTGAAGGTTAGTCCTCACTGTTATTTCTGGTTACCAAGAGGCAGCCTTCTGGCACTGCTTACAAACATTGATTCCAAGCAGGAATTTTTCAGCCCAAGTTTATGAAAAGTTTCATTCTCTGCTGTCTATGAAATCAAAGTAACAACAGGATAGATCTTTACTACCTCCTGCCTCACCCCTCCATCAGACAGAAGAGATTAAAAATTCACGTCTGTCTGTCCTCCTGAGGGCATGCTGCTCTAAGAGAATTTATGTCATCAGCTTGGACATACTGCACTGCATGAATTTCACCTCCACTCATTTGGGAACAGATGATTTTGTTGAAAAAGTCACATATATATATATCTATATTATAGATATAGATATATATTTAAAAAAAAAAAAAGCCAGGTACCATTAACCTTACAAGAGTGAACTTGCCTTTGAAGACAAGCTTTTAGATTCCTTTCTAACTCAATAGCTACTAAATTTATTGAAAGCCTAGTAATATTAACCTTTGGAATCAAGAACCTAGAGTCTTGTGGTCTACTGCTAATGTACTAACACAGATGGAAATTAACTGCAAGTCAGTCAGCCTGTAGCCTCAGTACAGGGTACTAACTCAGAGTATATATTTCCCCAGCCAGATTAACCCAAATGAAATATTAAAACAGGTGTAAGGTTTCTAGTATTCAAATTACCTCATTTACATACCAAATAATCTCTGGAGCACTGCACCATGCTGTCTGGACACTCTCTGCATTTCTCCTTGTAAAATGCCTTGATCTGCAAACGTTTTTGTTGCTGTTCTCTGAAATCCCTCATACTTGGAACCTGAAACACTTCCCCTGTTCTGCCCCATGTCTGACAGGTGTGAACACAGGCTCAGCATTTTATTTCCTAATACGAAAGGATAACATGTACTTAACTTCACGTAATGGTCTTAGTAAAATCAGTATTACTCTGATTTCTGAAGTGAGACATACGCTTGTATGCAAGCAGTGTTTTTAGAAGGCATTTGAGATGTGCTCCATTCACCTTTTCTGTGTGAGATTCTGGGTACTCAGCACCTCTAATCATCAAATCAATACTGCATGCTAAACAGTTTCTTTGTCAAAGGCTCCTCTGTGCTGGCACGCTCAAGAAACTTAAGACCAACGTAAGTAATTCTAGTGTGGAAGATTTCTTGCAGAATATATCTTCTTCTATACAGCTATCTTCCAGTAAGGACTAAATTACAGAAATTTAATCTCTTTCATTTGATTTAGGCTCATTTTTCACTCTCCTCTTGCTTTGATTCACCTTAACTCTGTTTCCAGCCCAGACTAAGTAGCTGCAAGAGATGTATTTCTGTTCCACAGCAGAGCTGGCTCACTGCTGCTTTGATTCCCCTAAGTCAGAATCCGTCTTTTCCTTCAAAGACAGATTCTGGGGAATACTTCCACAGTGCTAGATTCTTTGGGGTTTTTATTTTTATCCTTCTTGCATCGTTGTTCAGAGTAGGTGTGGCAGTACTAAGACCACCTCATGCACCTCTTAAAAATTTACTTTGTCTTACAGAGGAAACGCAGAACATCAGAAACAAACTGGTAGGTCTTCAGATGGGAAGATCTTGGGTAAAAATATTACTGAACATAAAGACTAGAGAGCTCTGGCACCTTTGGGAAACTTTTTTCTTGTCTGAGAAACACTGAGCCTAATGATTGCAAGATTTGTGCTCTGCATCAGTAGGGCATAGAGGGGTTTCAAGGAACTGAAAGCAAGGTTTCTCTACTCAGAAGAATGAGGGGTCAAAGCAATGAAAAGCAGACACCCACTACTTCCAGAAAAGGGCTCATAGATTAGAGGAACGTATAGGTGAAGGAGATTGGCCAGGAGTAGATTTGGATGGTGACAAAGAATAAACTCTGCAATCATTCAGGCCAGTTGCCAAGCATGCAGAAAAAGAATTGGCAAGAAACAAGGCAAGTTTCTGATGGTACCTCCTCTCCAATGGGAACGTTCCTGTTGGAACCCTGCCTGGCTTCTATGTGGTTTTCATAACCATCAGTTTCTTATCAAAATTGAAACATCTTGCAATTGGCTGGTTTCTGTAGAAAATACTAACTCTGTTGGTTTTTTTTTTTCTTTATTCTAAATGAAAGCCAACGTGATTCTGACTGTAGTTTACTAAGCCTCGAATGACTCAGACTGTGAATTGCTCTGGGTTAGAAATATCTTTCTGCCCTCACTGCAAAACTATTTTCCTTTTGTACAGAACAGAATCAGACTGGGACTTGCAAGGCTTCTGCATTAAGGTGAACAAGTACAACTTCAACTGACACAGCACACCATTCTCTATTCAGTAAATCCCAAAGACATTTTACGATTCTGAAACTGCAGAGTCTAAATTACTAGGCTTGCCTTCTAGCTCAAGAAATAAAGGTTCATGTTTCCAGACAGAGGCCAACAGTTCTCTCATTTCAGATGACCAGTCCAAGGAACATTATTACAGTTTGAAGATGTATTAACCTTTAGTCACAGTTACTCATTTACAAATTGAATGAATTTTCTTCAGTTAAAAAAGGCTGATGTTCATTTGAAGAGGTGAGTGCCACTTTATTGGTGTTACAAACACACTATATTAACTGTATCTAAAAATACTGATGGGGAAAAAAAAAATCAGGTAGTCCTTTATTCCTAACATTAACTTTATGAACTACACATAGTTCCTTATACTTCTGCATTAAGGTGAACAAGTACAACTTCAACTGACACAGCACACCATTCTCTATTCAGTAAATCCCAAAGACATTTTACGATTCTGAAACTGCAGAGTCTAAATTACTAGGCTTGCCTTCTAGCTCAAGAAATAAAGGTTCATGTTTCCAGACAGAGGCCAACAGTTCTCTCATTTCAGATGACCAGTCCAAGGAACATTATTACAGTTTGAAGATGTATTAACCTTTAGTCACTTTTACTCATTTACAAACACACCGTATTGAATGAATTTTCTTCAGTTAAAAAAGGCTGATGTTCATTTGAAGAGGTGAGTGCCACTTTATTGGTGTTACAAACACACTATATTAACTGTATCTAAAAATACTGATGGGGAAAAAAAAAATCAGGTAGTCTTTTATTCCTAACATTAACTTTATGAACTACACAAAGTTCCTTATACAGTAATGGTCACACCTCTTTTAATAGTCAGGAAGTCAGCTTTCATTTTCATTGCTATATTACTATTTTAAACAACACAGGAAGGGAGATAAAACACATGAAATTGCATTTATAAGAACATAAGAAAACTGGCAGGCTGAGCCAGAATCAGATGCAGTTTCTGAAATCACTATGAAATTGATCTTTTTGAAAATGACAAGATTTTAAATTGTCAACATCCCATTAAAGTACTACTTTCCACCAGCGCTTATAAACACACACAAAGAATTACGCTGTAAATTAATGTCACCATAAAGTTAAAAGGGGAATCGAAGTTAAAAGAAAAAAAAATCAGAGCACAGGTAATCAGACATTTAAGATTAGTCAGCCCCAATAAAGAAAAATGGTGAATGCTTCCATATTGCTACTTTCATTAGACCAAACTGCATAATTTTTGTCTGAGACAGGACAAGCTTTGCCACATAGTAGAATGTATTTTTTCACAAGCTTCAGAGAAGATAATTTTACCAGATTATATAATCCTGCATTGCTGTTTTAACAGTATAAAAAATTGAAATATAGTCAGACATAATTAGTCTACTGTTGAGCTATCTAGATGTCTGTATACTTAAGGATCTTAAATTACAACTTGTGCAATCACCTGGGATATACTGTTGATGGTTTATTTTAATCCAAATAAAAATGAAACACACAAATTAATGTCAATTATTCAGGCCTGATCGTGGTCAAATTTTGGGGGATTTAACATGATCTATGAAGCCCTGGTAGCATATTTTTTTATTATCACAAACAGGGAAGAGTAGCTAAAACTCTGTCCTTTGAATTCAGTTGCTTATACCGGTTCTGTATAATAAACTGAAAATAATACACCATCCAATTTTGCTGTTCTTCAATCACACAAAACCTATGGCTACCTTCTTGTGCAGAATGTTTTTAAAATATCAAGTTATCTTCATTCAGTTACAATAAACTGAGCACCCCATTTACGATATCTAACCATACAGGATTTCAGCTTCTACTTGAAAGAATAAAATAACCCTTTGTCCTGGTTTTGACTGGGATGGAGTTAATTTTCTTCCCAGTAGCTGGTACAGTGCTGTGGATTTAGGATGAGAATAACACACCGAAGTTTTAGGTGTTGCTAAGCAGTGCTTACACTAGTCAAGGACTTCTCAGCTTCCCATGCTCTACCGACTGAGAAGGCTGGAGGTGCCCAAGCAGCTGGGAGGGGGCACAGCCAAACTGGCCAAAGGGATATTCCATACCATGTGACGTCATGCTCAGTACATAAACTGGGGGAAAGCTGGTCGTTTATTATTATAATATTTTATTTTATTTCAATTATTAAACTGCCTTTATCTCAACCCACGAGTTTTCTTTTACTCTTCTGATTCTCTCCCCCATTCCACCAGGACGGGGGGGGAGTGAGCAAGTGGCTGTGTGGTGCTCAGTTGCCAGCTGAGGTTAAATCACAACACCCTCAAAAAAAATGAAAAGTGCAGGCAGAAGACCTCCACTTCTCATTCAGGTGTTAACGAACCCACAGCATTTCAGGGCAGTTCATCCACTAATGAAGAAGAGGTTTGCCAACAGATTACAGCATGAAAAAATTCATAGTGCTTCAGTTTTCTCTCATACCCTTTATTAATGAAGTAAAAAGGCCTTTATTTTCCAGTTAACTGTGCTGTTGCGGCATGTGTCTTTCCCATTAAAATATAATTCAGACAAGAGTAAAGCAAACACCTGCTACCTGCCAAACACCAAATAACCACCATAAAACTCAGCTAACGTCCCTTTCTGCATTGCAGAATGCGTGCAAACCCTAGGAGGGGAAAACTGCCTGAAGGATTCACTCAGATATAATTAGCTTTTCAAAGGGTGTATATTAATTAAAAAAGGGGTTTATAGAAAAACCTTTTAATAAAAGGTTTATAGAATTCAGTTCCAAATGTCATGAGGATATATTTTCTCTCACCCTACAACCTAGATCAATGTGTAGATCCTCACCATTACATATAAAACCAGTTTAAGAATGGCTATGGTTGGGTTATCCAGATCATGAATAGCCTTCTCCCTAGAAATACTCCTACATTCGCTTCACTAGCAAGCCAATGTCAGAATTTTGGTCTCTTGTCATATTAAAAAAAAAAAAAAAAAAAAAGCTGTCACTCAAACCAGAAAGAACTTGGGTAACTCAGCTTACCGGAGCACTGCCATGGCTGCTATGTTTTGTCTCAGTGCTATGTCTCTTGAATGCTTTTGTCATTCAGTTGGCCCAAGAACAGATCAAGAATGCAACCCTGCATGGGTACTGCATTTAATAGTACAGCTGATAGCCACCAACACTGACCTCCAGAGATGGGCCTGGAGGGCAGACATGCCTTTTTTTAGAATAAAAAGAGCTATTTCATTGCATGCACAAGCAGTCCTTCTGTCAGTTCTCTCCTCCAATAATTGCCTGCCATGGGGTGTTAGAACCAGAAGCCCTTACAACTGCATTGAATATAAAAGTACTTACGTCTGGGGCATGTACGGCTTCAGTTGATGTACAGCCATGGTCAGCTCGATCCTAAGCCACCCATCTCTCTGTCTGATTATTCTTCTGTACAATTTTGCCAACTAACAAAATAGATGTGGCATCAAGAGAAGACCGTTGTATTGTAAGTATATATTAGCACATACCTTCCTAAAGTTAAGAATGCTTGTGTCTCAAAACTGTCTTCAGGTGGAAAGAGAGATCTCATTTTAGGAAAGTCAAATCTTCAACTGGCTCTACCAGCTTGTTGTTAAGTTATTGCACTATCACTGGTACCAGATAATATGCTCCGAACAAACAACTCAAAAGGTGGAAAATTCCAATAATAAAGATCATCTTAAAGGTCAGCCTAACAAACAGCAGACAAATCTCTTCCTCCCTTTTCTCTCTTCCTCAACGAAAATGGCTCATCATCGACACCAGTAAGTGATTAAGGATGATAGCCATCTGCTATAATAGGTAAAATTTTGGACATCTGTTCAGGTTAACAGTCAGGTGGGTTGGATGAGTCACAAAGAAATTTGTTGAAAGGGTGGTTTGCATGCATCCATTATAGAGGGAAATTGAAGCAAGTCAGTTTGAGAATTAGCTAATGATTTTTGTCTGAGAAGCCTGAAATGTAGATAAACAAGAAAAGAAAAAAAGAAAAAGCAATATAGACTTCAAATGACAGGAGATTCTGTAACACCAAACACAAATACTTAACAACATAGAAACAATAGTCTGCATGTATTTAATTCCTATCTTATTAATTGTATTAACATAAATCAAAGAAAACTCATTTGGTGTGAGGATACACATCATAAAGCAGAGATGCCTGTATCCTATCTAAACTTAACGTGTTTTTGTAATTAACATGTCTAACTGGTAGTAAATATTACTATGATGAATTCTCACCTGCAAAGCTCAAAACTACGGCTTGCTGCCTAAGACTGTAAGACAAACAACTGATGCCTGAACAGTAGGCAAAATTTGGTCTTGATGCCAGAACATTACCTTCTAAACAGAAATAAATGACCCAAAATAAAAATAAAAAATTAGAAGTAGGCTCTCCTTTACATAGAAATTCTTCTATAGATCTGCATTAATTCTGCATGAATATTGTAAAATCTTTCCCTGTGGCTGTTTTCTGTGGCATGACCTTGTGCAAAAAACAAGAGGGTAAAAAAAAAAAGATAGCTGGAACTCTGTGTAGCATGGAAGTGCTAAAAGACCAAAGCTGTCCATGGGGACTAGGAATAGAAAAATGCTTTTCTCTGCTGTTCAGTGGTAAGCAGTGGCCCTTGTACTTGCTTCCTGATCCAAACAAGATGATACTTGCCCCTGTCATAACTGGAACTGTAAAGCCAAATGTACATTTTTCTATTTAGCTGGCTTTCTGATGTCGACAGTGTTTCATAGGGATAAGGAAGACTGTTGGGGAAAAACATAAAAATCTTATAATATAGTGCACTGGACTTTGCTGGTAAGGTGACTGGCTTATTTCTGAAGAATCATTAGCATGGTTGGGCACCAGTATATTATAACAACAACAAATAAAAAATTCACATTCAAAATTTCAAGCAGGAAAAAAGGTGCTGTTGGTGGGGGTCGGAAACCTTAAATACCAGAGACCTTGATGATACTGCTTCTACTACCACAGAAGGAAAAAAAAGTCAGAGAGTTATAACTGAGATCTATTTTCTTAGCTCCTCCAGCAAAAGGTCAGCAAACTGACTCAAATGACAGTGACAGTTGCTAAACCTTTCTTCAAGGAGTGGTTCAAAGTGTCAGTGGGAAACAAACAGGATTCTCATGTTTTCTATACTGATGCTCGTTTGCCTTTCTACTGTACAGGGTTTTTGTTCTCTTATGTTTTGGCTTGTTTAGGGGTTTTTTTCCCCATTCATTTTCAGTACAGCCACACTGATGGGCTTAATTTTAGGTTGAGAAAAACAGTGAGAATGTTGCTGAGAGCTTTCAAAAAATACCAACAGAATAAATAAAATAGTGTCTTCATAGAGCTGTGTCTTGAAGCTCATTTCTTCCCGATCCCAGCACAGCTGGGAGATGATCTGCTATTCACTTGTAAGAATGGACAGGGAAACACAAAATTTTCCAGAAGACCACGAGAAACATTTGAAACCTTCACAAAGCCGGTGTTCAGGTGACTTTTGAGCATCAGGCTCAAAAGCCCATAACCATCCCAGAACTGACGTGAAGCTCCTGCAGCTGGGAGAGCACTGCACAAGGTGGGCATACAGGGTGACTGGCACCTGCAGCTTCTACACCCAGGAGACAAACTTTAGTTTGTCTGGATCCAAACCTGAACAGCATTAACACCTCCCTCTAGCAGTCCCACAGACACTACTGAAAGGAGCCTGGCTTCTGCCAAAATTTTATGCAAGCAACGTGCCCACCTCAACATGCCAGATGCTCTCTTTCATGACAGGAGGCCAGGAGGGAGCTGGCATAACATCCAGAGTCTGACAGCAAAGCCCTGCCTTCCTGCAAGCCAAGATACAAGTGCTCAATGATTTTTAATGACCCAGGCTGCACTCTAACCTGGAAATCCAACAAATGCTTTGAAACACCAATCAGATTTAATCTGCCAAGTGCACCTGAAAGCAACAGTTCCCTGGATTTAATACTTGACATGAGAAGCAACGACATACAAATACTATTGTCTGCTCTGATTAGTTTAGTTGTATCTATTGTACCCTCCTGCTATGTCTCAAATTTTTTCAAGAACATGTTTTCCCCAAACAGTGCCAGTCCTTCAGATTTAACTCCTTTGTTTGGACAACGATCAGTGAAGAAAGCTTCTGAAGCCCAGGATGAAAATTCTGGTTGAGACAGAGCTAAAGACTCAGTCCTGACTTGGAGCTGGATCCTTCACATCTCAAGTGAACATGATATTCCCTACTGGTTACTTCAAAATGCTTTTCCCTTTCATTTATTATTTTCTTCCAACACGGACTGAAAAGAAATGCTAAAATAAGAAAGTTTTTAATGAATTAAAATGCCTGATACTTGTCTGGGGGCCAAGTCTGCTTAATGCAGGTTTAACCTTGATGGAACTTGCAAGCTGAGAAAATCCCTTGGCAAAGATCTCACCGTTTTTTGACATGGATATCCGAGTGATATGCAGAAGTAGGAACTAGTCAATGATTTATATCTTTCTGTATTTTAAAGTGAGTCAATAATGAGTGTCTCTGGAAAGACACAGAAAGGCCTCTCAAAAAAAAAATCTACAGGATTTTTTTTTCCTCAGATGAATATGCATTGGAAATCTTGTAAGAATTATGTCTTCAGAACCATGAAGATGTGATACTTGACTTAATAAGCAAGAAAGTGACTTTTGTTCAGGTTTCTTAAATATTCTGTTTTGGTGAACACATATTTAACTCAGACATCTGGCAAAGCAGTTGGAAGGAAATCCTTATGATTAAGGGCCAAAGGAGCTATGAGCTGGGAAGATCTCCAGCAAAAGAACTGATAAAACTGGTAAGAAAAAAAAGATTAAAAAAGAATCTAAATCTTCTAGACCTACATTATAAAGCAGCAGAATCAAAAGAAAAAAAGAATACAGCATAGAAACTCTACATTCCCCTCCTTTTGTTTCAAGTTATTTTCAGCTCTTTCTCTCAGTCTGACCATCTAATTTTTTTTATTTTTTTTTTTAACCATTTTTACCACCGGTCTTTGGATTCAGATCAGGCTTAATGCATCACAGAACGGTGCAGCCCTAAGGACACAGTAGTACATGGTAACATACTTTTCCTTTCCCTTCAAAACCGGCTCAGCCTTCGAGTGTTTTTCTACATGCATCACTCAAGGGTTGTGTGCCTCATAGGATGAGCTGTTAAAAGTAAGTAGTCTCTGCTCTTAGGTCTGTATTCCATTAAGGCACTTAGGGCTGTCAGAAATTAAACTCAGCGTCAACAGTCAAACACAGTATATGTAAATGTGAACCTGAACTCTTCAACCCAGCTCTATTTCAGACTGTGAAGAGGATGCTGCAGCAAGACTGTGAAGAGGATGCTGCAGCAACTTACTTGAATTACACTTAGCAAAATCTCATGACTATCTCTTGTTCAATTTAATTCTTAGTTACTTATATGAAAAAAAGATAATGAAAACCAAAACCAAATAGCTGCAAGAAAGCAGCAGGGAACTGCTTTTCACTGTTCACTCCCCCAGTTGTATTTCACCTTCTAGAGCTCTCTAAAACTCTTCGACAAGCTGAGTTCTAGACTTGCTAGGCTTCTAAGAGCTAACTGTTTAACTTGTGCCCAAGATTTCAAACTGCTCATTAAAACAGTATGGCTATAGGCAACAACGAAACTAAAAGAGTGTGCTACAATCTGGTTGCTTGAGGGAAACCAAGATATCTTTAAGAAACTCAGATCCACTAATACTTGAGAAAGAAAATAGATCTTTCTGGAGAAACTCTGAAAGTTATAAATCAAGCTCAGCATGTTCCTTCCCCTCATCCCATGCTTCTCACTGTATTTGCTTACCATAATTTCTTCTTTCTTGTACTTACTAGAGAAAAAGATCTCAGAGCAGTAACTATTTGCAGCTAGGAGAAACTGTGACCAGTGCATATTTCAAAAGGGAGCTTTGGAAAACTATTCCAGATGTCATGTTGTCTATATTACCATGTTGAAAAGCTCATCTTTGACTTGGTCTGTTTTTCTGTTCTGAAAGGGTAATGGCACAGGGTAGAAGCAGAGAGGGAACATTTTACTAATTTTTCTGGATTTTTTGTTTTTTTAATTAATGGACTAATGCCCCATGTTCTAGATGAGCCCTCATGTTATTTTTGAAATTTAAAGAACTTCTTCCCATAAACAGTAATTACCGCAACACACATATATATATATGTGTTGATATAATGATAAGTAAAATCAGTATCTGAGTGCAGAGACGGAGGCTGATTATGTGAGACAGGAAACAAAGAGCCAAGCAACATATCAGTCAACTATTCCAACAATCTTTAACCAATGGAGCAGGCTTGACTGAGAGGTTTTGCCCACAATGCAATATACATAATCACAGGATCCAAAAGCACAGCACTTGCTTTGAGGTTTCAGGTCTGGATATGCTTGAAGGCCCTGTAAGCAAGAAGACTTTCCTCTGCACTTTTAGCTGACTCTGTTGTCTCAACACTGAGCCCAAAGCAGCTATGAATAAAAATGACATTAAACTGAGCAGTTGTCAGCTGGTTTGCACCAAATTATGTAATGACATATAACCTGAGATGCTTGAGCTCCTAGTGGTCACCCTATGGAAAATTGATACACCGTTAATTAGTTCAGTTCCCAGATATTTGAAGGGACTGAAGCAACTCCAGAGAACGAAGCTGGAGACAGAGAAACAGAGTAGACAACACAAACTTTTCAAGCACTAACAAGTCTTCCATGCTACAAACAAGAACACAATCATCCCTAATGCCTGGTCAACAAGGAGCGAAAGGAGAGGACATGAGATTTTGATAGGTAGAAGAGAAAAAAAAATTCTGAGGGAAGAAATGGACACAACTGTACCTGGGAAGCAACAAGGGTCTGTGACCCAACTTCTGACTCCTTTAGACAACAGTTTCTCAACAGTTCCTCAAATTTACACTAATATTTATATGCACTTATTCCCTTCAAAGTGTATTAAAATGTTATAGATACTTTCATATGAAACTCTAGGGGAATCGTCTGAGAAGACTGTCAGCAAAATTTAATTTGAACAAATTCAGCATTAATAAACAGTATAGCAATAAACATTGATCATTAGCTTAGCTACAATTATTTCCTCCGTAGACTTAAAATAGGTACATTTTATTCTGTATTTTAAAAGCATAATACAACATTTACTGTGAGCTACACTAGACACGAATCATACAAATACTGAGCTTTTGCTTCAGTGTGGTTTGCCCAAATAGAACTAGCTCCTTACTCACAGCTCCTCAGATTTCATGCGTGACTGCATGAAAGGGTCTTTTCCAATTTCTGGCTTCTCTCTCAAGATGACCTTATAAAAATCCATATTTACTAATTTATTTCACTTTTATACTTTTAATTGTAGTTTCTGCCAATGTTAGGAAATTAGCACATAATTCTGCAACAATTAGGACCATTTTTCAACTTTAGTCCAAAATATAGTATTTCTCAGGCCTCTGGGCTCTTCAGAACACCTGGAGAGCAGTCAGAAACAGTATCTAAAGAAAACTTACATGGAGAATGAAAAAAAGGATCAGAACACCTAATATATCTTATATATTGTTGCTACTTTAAAGAGCCTCATCCTATTTTTTATCATTACATTTGCATTAAAAACCAACTTCTGCAGAGAATGTGCTACTAAGAGATGCAACCCAAGGGGTACCATAAAATATAAAATAAAATAGAAGCTGATTTGCCTAGGGATTGAAAATAGCTCTCAAGTTTAAGCCAAGATTCTTCTTCTATAAAGCTGTATCTTAATTCTCACAGATTTCTCTATTAGATGGTTCCCCTAACAGTCTTATAATGCTTGTTCGAAGAACACTCTGCAAAAGTTTGTTTCCTTTCTCTACACAAGGCTCCCTTCCGTTTGCAACTGGCTGACTCCAGGGCCAGAATGTAGCATACCAGAAAATCTTAATTGAAACCTATAACCTCTGTAGGCTAGCTACTTCACTAGCTAAAAAAAAAAAAAAAACGCACCACCCCAAAAAATCCACCCCCAAAAAACCAACAAACCACCAGAAAACCCCAACATTATTAAACATGGGGGTTTATTTGGCAAGTATCTAGTAACCAGATGCTTTTCAAGATGTTAATGAAGAAAAGGCAAAGCACAGTATCAGCAAGACAACCATCTTCTGATGGTTAATTCCATTTAATACTACTAAATGGAAATCACTCACATATCAAAGTATGTTTGCTCTTGAGGGATTGCAGTATCAAGAAGAATGGGGAAAACACTATGGTGAACTGTAAACTATTTGTAGATTATTTAGAGTCCTTAGATTTATTCCTTGTGCTGTCCTGAAAACTGTAAATAAATCTAATGACTCAGAGTTTGTTGACAACATCTTGTATGGTTCAACTAAACCAGATTTTGGGCCAAAATTTTGCCTTGCTTCCTCTTTTTAGAGTGGTCTGCACTGGGAAAGGAATATTATTCTGTGCAGAAAGTCATGAAGATATTTACATCCGTACATCATTTTAATAAAATGCAGTTTTAAAATCCCCAAATCTTCCAGTGTTGAAAACCTGAAGCTGAAAAAGCAGGAGATAAACACACAGCTGAGTGTACGGTGCCTAAGCAGCGAGAGAGATGTTGTTATGCAGCATTGCTAGAGCCCTGTCTACAAAACATCATCCAGAATGGCAAATATTAGGCTATCCATGCCTCAAAGCACACAGCACTTTTCATCAAACCAGAAGTCTTGGCAATTAGAGATACTTAAGTAGCACTTTACTCTCTCAAGAGTTCAGTAATACCGCAAAACAGGCCGCATTCATCATCACCAGATTTTAACTTTCTATGATACTCTGACATCTGCACTGGTTCATATCTAAATTTGTAACTTTGGGTGATACAAAACAAAGATATACTCCACATTTTTTTGTCACAACACTAAGAAGGTCCACTGTTGTTTGGATTTTTAATCGCATACGTATTCTAACACGTAAATGCACATAAAATGTGAAGAGAACACAAACTAACATAGTTATATAAATGCATGCATGCCAGATAAACTGAGATGCTCACGGCTATCACCTCTGCGTGCACAGCTATAAAAACTGGACATGATTACTTTATGTTTATATTGTTTAGTTATAACTAAGAACAGAAACAATTAATGAACTGCATGTGTGACAGTCCATAAGAAAACCCATCACAAAATCTTGACAGAATTTTAATTACCAGGAGGGTTATTGCTACGCAAAAAGATAGTGAAGGTCATGAAAACAAATAAAATTGAGAGTATGTAAACAGTAAAGACCTAATGAAAACCAGTAACATCTCACAATATGTAAGGGTAAGTACTATGACTAATTTTGCAGACACCTATTAGGTTGATAAACTGTTCTTGTGAAAGTTACAATGACTGTTAACCTGTCGCTTTGCTGTTTCTAGAAAATTCCACAGTCCCAGTGAGATCATAAATTTAACCACAGATATTAAGTACTGCATGATTCACAGATACTGGTTAGTTACCTAGACCACCTGATTCATGTAAAAACTGAAAACTCTATTCCATCAGCAGAACTTCACCAAGTGAACCACAGGTCAGTTCCCTTGATTTCAAAACACATTTTTTTTTCCTTTGTACTAAGTGAGTACAGGAAAGTTCAGGGCAATATCAAAACAGTCTCTACCTATGAAGTGTCCTCTGAGCAATAACCATTTTATCTGCAGAAAAAAACCCAAGGTGCTCTGCTAGAACCTTGGTGGTAGACATGACTATGCATCTACAGAGTTCACCTATTAATATCTGAATGCATAAGGTGGCACACAAATGCCAAGTTATCAGTTAAGTGCATCCAACAGATTGATAGATTTCTCTTTCTCCCTCTCTCATTAGACCTGGAAGTTGACCTGCGTGTTGAATTGTGCATATTAAACCTAGAAAGCTTATTTTATCTTGTAAAGGTCATGCAAGTACTCAAACTGGTATGAAAATTTAAAACACTACATTAGTGCATTTCATTTTCACAATTTATAATCTTCATGACTGATTTAGTACTATTTAAGAGTTACAAAGAACATATTCATGAGACTGAAAATATCCATTAGGTTTGGATGACAGACTATGGATCAGCAGTCATTATTTGATTTTTTTCCCAACTTTATGTTGGTCTTGTCTTAGATTCCTTAGTTTTGTATCTTGAAAATGCAGACTTAGCCCTAAGCGTGACAGCATAGAGTTGAGCACACTGTCTGTCCATCATGCATTAAAATTACAAATCAGTTAATTTTATGTGCATGCTATGCAGTTGTGATTTAAAGAATCACCAGAAAACAAAAAGAAAATAATTAGCTGCAATACTGGCTTGAGAAAAATCAGATGGTTGAATCTGAGGTTGAACTACGTTACACTTTCCTGGACATCCCTGCTAAACCTCTCTTTCCATCACGAGATGAATTAAAAAAAGAAGAAAAAGAAAAATTATATGATTTGCCAAAGGTCATAAAACACATAAGTGGCTCAGTGGGGACAGATTTAAGGAGCTCCAATGTCATTCTAAAACCATGAGTCAACAGTACCTTCTGGGCACGTGTTCCCAAGGGAGTGTGGGGCACACAAAAAAAGAAATACATGATTTGAGTGCTTGATCACTTGCTTTCTTCAAGAGCCAGCACAGTTTGTACCTAATACTGAGAGTATGCTACACGCATATACGTAGTTCACTTTGTCAGCTAAAAGAAAAAAATAAATATACTGCAATCTAATGCAGATTTAAATTCAAATGATCCGCAATGGCAGATGATCGTTAGCTGCAGGTAAGATTGATTCCTTAAAGCACTTGCATTATGTAAGAACAAAGTTTCTGGTCCAGGTTTTTTGTGACAGAAATGTCAGGATGTTGCAACCTTGACCGAGCAGCTAAGAATACAAAATTGCGCTGGCAGAAAATGATATGGAAAGGTGCCACGCAACTTCAAGCTGGAAGCATCCTATTATCAAGGAAACTTAAAATGCAAAGAATATGAACTCTCTGAAGGAGAACAAAAGTAAATTAAGTAAAACCTGGCAGCTTGTATCTTAGTGAAGCATGCTAAATTTATACAGTAGGTGGAGACACCTCTTCCACAGAGCGAAGCAGAACTCAAGTAGCATCAAGCTGGCATCATCAGTGTCACTTTGAATTCAAGGGCCAAGGTAACCAACAGCTATGAAGAAGGAAGTAATAGTTCTAATTCAGGCTGTGAGTTACTTTACTTCAGTGTTAATTCTTTTAATATTTTATTGCTCTCGATACCTTCTTGGTCTTTCAAGTTATCAGTTTCTATTTTTGAATCCTTCAAGGTAGCTCAGTAAGACTGTCAGGCTCTGTAAATAAATTATGCACCCCTGTATTTATTCCTCTACTTTCTGGAGATTCCTTTTGTTTTAAAAAGTTGCAGTGATCTAAAACAAGAGGTGATGGTGTAATTAATTTCAAGGAAGACAGCATCCCAATATTTCTCATATTCCTGCTCATCCTCTAGCAACTGAGTTATTGCTGCTACAGTTACCAGCTATGGGAGAAGAGCAGGAAGACAGTTGATTTTTTTTTTTAAATCATGTTGGTTGAGTTCAGTTACCTAGCAATAGGTCTTAAAAACCAAAATAAAATAAAATAAAAAAAACAGCTAGTCACATGTGAAATACTGACTAACAATCTAGATCCCCTACTCATTTACACAGTAGTTCTTCTCGGTGCTATCTTGGCTGAGAGCAAAAGCATAGGAAGAGGAAATTCCTATGGCCATTTAAATTCTAAGAGCCTTATTTTGACTTTTCAAATGAAAAATCCTAATCTTCAAAATGAGTTTGCCAGCAAAAGCTATCTTGAATTCTGTCTTGCAAAGGAGAAAGCCCTCACAGTCATTGGAAAGCTTTAAAGGTTTATTCCTACTGGAAAATCCATTTAAACAAACATTCAGGCAGTCTTTCCTTAGTGCAGAAAGGAGCTTCTGAAAACTTTAAAAATAGCTATAGGGTATTCAGCCTCCTGAGGTCAGTCTTCCTTGCACAGTGACTGCCAATCTCAGTACAAATCTTCTTTGTAACTATAGCACTGCTTGAGAAATGCTCTGCCAAGTGGAAAAAATTTCTCTTGCACCACTGATAAACATAAGCACAAAATAAAAATCAAATAAAAAATTATCTTTACTGCAACAATTTAAATATAAACAACTTACCAGAGAAAGACAGACATCCACTATATGAATGATATCACAACTATCCAGCATTGGTCTATGGCTAACTACAGCAAAAGGTTACCACAGCCTTAAACACAGCCAAAACATATTACAAGAATTGAAGTATCCAGAAGGTGAAGTATTTAATTGCAGGACAAAATGTAAGTCCTTGACAGAAAACAGGAGAAAAGGGGTGCTTGAATGACCATGTGAATGAAGGTTGTTGTTAAAACAAAGTTTGCCACCTTTCAAGTAACCCTTTCAGAAACGGATTACTGGGACAAGTGCTAAACTAAAACAAATTAATTTACCAAAGGATATGTTATTTCTGTAGTGTAAATGTGTATCATATTAAATGCTACCAGAAGGCAATATAACTTCCTTGTTCTTCATAACTTTTCCAAAAAGCCTCCGTAGTAGCTTTACTTGATTTATAGAGTCAGTTGCTTACAAACTACTGAACTGACATTTAAAAAAAAAAATAATCTATAAGAAATTTTTTTTTTCTTTTTATAAAGGTTCACGTAAAGCTATCCAAATGACTTACAGCAATATATCTTCTGCTATTAGGACATTTGTCTCAACTCAATTAGAAAAAGGTAAAAGTCATAAGCTCTTTCTTCCTGCTTTTCCACATTTACAATGTTCTGGGTCAGATTCAGTGCATGTTCAACAGTGTCAAGGTATGAATATTCCCCTGGGCCCTTATACAAATCAGTTATTTGTTATGTTTGTTTGCCTGCTGTGCCAATGTAGATGAGCATAATCATAAAGGATTATTCCAACTTTTTCAGTGCTTCTGCCTCAATGATCCTTACTTAGGGAGCACGGTCATTAATACATCTCTTTCAAATTTTATTCAAAATAATAGCATGATTCTGCTGTCTTGGTATTTTGGGGCACTAGAGACTGTGCTGTAATTTGTAGTATTCTAACTTGGTTGCTTCCTGATCTCCTACATTCCAGCACTGAGTGGGGAGTTCAGAAAACTACAGTACCCATATATTACCCATGTGGTCCATAAATATTTCTATTACATTTTGCTTATTAAAATTAACAACGTTTCTGGTATTTCTTCACAATCATTCTGTCACTTCTTGTATTTATTTTAATTTCGTGTAGCATTTTCTACCTTTCTGATCTAGTCCTTTACTGAAGTCTTAAGCTCTTTCTGGATGCTTTATTTTTGCCTGCAGGAAACTGCTGTTGAAGCACCATTAATATGTATTTTCTCTTTTTGCCTCTCACCCTCTGTGTGTGTGTGTGTAGATATAGATACATATACACACAAAAAATGTGTGTATGTGTGTATATACACACATATGTACACATACACACACCTGTGCATGTATATGTGTGTGCACACATACATATTTGCTTGTAGTAAACAAATTTCTGAAGTAGTGTGAAAAAACACCTAAGTAATTCCCATGTTTTGTGTTTCCTAATTTTATTCTTTAGACCAGATACACTTGACAGCTTATGAAGGTGTGCTGGCAGGTTCCCGTTATCTAGCAAAGACTCCTTTTACTGAAGCTTCTTAGCCACAATGCCCCCCTTTAGCATATTAAGCTTTACACCTCCCCTGAGAGATGAGATAAATGCCATTATCCACTTTCATAAAACCGAAACAGACAGGTTGCATCTAAACTGGTCTGTGAGTAGCAGTGGTGATGACCTATTTGCCTGGCTGCCTAGATTCAGGTCTTGGTCAGACTTTGGCTTCCTGATTTGGTGGTTTGTAGTAAATTCTTTCCATCTCCAGAAGAGATCTCTCCTTTATCATTTTTATCACATCCCATAAATATTGTGTGTCTAGCTCCTTCCCTGCTCTTGCTCGCAGATCCAGCGCCTTGGCTGTTGGGGTGGGGGGGAAGCTACGCAGGTCCTCAAAAATCACCAGCAAAATGTTGCTTTCTAACTTAATGTACAATGATCCTTGCTACTTCCCACTGCCACTCTGTGAAGAGAAAGAAATTGAAGTATAATGTCAACACAAGAATGCAGAGAAAACTAAAACATAAGCTGCACTTAGAAAAATGTGCTCTTCCACGAATTACAGGAAAAAAGCAGGTTTTTCTTCCTTGGGAAGGCATTCAGATTCTGCCTCTGTGATTGCTGCAGGGGCCAACAGAATTGTTATTACAACAGGAAGTTATTTTAATACAAAAAGCCATGCTTTAACTGAACCTAAAGCAGACTGCATATGGTTTTCTTCTGCTGTGTCTTCATAGTGATCCTTCTGAGGTACAATACAGTTGAAAGCTGTGGAGGTGCCTTTACAGAAGAGAAAAGGTCAAAGCTAAGATCTCCATCAGCTCTGCCTACATGTACTCAGCAGGTGCTGTTAAAATGGGGAGTGCTGACCATCAGCGGTTTAAAAAAAAAAAAAAAAAAAAAAGAGAAAAAAATCCACCTGGAAAACTGCTCATGGTAAAGGCTCTCAGCAACAGCACGCTCCTGCCCCATGCCAATTCCAGCTACAACAATCTGCGCTCAAGGATCAACTCACATCATCAGGGAGTAGGAATAAAAATTCAAAAAAATGCATTACCCTTAGAGTGAGATATTACTAAATTATGTCTTCTACCTTGTTTTTTAAGTTAGAAACAAGAGACAAAGAAACATACTGCTAGAAAGTATGTGAAGTAACTCCACCTATCTCCCTCACCAAAAAGGTCAGACAATCCTCTGCTTGTTTTACCCATTGTAACATCCCCTCCCAGCACAAATAATTCACAGCCTAGTCCAGTACTTAGCCATTCTTGCACCAAGAAAGTCTCCTCTTTATGTCCAATTTCTCCAAGCTAGAAGTTTTCCTTCGTATGCCTTAACTAAATCTCATTTTGGTTAAGGCAGCTCTCCTATTGTTCCTCCAATACAAATTTGAATACTTCCATTTTTGTAAAGGGTTGTTACACATAAGACAATCACATCTCATCACAACATTTTTTATTCCAAACTCTTCAAATGCAGGTATTCCAACAATCCACAAAAAAACACGTTTTCTAGCATTCCTACTTGTGTCAACTTCTTATAGACTTTGTCCAACATTTTCTTGAAGTCCAGAGGCCAGAATGAAACAGAAGACTCTACATAAGACTTTCCACTGCTGATGAAGAGCGTGAAATAAATGGTTGCATTTGACACTGCAGTCCTTAAATCCTTTGTTTTGGGTTTTGGGGTTTTTTTTTGTCATTACCCGGTTAACTTGTCATGCAGTTTCTGCTCCATTATCTCCATTTCAACACCAGGTTCCAGATTATTTTCTATCATACTGTTTTCAACCCACCTATTCCATTTTCCAGTCCTGAATCCATTTTTTTTTTATTCCTAAGTAGGAATATAAATAAACCTTTTATATTTGCTCTTACTCAATTTCATCTTACTGATCTCAGATAATCTCTGAAAATTTATAACAATGTAATTTTACATCCTTTGGAACTGTGATCCCTGTTTCTTAATGAAATGACAGAGAACTAGTGATGATTACTATAAACAGGGTTACCAATGAGGCCTAATTATCTTAGAATCATCTTGCATTTGCATTATTTACAATTTTCTTGTTTTGAAAGTCATGTGCAAGACTACCAAAGAACTCACCATATCACATGTGCTAGGCAAAACTTTCCTACACGGAAGGAAGTCACATTGGTTTGACGTTATTTTTTCTTTGTAAAATCATATAGGCTTATTCTTGAAGAACCGGTTGTTTGTTAATTTGCTCTAGCCTCTTCTCAACTCTTGAAGTTAGGAAAGAAAGACTGTTAGATCAGTCACGCTTGCTTTTCCTCTTTTGAAAGATTAATTACTATGTTTGCCCTTCTCCAGCCCTCTGGGGCCAACCCATCCTCTATGAGCTCTCAAAGATAAACACTGCCGGTTTCTGAGCCATTCATTCGGTTAGTTCCTGAGGGATTGTACGTAAACCTCATCAGACCTAGCTGACTTAAATACACCGAGCTAGGATAAATATTCTTTGACTCCTGCTTTCCTGTTCTGGCCTATGTTCTCATCCTACTGTTGATTTTAATTATGTTAAATTGTTATAAGTAACTTTTTTAAAAGGCCTGAAACACAGAAGAAAATGGAGCATTTTAGCTTCATTTGAGCTATCCATTGTTTTCCCTTCCTCCCACTTAAGCAAGGGATTTATAGTTTTCCTTTGTTTTCCTTTAACACCTAATATGGCGAACAGAACACTTTTTATGGCCTTTCAATGTCTTTTAGTCACTGGAACTTTCTACATCATTTTAATTTTGTCCCTACATGTTTGTGTCACCGTTTCATACGTGCCATTAGCAAGATGGTGCTATTACCACTCACAATATAGTTATTTCTGATTTTAGAAAGCTCTGATCAAACTATATTTTTCTCTTAGCATATTTCCTATCTGTGTTTTACATCAAAATCATTGTGTTGTGCATTTGATATTGCCTCTTTCAGGAACCTTTCCCAAGACCTTTATCCCTTAAATTACTTCTTCTATCTAATTATTTTATAAGTTGGCTGAAGTCTACCTTTCAATGCTCATTGCTGCTGATTTTCTGCTGTTATTCCTTCTTTACCTTATAGTCAGAGAGATGGTACTCAGTGGTCCAGGTGGTCCTTTGAAGTATTATGTTTCTAAGGTGTTTTCAGAACACTTTCATCCTAATTGCCTTCTGCTTTCAGACTCTGAGCTCTATCCTCGCTATTTGTTAGAATCAAGTCTGAAATAGTTGCTCCCTTGGTTATTTTCTCCACCTTAGCAGGTCACCTTTATTTGCTGGAAATACAGAGAAAATGAAATTTACTTCAAGGTGTTTTAGTAAACACTGATTCTTTTAGCAAATCAGGTACTTTGATCTCAGCTGTACACGTCAACTATCCTCCCATGTACAAATCTATTATTATAAGTTTCCACTTATTATTTCAATATATCTTCATTTCTTAAATCAATCCCTAAAACTGTTTGATGTGGAGCCAGCTCTAGAGTGAAACTCTGCCTTCACAGTATTTAGTACACTTCTGCAAATATGTTTACACAGTGAATGCATTTTTTCTGCTCCTGCCTTTCAAGTAGGAATTGACATAGTAAGTTCCACATATTTAAGGAAATCATAGAAAAATGTTTGGGGGAAACCTGTATTAACTTCCTACGAAAAACTGTGTGAAACCTCCCAGTGCACAATATTGTGGCAAGTTCTATGAATACATCAGCTCAATAAATTCTTCAGACAGGAAGAAGGAATAAAACATAAATTATTTTCATACTCTGCAAATCCTTGGTGTAGCCACTTAATTAATACTGCATGCAGCTATGATCACAGTGTCTCAAAAAGCCTATCCTAGAACTGAAAAAAAGAAAGATTCTTATATCATGAAGAGTTCATTGGGGAGAGGAGGTAAGAACAAGTGGATGTAGCAGATTAGGTGACATGTTCACTGAAATAAAAATGCAAAATCAAGCATTTGATAACTACTATATACAACTACATGACATCTCTCAGTTGTTTGTTTTCTGTGGGTTTTTTTAAGTTGGAATGATGCACATGTGGATAACAGTTAAAGATGACCAAAGAATCTGTAATGAAGTCTCTGATCTAACTTTCCGTTCAGTGCTTTTTAAAATCACAAACTGCAGAATATATTAGAGAAAATGGTCATATTTTTAAGTAGTATAGCATTAAAAAAAAGTATTTCAGAATACTGGAAAATAAACAGTGTTCAACCAGGAAGTATATCTTTATCATTACAATTTGCATCATCCCTAAACGGGAAATGGGAACTCTTCAGCTAACATACAAAAATGGTATTACTGCTCTTGTACTTTTTTGGTATTAGCTGAAAAAATGCTGTAAGGCCCCAATTGCAAGTGCACAAAGGTAACCCACCTTGCTATACCTTGCTTCAACACTGCCTTACATTGAAGGCCAATAAAATAAAGCACCTCCTGAAATTTGGAAACTCTTTCGGCAACTTTCCAAAGAATTCCCAAGGAAAGAAAATTTCTGATACTTGGTATTTGGGATTTAACAATGACTTCTTGTTTGAGTAATTTTGTCACAGCATGCAGTATATGAAAAAGGCAATTATCTAGAAACAAACATTTTTTTCCTATCACACTGTAGACAGAGTGGTATCTTTCAGAATTAATCTGTGCATTATCAGCGGCAAGTAAAAGTGCATTGTCAAAGTTCAAATGTGTAATATTTACTTTTTCAAATATTCCTAAGCATTTCACTGCTCAACTGATAATGTTTGAGCAAACAATAAATTAGTCCCCTTGCAACTGGATAATAGTGAGCAACTATGAGAAATATTTTGCTGTACTCATGGACTGAGGCACCAGAGAACAATATATTCTTTCCAGCCAAGTCTTTAATGTTTTTTTTCTAAAGTTGCCTAGACTGTGAATAGCGCAGGGCAGCACCCTCCCTAGCAATTTGAACAGGGTCTAGTGTAATGAAAACGCAGTCTACATGCAGGATTTATGCCATAAAATAACAACAGTAAAAATAAATATTCAACATTAACAAAGATTAAGGCCTGAATTAAACATTACATAAAGAAAACTTGAGAAAGTTAAAATACACCTCATGGAAAAACTTGATTAGAAGTAGATGCAATCTGAACAGGCATGCTTTTGCTACCACTTATATTTTGCTGGACTTGCATCACCAGAACTTGCATTCTAAGCGTTTAAAGTACGGTCCTGCCATGTCAGTGCCACAGCTTTCTAAATTAGAGGAAAGACTGGGATCAGAGTGCCATCCTTCACGGAGCAAGAAACATCTTTCTGGTGCATTCTGGGTCAAATATTATTAAAAATGTAATCTATTGTTTCAATTCAATGTTCCTTTCATTGCATGAAGCCCTGTTACATTGATAAGAAAATGCATTTGAAGAAATGCAGTGATGACTCATAAGATGACATCTAGATTTCACTCTCGGTATCAGATAGCCTGTTCTCAACTGACTACAGAAGAGCCCACAGCTAGACCTCTGCAATATGTCATGTCTTTTGCATCTTCTTTGACTAGAAGTAATGCACAATGCCAACAAAAAAAAGTAAAACTTAATGCAGGTTCAGTATTTACTGCCTTTTACACTGTTTGAGCAGTTGAAACTTCTATCATTGGTGAAGAAAGTCTGATGACACAAATACCAGATAAAGACACAATAGACCCGCTATAAATTCCACAACATTTTTGGGGTAGAAGGAGAGATTATAGTAAATAAGAATGGAAGAAGATTACAATAAATTTTATATCTCTGACAGAATAACAACATTTTGGTTTTTGTAGATGAAGCCCAGTCCATCTAAGTTATTTGGCACATTAGCTGTGACCTGTGTCACATTATGGTGACCCTTCATGCTTTGAAACTAAAAGAACCTTTAGGGGGAAAAAAAAAAAACAAACAACAAAAACCCAAAAAAAGCAACGGAAACAAAACCCCCTCCACAGTTCTCAAAAGAAAAAAAAAAAATATATCAACCCCCCAAGACAGTTTTTGAGAGGGTTGAGGTTTTTTATTTGTTAATCCTATATTTTGTTTGCTAATCTAAGATGTTCAGAAGGTGGATTCTGAAAACCAGACATTACTAATGATTGATGTGATTAACAGTACCAAGATAATAATCACACAAGCCTCTCTAGTTGGATTTCAACTACTAGACAAGCCCTTACAGAGGTATGATCCTTTCAGCTAAGAAAGATCGTTTTCTGTGACTAATCTTGTTAGCTTCACTGGGAATAAAAATGATGCTAAACTTTATAGATCATTGACTAATGCTAGACAATATACGGGAAATTGTTTGACCTGTCTGCACTCATAATAAATAAACCATCCCCCCTAAGGGCCTAGAATCTCTGTGAAAAAAATCAGTGCTGAGGTTACCTAGTTAATACTTGTAAAATGTGTTGAGGTCTGGGATGGGAGCCACTACAGAAGCACATCATCATTTCCTATGATAAAAGAAGAGAGAAACGCACAGAAAGCAAGCCCCTAATCTTGAAAGCAGAAGTGTCATATGAGTTCTTAATTGTTTAGCATAATTATAAACATATGAATTCTTAAAAGACTATTGCCCCATTGGGTGCAGCATGTTTTCTATAATAGAAGATGAAAAATGACAAGTTAGGCAAGATTTTTGCAGAACACAATTTGCATATTATAATGGATCACAAACTCAACATAAGTAAACACTTATGTTTTTACAGGGAAAGATAAACATCACACTGAGATGTACAAAGCAGTGTTTAGCCTATAAAAGACATCAGTTAATTCTTTCACTCTCTGCAGAGTGCCCTCAAGGAAGCTGCAGGAGTGCATTCCACTTTGCACACATCAGCTAAAGAAAAATGTAAGTCCAGTGATGGACCATAAGATGGTCCTCTGGAAAAAAAAGAAAAACCACCAAAAAACACAACACAAAAACAGAATATCAGTGAGGACAATGAGACCTAGAAAACCTGGTCTGTGAGGAAAGATTGAAGGAAAGACAGCGTGGTGGTAAAATTATTAGTATTTAATATTTGAGGGTCTAGCTAAGAAGTTATCTTTACTAAAATAACATCCCTTTTAACAAATAGCTAAGAGTCTGTGATTGTTTCCAACTCCCCACTTCTGAGCTAGGGTAATACTCGGTGTGCCACTCCTAGAGGCTCCACCAAGAGCCATCTCCCCACATTCTCATGTTATTTACCATTTGATCCTTTCTTTGAACTGTGGCAGTTAGCAAGCTACCTGAGTCCATCCCTCCCAGGGATGGACACCTGGCTTTGTGAAGATTGAAATGATTGTTTTTCCTCACCTCTTTCTTTTTTTCTGAAACAGTCTATAGGTTGGGTCTCTGCAACCACTTAGCAGAGCACAGGGGCACAGAGGGGGAGACACCGTCCCAATGTTCTCTCGCTGTGACCACAGCGAATAAAGCTTCTGTCTCACGTGTCCTAAATTGTACTTGCGTGGTTACACACTTGAAGCAACCAGATTCTCTGACAACAGTATTAATCCTGGAGAAGGAAAAATAGCCATTATGTGTGAAGGAAAACAATTCTGGCTTCCTTGACTTCCGAAAACAGAACAGTAAGGGATTTTCACTGTGTTTTAAGGAAATTCATATGGAATTCCCCTCACTCTTTATTTATTTATTTATTTATTGTCAACTTGCTTTACCTACCCAACATAACAATGTAACAACTTTTGTGTTAGGATTCAGAAGGGATAAGTGCCTGACCTCTTCAGGTCCTTTCCAATCCTATTAATTACGATTTTACAAAATAAAATCTGCTTTGGGGCGAAGATACAGAGTGATCGTGAAACATTCATTTGCTGGGCATTGACGGAATGGCCCAGAACCCTAAGACTGACAATAACCACATTGTACTCCAGAAACAGAATGCGTTATAGCCTGCCTCCCTTACCCTGAAATCATCCCCAGGGAAAAACCATCAGAGATTAATTTATTCACACAATCCAAATACTGACAGCACACTTACAAAAGCTTTAGAGATCCCTTAAAACATCTAAGACTAACATTCGATCTGATTAAAGATGAAAAAGCTTCCACAATAGTCATACGGTAATGGTCTCAATACCATGAAAAGATATCAAAGCAAGAGAAGAACTAATCTTAATTTTCATACGACCATTCAAAGCTTGCAATTACCACATCTAGGATTTATATTGGAAAAATCAAATACCTTCAATTAGTGATACACCTAGTTCAAATGATAAATAATTTTCTCATGTCTCTATTAAAAAAAAAGCTTGGTAGAAAAAAATAATCTAGACAATATTTCTCATATTTTCTTTTGATTGAGTAATGATTGAAAGGAAAATCCTCAGAAAATTTTATTTTAGAGAGGAAATGTTAAGGAAAACTACAGATGTGTGAAAAGTGGGAGTTACAAGGGAAAGTATTTGACAGCAGTTGCTACTAGCAACTGATATATTGTTTCACACACTGTGTAAAATTGGTCTGTTTTAGCTTTAGATATCTTTCTACGAATATTAACTTTTGTATTATAGTCTTCACTACCCTTTCTACCTTCAAGAGGAAAATTAAGAAGGCAAAGAAACACCTCGGGAGTTTTTATTTTTAACTATTCCATTTCCTACTCTGTCCTTGGAACATATTTCTTCCTTCTCCCTCCAAATATTTTGATGAGAAGGCAGAGTTCAACACGATAATCCCAAAGACAAGTAAATGATACTTAACTCTCACAGACACCATAAACAACCTTGTCACTAACCAACTTCAACATCTCCTACTTTCCTTATCTTGAAATTCCAGGTTTCAAACACAATTGGTCTGTTAGAAGTGCATGCTTAATAATTTTGGAGTTCATTAGCAATTTTTAAAAGTTGGGTAATAGAAATCATTTAGCATTGGGCTAAAGATGACCTTTTGACAGCTCCAAACCAATTGTTTTACGTTGATCTGGTTTGTTTTGCTTTCAGAAATTGTAAAAATATTTGTTAAATAAAATAATAGAATTTGGAAATCACATAACTATGTCATAAATAAACAATACAAAAATGGAACAAAGCATTTGGGGTGAACAATTTACTGAATTCATCTAATAGGAATTAATTTTCTGTTTTGTTTAAAAAAATCTGCATTTTTGCAGCGCAACTAATTTTCTACTAACTTTTTACCCAGTTCCATTAGTACACTGAGCAATCTGGCCACAGTTCAAGGAACATACTTCTTTTTGCCCAAAATGCCGCACTACCACTTCTATTTGCATTGCAAAAATTCCTCCCCTCTTGCTTTAATTGGAAGGACAGAAACAAGGGTTAGAGATTTCTACAGGATAGGTGAAATTCATCACTCTTGCTATGTTCAAGCCAACATCCCACTAGACCTCTTTCTTTCAGAGCCCTCCTTAATGCCACAGATAACATCAATTACTCATTTCCTTTCTGGTCAGCAGCCTTCTGACCCAACGGCCAACACAGAACTTCTCTAATTATGCAGAACTTGAGATTTCAGTTATTTCATTTCATTTAGAGATACTAAAAAAACAAAAAAAAGCTGGGATAGAAATTGAAGTTAACACACCCACAAAATGGGTATGGACACATGGGCATTGCTGGTTCCTCTCACCCTCCCTTCCCCCAGATTTTTCACAGAAAAAGGCTAATTGTTGCTATTAAGAAGCCTTTTAGTTTTGAAATACTTATTCCTGCCAGATTTTTAAGTCACATTTGTCTTCCATGGGCACAGATCACGGTGTGAGATACAAAAATGAGAACCTACAACCAGACAATCAAAAAGACTTGGCTCCCTCCCTTGCTTTTTCTTTTAGTCTGGCACCTGGGTCTCACAGGCTTTGCTGCGCACTCAGACACTACATCAATAGCCAGAAGATTCTGTGACAACTGGATAACAAGTGAAAGCACTTGCTCCCAAAGGGTAACAGACTAAGATCTCAACAATTAAGAAGCTGAAAAATTTATAGTTTAAATACAATTTTTGACTTTTTTTTTATCTCCATTGTTGTTCCCCCTGCCATCTTCAGGGTTCATTACCAAGTCTGTGCTCTCAGCCCTTTCACCAAAGAACCTAGCAACATATAATGTAGTAGCATATGCACCAATGTAACAAATAATGTGCATCTCGCAACCCTCAGAGAAGAAGCCTTCCAGGGAGAAGTTAAAATATGAAGAAAAAGCAGTAGGGACAGAACAAAAACTCATTTCTTAAAAACAGTTTACTACACGTCACTCTGAAGAAGACTGTTTACGCTGGCAGAAATTCAAAGCATGGAAAGAATTGGGTTACAAATGGTTTTCGTTAGAGGAAGCAGTACAAACTTGTCATAAAACTGAATTGAAATTATACAACAATGAAATTTCCGTATCTCAATGAAGTTTCAAACCAGAAGAGCAAACAGACCAGTCCCTTTTCTGCTGCCTATGATATCCCATGCATATGAATATGCATATTAACATAATGCACACTTAAAAGAGATACTCCTACTGGGAAGTCATTACTATATTCAATTATTGGTAAAAAAGAAAAAAAATCCTAATGCCTGAAGTTAAGATTTCTAACCACTCAACTGATTTTCAAAGGTTACCCAATGACACTGAAATCAGTAGAGCCTCACCTCTGATTTCCATTAGACTAGGCTGAACTATTGGAGTCTTAGTCACTAAAGCCTTTTTCTTTCTGAAATAACCTGTTTCTTCTGCTAACAGACTATAAACTATGGTGTAGACCTCCTGCTTTCTGAGCTGAGTTGCATTTTTGGATGAGTCACGGACGCATTCTACTTCTTTAGCTTCGGTGAACAAATCACACTGGAGTAGTGTGCTAATTAGTGAGGAGATGACTTATATTGACAGGCAAATATCATTCTAATTACTAATGATGAGAAAAGAACTACAGAAAATACCCTTGTGATTTAACTGTAACACCATCATTGATGAATAATATAAATCCTATTTAACTATATGAAAGTTGTGCACAGAGTATTCTCCAGCTCCTCTTTTATCTAATCAAAGCAATCACTACAACCTCTTTTACATACTAGGCTTTTCTATAATTTCCTCTTCTGTCTTCAAAGCTACAGAAAAGCCTGAGTCACCCTGCCGCCCCTTTCAGTAACTGGGTGCCTTAATCTCTCTTCTGATGTTTCAGTGATATCTACACATCACATTTTACCCACCCATTGAGCTTTTTCTAAATGGCTCTGAGCCCTGACTTTGCCCATTCCCCAATCCCAGATTAGCTTTCCCCATATAAGAGGCTGGTTGTATCCAGTAGTGAGGAAGTGAGATTTTTTAAAAATATATGCTGCCACTGAAGAAATTTGTAGTGAGGAGGTACGGAGAGTGACTAACCCAGGCGTAAAATATCATAGCAAGTTACAAGCCTGTATTTGACCCCAGCCTACAGCCCACACATTTCCAGGTGAATCTACAAAACTGCCTCCCAATACTCTCCCATTTGACTAGAAATGATTCAAGAAATAGATTAATAAGAATTTATAAAATGCTTAGAGAACAGAAAATCAGATCAATCAGATTTTTCACATTCTACTTTGCTTTTTTAAAGTTCATGAATGATAAAAACAGATTGATCAATTTATCCATTAATTTTATTTTCAGGTTCTCAAGCAGCTGGACACTCCTGTATCATCTGGATCTCAAACACTCTAGAGAAATATTTTTAAAAGCTGAACAGTGATTCTGTATAGGAGTCTGTAGTAGGGGTTGTTTGCCTCTTTAAAAAGTCATTACAGTACTTGGCTTAATATCGTGTAATTTCAATTTTACATAACCTACATTTCAGGAAAAATCTGACCATAGCAGCCCCTCTGCAAGAAATACTAAGACATAGTTACAGTTTCCTTGCTTGCTCTGCAGACACATTGGTTTGATTAGCAACTTCCACTCAGAAACTTAATGCCTCTCACTACCCGTCTAAAACAAACGGGACGTCCATCCAAGCACCGCTGAACACCTAGGAACCAACTTCATATCAATGAACCTCCAGAATTCACATTTTTAGTCAAGTCTTTGAGGTGGCTACTTCATTTTTAGCTCTGCTGTCACATTTTCACCTATACAGACATTAGGAAGATATATTTCCTTCTCTTATGCTTAAATTAGTTCCTGGTCTCAGGAACCCTAACTGCACAACACTTCTGCTCCCCTAAACTAAAGCAATCCATCTCCATCATACCCTGTCATTTTTTGAAACATTGCTTCCTATTCACTGCGCAAAAATCATTCTTTTTACCTGAAGACCTGAGTTAGTAGTCTAACTTCTTTCCGCATCCCTTTCTCCTTTTTAGCATGGAGCATAGCATTCTCAATGCACACAGATTGATACTGAATTAAATATTCAGGTGCAGACTAGAAAGATCTGCAAGGTAGAGGAGGAAAGAGTAGACACAGCTCTAATAAAAAAGGTAGAAGGCAGAGGGCAGCTTTATTAGCTATGGACGACTGTATTTCTAAATTTCTTTGCTCTTTTGGTCTCTTTCCACACAGTGATATCTAGTCCTAAAGCTACAGATTGTTTTGTGATTACATTTGCATGAAAAAATGCAAAGCCAAATGAGGTTGCACTTGTTTTTCCATGGTCAGTTGACACATCTTTAGTTTTCAGTACCTTGTAGTCTTCACATGAAGACTATTCGCTATGCAGCGCAGGCTCTACTTAGCAGCTAGACTTTCACACATCCACTGTCCCCTATAAGCCCAGGAACGGAATGAGTAATTTCATTGGGCTTATATTACTTGATTGCTTCACTGTTTCCTAATGACCTGCACACTGAAAGGAGAATCCAAGTATTGTGAGAGCAATAGCAATGACATTATGTTTTATGAGACTGTTCAGAAGTGCCTCTGACGTACATAGCTCAAAAGCCCCTAAATCTTTGACATTAGCTATACTGATGGCTAGTTTCTTAATAATAATAATAATAATGGGGGAATAATACCCATTAACCCTTTTTTCAATCAACTGAATTAACCAATTTTCTATAGCTGTATTTGAGATAGACATTACTGGCCTCACTGTTTTTCCCTGGAATTTGGGGCCTGGATGCCAGAACGCACAATTTTATCCCGCTTTGCTGAAGTGAAAGATAAGAATCTAATATATTATCTGATAAAGGGACTAATTATACCTGTCCTAAACAGGTATCCTATACAGCACATATACTTAGTTCTTCTGAGCTCTTGTGAGTAGCACACGTCATCTATTCAGATTACATTTTTATCTATCCCTGAGCCAGCATGACTTGGCTAAAAGCATATTTCAATCAATAAAAAGATTTTGTTTTATATTTACATATATTTGATTTATATAGACATGTATACACACACACACAGAGGTACACATGCTCACACACACATATTCCTTTTGCCACGAAGTAGAAAACGTGCTTAGAAAGCGAAGCAAAAACTACAATTAAATATGTAATTTTATTAAGTCCTCTCTTTGCTTTGTTCTTAGTTTTTTTAATTCAATCTTAGGAAAAAAGTCACACCATTTCCATTGACATGTAGCCTAATGTGTTCCTATCATAGAATATAGAAGGTTTTTTCACAGTAAAGAAAATCACCCTAAAAGCAGAGAAACCAAGGGGAAAAAAAAAAAAAAAAACAACAGATTGAGATTCAGGCAGATGTCTAGAATCAGCTCTGAGATCACTGAAATTAAGAGTTTGCAGCATGCATTAATGAACTGCAGACCTACACCACCACAAGTGCAATATATGTATTCCAGGATATTGTCCCTGCTTTTTAGTTGTCACTGCACTACTACAAACAGGCTATGAAGTGTATCTAGGTTGTATCCGTATTCGCAGACTCAGTTATATTCGATATGTTGACAGGTCTTCAGTGCTCATTCAGGGAGCTATTCGCCACCAATTTACCACCTAACTCTCCTTTTTTAAAAATAGGAAGGAAATAATAGGTTGAGGAAATAAACTGTTCTTGGCAACGTTCTTCAACACTGCCACTGCAAACTAATGAGATCTAAGGCAAGGTGTAACATTTATGTTTCATCTAATGGGAAAAGAAAAACCCACAGCAATAACAAAAAACAAATGAGTCTGGTCGTGTAAAAGCTTTGGTGACAGGTACAAGCACTGCACCAAAACATCTACTTGGAAATTTGTGAGGTTTTTTTCCTTCCTTTCTTTTTTTTTTTTTTTTTTTTTTTGAGAATTAGAGAATTAGGTTAGCAAGTAAACTAAAAGCCAGCAACTAAAGAAAAGCTAGGCATGTGTAATGAGGCAGAACCATCTCTACATCCCCTGTGTAGAATTAGCATATATTCCTTTAATGTGCATCAACTACTTGGTCACTCCTTTCCAATTTCTATAGGCAGGCAAGTGCCTTTAACTCATCTGCCTAGGATTGTCTCAAACTGGCAGGACTTCCGTTACTGAAAATAAACTGCCAGGCGTGACATGGCTTACTGTTTTTTTTCTGTGCTGAGATTAAGTTAAGGAGAAACTTTCTGGATCCATTATTTACTGGATACCTAAACTTAACTCAATCTTGAGGTTCTATAGTCAAAACAGGTTAATAAAAATATTGATAATCTTAATTTTTACAGTTTTGTGACTGTGTTCTCAACAAGGCTAAATGTAACACTAAGAAAGGCTGACACTTCCCACAGTAGAAGACTGATAAGAAGGAAATTGTACTGGATATCTAGTAAAAAGGATCCTTCATTACCTTCCCAGATTGCTTTCACAGCTTTGGGAGGTCTTGAGACCATTAAAATGCTTGGTAAGATTTAGCAGTTCGCCAGTATTGATGCTTGCCCAACTGTGGCATAAAGCTGCACTTTCTGACTAAAAAGTGCCTGGGCAGCCAGTCTTCAACTCACTTTGTTTTAGAATCATAGAATCATTAAGGTTGGAAGAGACCTCTAAGATCATCGAGTCCAACCGTCAACCCAACACCACCATGCCCACTAAACCATGTCCCTAAGTGCCTCATCTACACGTCTTTTAAATATTTCCAGGGATGGTGACTCAACCACTTCCCGGGCAGCGTGTTCCAATGTTCAACCACTCTTTCAGTAAAGAAATTTACTTCCCTTCTTGCCTCTTCCTGCTGTTTTGATGTCAGAGAGGCAACTCTGTTGAAACACATGCCAGGTTTGGAAGACACCTGTTATAGAAATACGTATTTCAATTGTTCTTCCACTTCAGAAACCTGAATGGACAAAACCAAGGCATGAGAGCCAACAGCAGCACACCTGCACACTGAAACAGACAACTTCCATTTGAAATCCCACCATGACTGTAGAGCCTGGCCTGAGGATTGAAAGCAGTTATAACACTTTCATCCACTTCCAGTAGAAGGCCTGGGACACAACAGGCTACTTACAGCTAGCTTTAAAGAATCTTCTATGAAATGGCTTCAATAAATGTGACTAAAACCATACCTTTGGATACACTCATGGTAAATAATCTATGCTAAGATTTAAGGAAAACCAGCTTTCTTCTCCCTCTCGTTCTAAGCACCGAGAGAACTACTGACTTGCACACTAGGAATCCTTTACATGCAAATGACACAACCAATTACTGCTAAAAGAACCAAAAACATTGAGTCAAGTACAATATTGATGTCTAAGAACCTTTAAACTGTTCTTCCTACAGAAAGAGCTTTTCATCTCATGTGTCAAGTTCTCTCATTGCCAAGATGGCAAGCTGTTTTGCTGCTGTTGCTCTTCTAGATCATCAACAGAAAGACTTGAGATTTAAGTTCCCTTAGGTTTAAACACACAAGTTGCTCTTTCAGCTGGCTGCCAGAACTCTCCTGCTCAGCCACATCTATAATGAATGGTCCTCTCCCAGGTTGGTGATATGCAAAGGAAATCCAATCAGAGCTTCCCACTTGGAATTACCATTACAAAACATAATCATTACACAGTCAATTTTACACCAAAAGGTCTACCAATACCTTTCTGAGATTCCAAATAACTCCAAGGAAAGCTGAAAATACAGAATCATATACAGAGGTCCTCTGTCCTCACGTGGAATGATCTGCAGTCCCTTTGCAGACATATGCCATAGTATAAAATCAGCCCCTGAATCCTTTCTGAACCACTACTGCTTCCTTAGCCACGTCTCCAAGACCA